>NC_133450.1:8037374-8337499 GCF_048565385.1 Saimiri boliviensis | reverse complement strand
CTGCCCCTTGGCTATCGGGTTGCAGAGGCAGAAAGGGCAGGTTCCTGAGGCTCCTGACGGCAGGCTGCTATGTACACTCGGCCCAGGAGGTCTGAGAGGGAAAAGTTGGCCTCCGTGGCTCGCCAGACCTCACAGCCTTGCCTGTGAGACACGGCGACTCCCTTCATCCAGGGATTGGACCTCCACTGGAGGCAAATCTCCTCGTCAGTCTCTCCGGTGAGATTCTCTTGGCTGTGGAACCTGGCATCTCCAGGCTCTCCCTCGACCTTTGCAGGCAGCCACTTGGAGAAGAGAGCCAGCCTGGTGAATCTGGAAGGCCTGTGTTCTAGACTTCTAGAACGGAGACCATTGCTGTGTGACTTTGGGTCAGTCACTTCCCCTCTCTGGGCCACTACTTCCTGTTCTGTAAAATGAGAGGGTGGGATGAGACAAGCCCAGCTGTCCGCACAGTCCTGACTCTCTTATTCAACAAGAGCCTTTGCATCCTCTGGATTTTTTTTTTTTTTTTAATTGTAAATGAAGCACCTGAGCTTGGTGCATTGGTTCACTGAGACTTCCAACTCTCATTATTTCCCCCTAAGACTTAACTGTCCAAGGCTTAAGAAACAAAAGTTTGGGTGCCTTTTAAAAAAATGTAAAATATCAGGGCCAGACAGGCCATTTTCAGACAGTCCCTGGGGCCTAGTCAGCTATTAAAGAGGGAAATTATATATTCATAACACAGGATATTGCTGCTTGCTTATTTATAACTTGCTCCATTTCAAGAATATTTATTCTAGACGAGGAGGCTTGATAATTTTTTCATCCAATCTACTCCTCATCGCTTAGGGCAAAAGAAGGAAACAGCTCAATCGAAGGAGCAGCTTTCTATTACAAGCAGGTAAGGAAGGAACCTAGCCAGGTTTGGGCTCTCAGCCCTGCTGCCCCTCAATCTGCAGCAGCCCCTGGGATGCCCCAACCAGGACCTCATCACTCCTGGGCACAGTTTTCTCAGACAAGGCAAAACTGTACATGGGAATAGGTAAAACACACAGACTCCAGGCCACTCCTTTGACCCAGGAAGAGGCTAAGACCCAGCAAAAGCATATATGCTTGCTCAAGGTCACAGGGACCAGAATACACATACACAGAGCTGGAGTGTCAGCCTGTGTAAGCTGGCCTCAGGCCAGCAGTCTCCAGGAGGCAAAGGGAGCTACTGAGTACCTACTATGAGACAATCTCTGGACTAGGTGATACAACAAGATTTTATTGAGCATCTACTGTGCTAGACAGTGTACTGGGGATTAAGGAAGAGGGAACAGGTGCTTCAAGGAAGGTACTCCTTGAGAAGGCAACAGCAAAGCATGCTGCATGCCCAGTTTCCACACCCATCTCCCCAATAGGTTCGTCAGGATTATTCCCACTGAACTGAGGACAATGAGGAATGGAGCCAACATCATACAGCTGGCGAGGAAAGGATGGAGCCTGGATTCGAACCCATCTTGGTCAGATTCAGGAGCCATGCTCTTTCTGTAACCCCCGAGCCCTCTCCTAGTGGGATCCCATACAACTAAGGATCCCTCTCCCCCACTTCCCCTGGACACTTAGGCTGTGAGCACTGCCACCCGCTGCAGGTACCTGGAGTAAGGTCCCTAATGCAGAGTGAAAAACCAGACTCCCAGAAGCCACTTCGTGATTGTTGGAAAAAGGTTATGGGATGAGATGTCACTAAGTTCAACCTAAATATGACCTCTAACTCCCACAGACCACACACACACATGCTGGCACACACACATGCACATACACACATGCACATACACACACACATGCTGGCACACACATGCAGGTACACACACACATGCTGGCACACATGCACACACACATGCTGGCACACACATGCACACATACACATGCTGGCACACACATGCACACACACATGCTGGCACACACATGCACACACACATCCATGCACATACACACATGCTGGCACACACATGCACATACACACATGCATGCACACACACATGCTGGCACACATGCACACACACATACTGGCACACACATGCACACACATATGCTGGCACACACATGCACACACACATACTGGCACACACGCACACATACACATGCTGGCACACACACATGCTGACACACATGCATACATACACACGCTGGCACACATGCACACACATGTTGACACACACACAGGCACACCCACATGCTGGCACACATGCACACATACACACATGCACACACACATGCTGGCACACATGCCCACATACACATGCTGGCACACACACATGCACACACACGCTGGCACACATGCACACACACATGCTGGCACACATACACACCCACATGCTGGCACACACATGCACACACACTGGCACACATGCACACACACGCTGGCACACATGCACACACACATGCTGGCACACATACACACCGACATGCTGGCACACACATGCACACACACATGCTGGCACACACACGCACACACACACATGCAAGGCCTGCCTGCCATGCTGCACTATCTGAACATCCTCAGTTACACATCCCCTCACCTGCTCCTCAAGGCTGGGAGATCTATTCAGAGTAAGAATCACTGAAACTAAAAAAGTGTGTGTTTTGTGCCATTTATTCATTCTGCAAATATTTATTGAGCACTTATTACAAGGCAGACCCCAGGCAGACACGTGGGTTACGGTGTTAAATGGGGAGCAAAACTGACCAGGTTGCTGCCCTCCTGGAGAGTGTGGATTGGTAGACGATCCATGCCTGGAGCTGTGGGATCTGTGGGAGGTGGCGACCGGTGACCTGGGCTTGTGAAGGGTCAGGAGAGCTCTAAGCGGTGAACGGGAGTTTAGCTTGGCCGCGTGGGGAGCCGAGCAGAGAGAGCCGCATCTGCAGAGGCCCTACAGCCAGGAAGAGGGCTCAAGGGGAGGGCCCGGGCCAGACCAGACCTACAGGTCCTCCCATGCCACATTAGGGATTAACATCTTTGTCATTAAGGCAATGGGAAGTGATTGAATGAAGAAAGAAATAAAATTATGTGTGTGTGTGTGTGTGTGTGTGTGTGTGTGTGTGTGTATATATATATATATACATATATATTTGAGACAAAGTCTCACTCTGTTGCCCAGCCTGGAGTGCAGTGACGAGATCTCAGCTCCTGCAGGGCCTGGGTCTGTCCACCATGGCACCCCTCTGCTTCCACTCCTGCCCACCCCTGGCCTTCCAGCCTGTTGGGATCCCTGGCCCCCGGCAGCTGGTTAGTCATTACTCTGGCCCTGTCTGACCTAGGTAGCTCACGGGGGCCAGGCCCTGGCTGTTTCCCTGCTCCCCACCCAGCACGGTCTCCTCTGTTGTCAGACACCTAGGACCACAGCAAGGACAGCTGCTGGATTCAAGCTTCTAGAATCCAGGCAATGGGGATATGTGTGCTCTAGGGGAGACCTTCCCTGTGACTGGTGTCAGCTATTAGGAGAGAAAGAGAGGAAGATCCCTGCCTGCCTCCCCTCTTTCTCACCTCCAACTCTCCAAGAAAGGTGCTGTACAATGAAAAGGACCCATTTTCTCAGTCAGGATGCTTTCTCTTGCTTGAAACAAGGAACCCCTACCCACCTGGCTTCAGTAATAAGAAAGTTGGGCCAGGTGCAGTGACTCACTCCTGTAATCCCAGCACTTAGGGAGGCCAAGGCAGGTGGCTCACTTGAGGTCAGGAGTTCGAGACCAGCCTAACCAACATGGTGAAACTACGTCTCTGCTAAAGATACAACAAAAAACTTAGCCAGTCACGGTGGCAGGTGCCTGTATTCCCTACTTGGGAGGCTGAGGCAGGAGAATCACTTGAACCTGGGAAGTGGAGGTTGCAGTGCGCTGAGATTGTGCCACTGCACTCCAGCCTGGGCGACAAAATTAGACTCCATCTAAAAAAAAATTAACAATAAAATAAAAATGAAGTCATAAGAAAGCCGTGAGAGAACAAAAGAGCCAGAGGTAGAACTGAGCCAGGGAGATTCCCACCTAGGTGGCAAGATAGCTGCTGAGACTTCATCCAGGATCCACGCATCACATGTAGATGTGACAGAGGCAAGCACAGGGAGGGGAAGTCTACTCATCCGTAAGAAAAACCTTCCCCAGAAGAAACTCCCTCTTTCATTCACAAACTCAGGTTTCACAGCCCTGCACCAGGCTGGCTGGATTCCAGGAGGCTCCCTGCTTTGAAGTGTCTGTGGCCCCAGCTTGACCTGGGCCACAGGCCTAAGGTAAGGACCCCAGAGCCCTACTCCCCTCCATAAAGGTAATGCAGTCACTTCATTATTCGCTCAATATGTCCTTTGATGGGGACAGACCTGCTGGGCAGGCCTGGAATATTAGCTGGGTTAATTGTCCCTTCAAATGAACAACCAGTTTAATCAAGGACTTAATGCCCTCAGCCATTCAATTATGCCTGCCTCTGGACATGCAGATTCCATTACCGCCCAAGCACCTTGCGTGCAGAGAGAATGAGATTGTCTGGTGCATGTGTGTGTATGTGTTGTCATTGCCTACAGGCATTTGTTAAGAGCAAACTGTGGGCCTAGCGCCCAAGCTGGCAGGCAGCACCTGACCTTGGCTGTTGGCTGCATGACCTCATCAGGTAGCTCTGCCTGGTTCTGCTCAAGAGGATTTTGCAACCACAGCTCACTTGCAAATTGTGTGTGTGTGTGTGTGTGTGTGTGTGTGTGTGTGTGTGTGTGTGAGAGAGAGAGAGAGAGAGAGATAGACAGAGAGACAGAGAGAGAGGCTTGATAAGATCTCTGTGGGCTGTGGGGTTAACCATCTTTAAATTAAATTATTTAAATCAAGTTCAACCCATGAAAACCCATATTTATATACACAGACTCACACATACATACATTCATATTCAGCTAATGTTCACTCTTCCAAAAAAAATCCCTAAAGCAAACAAAAAACACCTTAACTCTAAAAAAAAAAAAAGAAAGAAAGAAAGAAAAGAAAAGAAAAGAAAAGAAACTTAACTCTAGAGTTTTTCCTAGGACTATATTGGAATCTTCATTTTCCAACACATTATCATGATAAGATGTAGTTAGAAATAACCTACATGTCCATCAAAGGGAGAGTGGCTAAATATTTTATGGTATAGCTATACGATAGTATGTGGCCATTCCAGGACTGAGATGTATTTCTATTCATTGACATGCACATTACACATTATTGAGTTTAAAAAGAAGGTTGCACACCGTATGCTTCCAGCATGATCTGTGAATGGGAAATTATGCCTACCCAGCTCTGTATGAGTACTGATGAACAAGGACTTATCTGAAAGAGTGGTTCTCGACATTTTCCCACTGTTTACATCTGGGTGGTGAGATATTCAATTCTCCTGTTTTATTTTTCTTTTTCTTTTATATCCTAGCTATTCTACAAGAACATATTCAGTCAAATGAAGGCACTGCAGCGATTTTTGCTTGGGGACATTTTCTTACACCTTTCCAAAGCCCCATCCTATGAGTAAGGATCACACCTGTCTCATCTCCCAAGAGGTCTCAAGTGCTGCACTGGGACTCAGGAGACATGTGTCGTCCTAATTCTGTCATCACCTGCTTTGGACACTCTGGGACTCAACTGGTTCCTTTAGAAAATTATTCTGTTGTTTATTTCAACAACCTGAAAGGACTTTCGTTTGCCTGTGAGTATTAGCAAAGACATGATCACTGGTAAAAATGTGAAAAATGCAGAAAAGCATAAAGAAAACAACATCCACAATTACATCAGCCAAAGAGATCCACAGATACCATTCTGTTGTATTTCCTTCTTGTCTTTTTTTTTTCTAGACAAAATGGGGGGTTAGGACTTGGAGGTAAGACTTAGAAAGGCCAGAGAAGCTACATAAACGAATGGGTTATTATTATTCATTCAGGATATTTCTCTGTGGGTGGAAATGAGTTCACTGACTCCTCCTCACTCTCACCTGATCCATCTAGTGAGACACGTTGGCAGCATCGCAATGTCCTGCTCAGAGTGAGGCTTTCGGGTTCCTAAGGCATTCGTATCACTTCTGGAGCTGAGGGCTGCATGGCTTTCTGGAGTGTTGCTGCTGTCCCAGGCACCAGGCTAAGCTGAGCACTTCATATGCAGAACAAGGGAACGGGCGCCTCTCCACATTGCACCAGCCTCTGCAGAGGGCACCTGGTAACATCCATCAAAAATGTAATACGTACGCACTAATGCTACTCCCAGATGTAACTAATGGGAATGAGCTTTAATTAATGTTCCCCCAAAGAATGTACATAGCAGCATTATTTACAATAGCCTAAAACTGGGAGCAACCCAGATGTCCATCAAGGGTTGAATGAATAAATAAGTTGTAATACAGTATACAATGGAACACTAGCCAGCAATGGAGAAAAAAAAAAGAGCTCTTTCTAAACACAACATGGGACATAGGCAAATTTCACTGATGACATCTTTCTTTTTGTTTGTTTGTTTTTGTTTTTGTTTTTGAGACAGGGTCTCACTCTATTGCCCGGCTGGTGGAGTGCAATGGCACAATCTCAGCTCACTGCAACCTGTACCTCCCGGGTTCAGGAGATTCTCCTGCCTCAGCCTACCGAGTCCGGGATTTCAGGCGCCTGCCACCACACCTCACTAATTTTTGTATTTTTAATAGAGATGAGGTTTTACCATGTTGGCCAGGCTGGTCTCGGAACTCCTGACCTCAGGTGATCCACCTGCCTCGGCCTCCCAAAGTGCTGAGATTATAGGCATGAGCCACTGTGCCCTGCCTGCAGATGTCATCTTGAACAAGAGAAACCAGATGCAAAGAGTACATACATTCTTTGTGATTCCATTTATACAAAATTTAGAAACAGGCAAAACCAATCCATGGTGGTAGAGATCAGATTAATAAATTGCCTTGGTATTAATAAACCGTCCTGGATATCCACCAAGATGAGCCATGAGATAGGGCTAGAAACATTCTATAGTAACCTACACCTCCATGTGGGTGGCGATTGCACAGGTGATTGCACAGCCTGTGAATCACAGTTATCAAATTTATTCTGCTGTACATTCTGCTTTTTGTAAGTTAAATTTCAAATAAAATTTTTAAAAATGCAAATAAAATTGCATATATCCTTGACCCTCATGGCTCCACGTCTAGAATTTCTCTTTTCATAGGCGTATTTGAACACGGAGGATACTACATGGGTACAAGATTATTTATTGCAACATTTATTGTAAGAGCAAAAATTTAGCAAAAAAACCAAGATGTCCAGTAATAGGGGCAGGTTAGATAAAGTACAGCTCTTAAACGTGCGGCATGAACTGCCATGCAAAAATAGAAATGATTACCAGCATATATTCTTTTTTTGTTGGGAGGGGGGAGACTGGAGCTTTATTATTACTTAAATCAGTCTTCCTGAGCATTCAGGGATCAGAGTTTTTAAAGGTAATTTGGTGGGTAGGTGCTTGGGAAGTGGGGAGTGCTGATTGGTCAGGTTGGAAATGGAATCTTTTTTTTTTCTAACTGCATTTTAGGTTTGGGGGCACATGTGAAGAACATGCAAGATTGTTGCATAGGTACACACGTGGCAGTGTGATTTGCTGCCTTCCTCCCCATCACCTATATCTGGCATTTCTCCCCATGCTCTCTCTCCCCACCTCCCCACCCCCCGCTGTCCCTCCCCTATTTCCCCCTGACAGACCCCAGTGTGTGATGCTCCCCTCCCTGTGTCCATGTGGTCTCATTGTTCAACACCCGCCTATGAGTGAGAACATGCGGTGTTTGATTTTCTGTTCTTGAGAATGATGGTTTCCAGGTTCATCCATGTCCCTACAAAGGACACGAACTCATATTCTTAAAGTGAAGAAAAAAAAAAAAAAAGCAATGTGCAGAGATGCAGACAGAATGGGCTATCCTTGGGGTTAAAAAATGTAAAGAGAGAGAGAGAAAGAGCTTAGTATATGTAAGAGTAAAATAAAAACGTTCTGGGGGGTCTCATAAGAAACTAGAGATTAGTTGACCATGAAGAGAGGATCTGGGTGGCAGGATAGGGTTGAAGGACACTTTCCACTATATATTATTTATGCATTTTGAATCTTGAACCTAAAAAATTTCTTGTAAAAAAGTCTAAAACAGCCAGCCCCACATTCACCTTCTTCAAGGCCTATTGCTGTGATACAATGCCAACGTTCACCTTGGCTAACAAAATCCCACACCTAACCCATTGCCCCCGCCCTGCCATCCCTTCAATACTCTGCTTCCCGATGCCTTGAACACGTGACATGATTATTATACCTTCCCTAGCCATTTCCACCTGCTATTCTCACCTTGGGATATGCCCCTTCTCTGCCTGGTGTCGCCTCCTCCAGAAAGTCTTCCCAGACTTTCTTAGACACCTCTGGGCCCCTGGAGCCTGTATTTTTCAGATTTAATTTCTCATATGTCATTTGTCATATACTTCACGGTAACTGGTTTCCAAGCCTCTGTGCCTTTCTGTAATGTCAGCACCCAGCACAGTGCCTGAAAGTAGGGATTGTGGAATGAATGAATAGATGGTTTTTTTTACCAGGCTGGGAGCTGAGGAACAGCTTTTGTCTTTTATACCTTCTGTTGAGTTTCCAAATTCTGTGTAAGCATGAACTGGGCCTCAGTTATCTCATCTGTAAAATGGGAATAACACCACCTACCTCACAGAATTACATAGTGAGGATTAAATGAGCTACTATAGGTAAAACAAACATGTAGCAGTTATTATTCTTTCCAAATCAATATATTGTGATAAAGAAAGAAAATAGATTCTAGTGAGTCTGAATCCAGGCCCCCAAGGCGGTGTCTCCATGACTAACTTTTCCTTCCTATGAGTTTTTATAAGGCTGGGGCAGGCATTATAGTTGAGAGCTGGCAAGGTTGTCAAAGGCTCCTGATCCTCCAGACCTCAGAATCCCTTCTCAGGCCTCTTTCTCCCATCAGCGACCTGTACCCTGGGAGATCCTCTGCCTCCTCCTTCCTGGTGGAGAGTGAGCAATGGGCTATGCTCACAAAGGGTGGGAGGGAATTTGTGAGGGGGAGGAGGATCATTTAAATGAGAAGCCCAAGTCAGAACCCGGCACAGTCCCAATGACTGAGTTGGGCAGTTGTATGTCAACCTCCAAATCCGATCCCAGGGGAAGAATTGGGGGCACAGACCTTTCTCCGAGTGTCTTCAAGCCACCCCCCCCCCATAAATCCATGCCTGGAATGCATCAGGGGACTGTCTTCACTTCGCTAAGGCCCAGTGTCCTCGTCTGCCAAATGGGGTTGTGACTGTAAGGAGGAAAGGAAATGACAATTCAACGAAACCATATGGAAAAGAGCTTTGGAACCAGTAATGCATTGGCACAGGTTGGCAAAGGGTCAGCTCGAGGGCCAGAACATTGATTTTCATTTGAACGACATCAGGCACATCAGGACTTTCCAGATGCCCTAGTCCCCACCACTCCCTATTGCTTACTCCAGCCTGCTCTACACTCTCACTCCTGAAGGCATGTGAGTTTGTCACCCTTGCGACACAATGTTAATTACCAAAGTGCCTACTCTTCTGTCAACTGCCCCTGTAGGAGAGGCACCCAGCAGGGGAGAGAGCAGGTGTGTCTCTTTGAATACCTGGGGCCACTCTGCTTCACCCAGGTCTTCGCACTCCACCGAGGTCCATGCCAAAGCCCCATCAGTCTCAGCCCCAGTAGTTTTCCATGAGCTGAGAAGCTGCCAAACCTGCAAGCTGCCAAGAAGGCGTGGCTTCCTTTAGCCTCTAGGTATGGAGAATAAACCTGCAGTCTCCGAAACTGCCAAATTCCTGGTCTGCTAGAGCCTGAGAGGCTAAATGCTGCTTACAAGTCTGGCTCCCAGATGCCTGAAATTCCACCTTTATCAACACATTCCTCCATGTTAAGCATTGCCCTGAAGAGCTGAAAAATCTAGCGAGAGGGCTGGAGAGTGAGCCCAAGCTAGGCTGGAGCAGATCTTTAAGGATAAGCTGCAGAATGGAGCCGGGCGGGTGCTGTGAGCTGAAGGCAGAGCCGGTGGAGGAGGGGGAAAGGGAGAGAGAGACGCAGAGGGGCTTCAAGAGGAAGTTCCCAATCTTTTCAAGGGCCGGGGTGAGCGAGGAAGGGAAGTAGAGGAGGAGAAGAGCGAAAAAGCAGGGTGGGCACCGAGGCGGGTACGGACATGCCATGGTGGGAGGTGGCGGCCTTCGCTCTGTTGTTTGCTAAGTGACCAAATGACCTCCTGCAGGAACAGAGGCAGCTGAAACTGCCCCAAATTGCTCTCCCCAACCCCTTCTCCTGCTTTCTTCCATCCAACCCACATACACACAAAGGAATATCAAATGTCCCCCTGCTATGAGGATTCTACTTCTACTGGGATAGAAAGACGATATATGGGACCCCTGGATCAGAACGTATCATCTGCTGTCTCATCAAAGGCAGGGGACAGGCATGCAGACCCCAGGAAATCACCCCAGAGCTGAGGACCTCATCCGCAACCCCCACCCCAGGAGGAGCCACCTTCCCTAGGGTCAGTTCTGACAGCAGACCCTGACACCTTCCCTTTTGTCCTCAGGGAGAAAGAGGCTTCAGGAGTAGAAGGGGAGTGAGGTGGAGAGACTCAGCTGCCTCCAGATTCCTTGACTTTGCTGTGTGGATCCAGGCAAGACACTTAACCTCTATCCCCAGTTCCCTCATCTGCAAAATGTGCACAGCTATAGTATCTGCTTCACAGGGCTGCCAAGGATTCAAGGAAGGGGCTCCAGGGTAGGGATTTGAGTTGAACCTGATAGGATGGGCCAGATGTTGATGGGTATTCCAGGTAGGGAGCCAAGGCTGAGGGCAGGGGCTGGGGAATACAAGGCATGTCTGGGGCGTAGCCTGTGGTCAGGGAAGATAATTCTGGAAAGGCAGCTATGGTTTGATTACCGAGGATCTTCACCACCCAGTTAATGACCTTGAACTTGATTCCATAAGCAACGGAGAGCTGCTGAGGGGTCCTTGGCATCTAACAGAGGCTATCAGCGCCCGAAGGCATGGTTTGCTTCCTCCGGAGGATGCCTGGTCACAGCTTTAGCTGTCAAATCAGTCAGAGGGAGTCCCCTCCATTGGAGTTGACAGTGACGCCCAATACCTTCCCTTCTGCCCCTTCTGTTTCTAGAATCCGACTGTGACACCAGATGGAACTGGTCTCAAACATTGGTTCTGTCACATCAGTAGGTGCCTGGGCCAGACCCTTAATCACAGGAGCCTCAGGTTCCTCATCAGACATAGGAAGGAATAACGTTGTCCTCACAGGGTCATGAGAATGGTCGGAACTGGTGCATGTGGGGTCTCCAGCCCAGCCAGCCCCTGGCGGATGCTGGTGGGACCAGAGATGTCCTCTTCCCACTGGCTAGCGGGGCTGAGGCAGCAGGCAGCTTTCATCTCTAATTGTCCACACTCTTCTCCTCTGTGGCTCTGCGAGCAGCAAGAGAGAGAATGACCCGTGACTGCAAACCTCGAGGCCAGGCTTAGGCCTATTGGGAAAATATGGAACAATTATGAACGGCAGGAAAATGGTTTTTCCTCTGTTTGCTTTGCCAGAGAGTAGAAAACCCGCCTAGAGGCTGGATTTAAGGGAGGAAGAAGACAGGGAGGAAACTGTAGTTATGCTAAGTGTCCTGGGAAGAGAACTCGTGTCTTCTGTGGTCCTACTAAGGCACAGCGCTAGACTCCTTCGCCGAAGCAGCAGGGGCCCCCAAGCGCCTTCTGCGTGCCCAGTGCTGATCTGGGGGCGGGGGTTTGCTCCAAATCTGGGTTAGTGCAGAGTTGGGACAGGCAGACAAGGTCCCTGCCCTCAGGGAGGAGGACAGGTGAGATGAAGTAAAAGCAGACAACAAGGAAGAATCTCAGCGCTGACTGCTATGAGGAAGCGGAGCCAGGTAAGCTATGAGGGAGGGGCGTGTGCTAGGAGGCAGCTTGGGGACGTGAGAGAGGAGACCCAGCCTGCCATTCAAAGTGGGAAGAGCGTTTTGGGCAGCAGGAAATCTGCCAGAATGCTCACCTGTGCCCTGGCCTCTTGACCTCACCAGAAGCCCAGGCTCTAAATACTGTTTTCCCCGTCGTACAGGTGAGGAGACTGAGGCTAGGAGAGAGAAAGTGGCTTGCCAAGGCCCAGGGCAGTGGAAAGACTGGAGCCAGCACTCCACGGACCCCACTCCTTTCTACATGTTCATCTTGGTGCCCTGGATCTAGGTGAAAGGATGAGGTCATTCATACATCACTTCTTCCAAGACCCAGTGAAGGGGGAAAGTTGGTGGAACTTTTTCCAGATCCTCTGTGAGAATGGCCCACAGGACCCAGAGCCTGGCAAACTGCAGGGGCAGTGCCCCAAATTGCCACCCCAGGAGCAGAGGCCACTGATGTGTAGCAGTTCAAACATTTCCCTGGAAGGTGCTTCTCCGGGACTTTCCCTTCGAGCCTGTGTGGCGGGATACACATCAGGATAAGGGCAGGTGTCTGTCTGCCTGAGCAGCATAACCCAGGAAACCTTCCGGCGTGCACAGACCTGTCTACAGGGGGGCTCCCGGCCTAAGGACAGACTGGCCAGGCTCCCAGGAGATCCCCAGACACCCAGTATCTGTGGCCTGAGAGGGACAGGAATTTTGGGGAGTGGTGAGATCCCCCTCCCTGGAGGGGAAACCCCAAGCTGAAGGGGAACCCTGCATAGCTAATGGCCACCCTCGGCCTTCCAGCCCCCTTTATGGGGTTAGCCCAGAGTTGGAAGCATGCGAGCCCATGGGACATGGAAATGTACAGAGGTCTCTGCAGACCTGTGGGATTCACACTGACGATTGGGTGGTAGGACCCTGGGAGGTGCTGGGATCCATGGCCAGGGAGGCCCTGGCCGGTTTCTGAAAAGTTACTTATCTGAGGACAGCATGTTACATAATTCCAACAAGAAAACAAAAACCTCTAACATTCCTTATGCTAATGAATCAAACCTAAGTTATAGATAATAATTTATTTATTCAGACACACTATATCACTATTTTAAGATGAATTATCACAAGAACAGTTTAACACCTAAGTGCCATCCATGGGCCGACAGCATGGACATCACCTGGGAGCTTGCAGAAAGATTCTCCAGTCCTACTCTGGACCTTGAATCAGAATTTGTGCTTTAGCAAGATCTTCAGGTAATTTATATGCAAGTGGAAAACATTCAAAAGGAGGTATAATCATGATTCTTATACAGATACAGAATGAACCTGGGTCGAAAGTTTTATTTCACTCATTCATTAATGAGGAAACCACTAAGATGTTACAATCATTTCAAAGGAGAATGCAAAAGTAGACATACCGCTCAGCAGGAATCTGAAGTGAATTTACAAATCGTTGCAAAACTGGCAAGAAATCTATAGGGCAATAATCAGTTGCATTGCTTTGAGCATAATTGATATTTATATGGACAAGAAGCATTTGGATTACCATCAGGTCTTTACAATTTGCAGAACTGTAAAATAGCTCGGATAAATTAAAGACTGAGAAAGCAAAACCCAGAAGGGTACACTGGGACCTCCAGTAATCTATATCTTTTTCCCTTTCTTTCCCCCCTGCCCATTTTAGTCTTTGACAATTTTGTTTGACACGCATTATAGCTTGTTAAGCACCTCTGAGATCCCTTCTGGTCTCTGGCATGCCTGAACCCAGAGAATTCTCCAGGCTATGACTAGAGCAAACTTTTGAGCAAATCCCAGTGCCTGTCATGCTCTGCTTGGGAATGAGCCTGGGCACGGGGTGGGGCAGGGGCAGGCCAGACCTACTGACACAATGTACAGTATTTTCATTTGCCTGTCTCTATTACTGCTATTACTATTGCACGCTGGGCCCAAGTGGAACTTTCATTCAAGATGCTATCAAAACATCTAAAAGGACAGAGGCTCAGGCCTTCATCGAGCTCAGGCTGTTTGGGCCTGCTTGCGCATGCCTGCAGTAATTGCCGGGACATGAAACTTGACTCTGTCTGTGCTTTGATATCACAGTGCCTGGTGGTGTGCCTGTAGGAGAAGATCCAAGCTCCCGTTGGCCCCTTAATTACTGGTTATCAGTATTTATCAAAAGGAACAACTGTTGTGTGTAAACAGAGTGGCTCTGGGGGCTAGAGAACGAATAGCTGTTTAGGACCTTCACGTCTGGTCTGGGTCATTGCTTTTCTGGGGCACTTCACCATGGAGGTTGAGAAGCAGATCTGGTATCAGACAGGTCTAAGGTTGAGTCCTGGCTCCGCTTCCCTCTGGTAACTGGGCTGCTTGTCTAACCCCTGCGGGGAGTTGAGAGCGTAGACCAGGAGTTGCGAGCAACTCAGTGGACACAATGGACACGAGGCTTATAGTGTAGCAGGGAAAAGACATGAAAGAAAACATCACACGTGTTGTTTTGTAAGTTACCATTGTAGTAAGCGTCACAGAGGAAAAGCCTGCTGTGCAAAGGAGTGTGTAGTGGGAAGACCTTTCCTTGTCTAAAGAATCAAAAGACTTGCCAGGGAAAGCTTAGACTTACCAGGGAGTTGCAGGTGAGGCTGTTCAGCAGGCAGAGGAAACAGTATCGGCAAAGGCCAGGGGTAGGGGGTGGGGAGGAGGGGTTGGGTTGCTCAAGAGTGCAAAGAAGGCTCCTGGAAGTGGTGACCCTCAATCGTTTCTGGGCTTAAGAACATTGGTTAAAATGTAACTTCTTGAATCCTGCCTCCAGAAATTCTGATTCCACAGGACTGGGGTGCAGCCCAGGGATCTGCATTTTTAATAGGCATCCAAGGAAATGCAGAGAAAAATATTGCTTAGAGCCACATGTTGAGAAATACCGGGTTAGAGCCTAATGAGAATGGCACAAAATAAGGTGAGTCATTTACCTTCTCCAAGCAGCTCTTAGCTAAAGCATCATGTAGGAGGTGCAGGGTGACAGAAAATTAGAGGAGAGAAGCCACACGCCACACCCAGCATAGGGCCTAGCAGGCAGCGGGTGGCCAGCAAACACCTGCACGTGTAATACTGCCCTTCCCAAGTCAAGCCTATGGAACTCTTGAGGTGTGAAGGAGTGAGCACAAGGTCAGGAATCAGCTGGCCCATGTTCTAGCTCAGCCAGGCCACTGACTTGCCTCCCCACCTTGGGCAAGATCCTTCCCCTCACTGGGCCAGTTTCCCCACTGTAAAAGGAGAAGGTGTAATCAGGTGACACCTACCCCTTACCCATCCACTACCTGCCATCTTGAATTCTCACGCCTTGTCCAGGGCTCCCTCACCAAATTCAGTAGTTCTCAGCTTGGCTGCTGCCCGTTAGAGCCACCAAGAGGACTTTTTCAAATGCCAATTAAATCAGGATCTCTTGGGGGTGGATCCCAGTGTTGGTAACTTTTTTCGCTACTCAGGCAAATCTAGTAAGAACCAGAGCTCTAATTCCTTAAATATTGCTTTTGTCCATAAGAGTAAAATGGGGCCTCAGAGGAAACATCCTGCTCCTCAATTCTGACCTGAAATCTCAGGAAGCATCCAAGCCAGGAGAGCCTTAGGCTCCATCCAGCACCACACCCCCACACAACACTCTGTTCCTTCACAGGCAGGGTCTCACTCTGTCACCCAGGCTAGAAGGCAGTGGCACAATCATAGCTCACTGCAGCCTTGAACTCCTGGACTCAAGCGATCCTCCCACCTCAGCTTCCATAGTAGCTAGGTTCATGCCACTATGCCCAGCTAATTTATTTATTTATTTTTTTGTAGAGGTAAGGTCTCTCTATGTTACCCAAGATGGTCTCAGACTCCTGGCCTCAAGTGACCTTCCCGCCTAGCCTCACAAAATGTTGGGATTATAGGCGTGATCCTCCATGCCTGGCCAAAACTCTGTTTTTTAATATAGTTTTAAATATAAATTTTAAAAAATTGGTAAAGTAAAAATCCATATTTAAACAAAATAAAACAATAAAAGGTGGCTTCTCATTCACCCCTGCTATCCCCAAAGGCTACCATATTTGGATTAATCAACTTTATTGAGGTGTAATTTACATACTATGACATGCACACATTTAATAGAGTTGGTGAGTTTTGACAAATGTCTGCTGCTGCGCTCCCACACACGGTGAGACATCACTTTTCACAGTTTCTGGTTTTTTTCCTTTGGTGGTTTTTCTCCTCTGGTGTTTTTTCCATGTCATATATTAATGCTGATGTTTTTCATTTATCAGCTTTAGATCAGGTAGCATGTAATTAATCCTTCAACCAGGAAACTGTTGAAAGTGAAAAGGCACAGAACGAATAATTACAGGACAACAATATAAAATAAGCCTGTCCTGGGCAACTCAGGGTATGTGGTCAACCTCACATTATCTATTTATGACCAGCCACGGTGGAGGAGGATTTAATTCATATACCCCATCTCTAGCCCCTTCCTCTACCCAATTTGTGCTATTTTTGTGCCTATTTTAATTTCTCTATTGCTTAACTTGGCAAATTTAAATAATATTTCTAGGCCTCTATTTCTGGAGCCATTTGGTAAGATAAGAATATTAGTATCCCCATTCTGCTCCCCCGTCTTTGTCCACTTCTATCTCCCGATTTCTTATTTCATTCATCTTTGTCTTGCCAAGGTTGATCATCCTTGCTTCTAGTTTGTCCTTGTTATTAAGCCTGTCCTATGTTGTCTATGAAAGCAAGGCTTGGTGTTTATGTTATGGTAACGATGTGGCTTTGTTCCCCAAGGACTGTATTATGAGTGATTCCTTCTCTATGAGTGTTCCTTCTCTATGGTTACAATATCATTACTCCTGTGCCTCCAGCAGGCAAATGCTTCCAGCACCAACAGGAAGAGAATCTTCCTTTCTTACTCTCTACCAACTCCTCCAAATCACGTCAAATTTTAATTTGCTTTATATTTGAACCATTAACTTCTTTCTCTTGTTTTTGAATGAGAGAGCGGTTCTCATTCTGTTGCCTGGGTTGGAGTGCGAGGGTGCAATCACAGCTCACTGCAGCCTTGACCTCCCAGGCTCAAGCAATCCTCCCACCCCGGTCTCTGTAGCTGGGACTACAGGTGTGTGTCACCATCACTGGCTAATTTTTGTATTTTTTTGTAGAAACGGGGTTTCGCCGTGTTGCCCAGTCTGCATTAACTTCTTAACAAAGGGTTTTTTTCTTCCTCCTCCTTTTGTGTCTCCCGTGGTTTCATTTGCTTTGGAAAGAAGCACAGACCTCTTCACCATATTCCTAATATCTTTCAGCCTCCTCTTGTATCTTTCTCGGAATCTATTCCCCTCTTCTTTCTGATTCTCTATTATTGTTTGTTCAAAGGGTTTTCTGGACCTGCTGCACAGAGGTCATTCTGGAATTCCTTTACATTAGATCCCTGAATGGAGTCTACCAGTTTTTCTCCCTTAACATTATGCTTCATGGTTTCTAAGCTGAAATATACATTCACTAACTTCTCAGAAAGCATGAGAGGTAAATTTTTGAGTCCCAGAATGTCTGAATATAACTTTATTTATTTATTTGTTTTTTGCCTTCGCCCTTGACTGATAGTTCGGCCGTTCGTAGAATTTCAGGTTCAAAGACATTTAGGCTTAGCACTTAGAGATAGAATATAGTGATGACGTTAAAACCCCGATCTCTGGCATAAGGCTGCCAGGGTTTCGATCTTAACTTCACATTTCCTAGAACCCACCAAGTCTCTCCATGCCTGTTTTCCCATAAATAAGTGAAGATAATAATAGCACTTGCCTCACGGAGTTGCGATGAGGGTTAACCAGTTTACATTACGTAAAATGCTCAGAACAGAGTCCGCACACAGTGGGCGTAAGAGCCGGCTATTATTCTCTGGACCTCCATTGTTGCTATAGAGGATTATGATGTCACTCTTATTCCTGTTTATTTGTCAGAGTCAATGTTCTGGCTTTTGTGAGCTGATGTTCTTGTTTCCATAGAAATACCCAGGATCTGCTTTAATCTTTAATATTCTGAAATTGCTCAATTCTGTGTCTGCTTGGTATTCTCTTAGCTCTTTCCATTTAAAGACTCAGTGTCCCTTTTCGGCTCTGGGGACTTTTAAAACATAATTATTTCTGCAATAATTTCCTTTCCTCCATCTTCTTTCTTTTCTTGTTCTG
This sequence comes from Saimiri boliviensis, assembly GCF_048565385.1. NCBI lineage: Eukaryota > Metazoa > Chordata > Mammalia > Primates > Cebidae > Saimiri > Saimiri boliviensis. The sequence continues at coordinate 8,319,360 of NC_133450.1, read as the reverse complement.
GAACTCCTGTTAGTTAGATACTGGACCCCCTGAATTGATCTGTGTGAATATTTTTTTCCTCCCATGCTTTATGCCATTGGCTCCCTATTCCAGGAGATTTTCTTTACTTTGCATTTAAAGCTTTCAATTGATTCTTTTTTTTTTTTTTCTTTTTACAATTTTTAGCAACAGTCATTTCCAGGAGGTCCTTCTCTTTTGCCGATTGCTCCTTTTCTGTGGCACTGTCTTCGGACTTTTAGAGCACTGCCACTCCACCTTCCTATCAACTTGTGGGGACTCCAGAGATGTTTCTGCAGAGTTCTTGGGCTTCTGAAAACACAATTTGAAAATCTCTGACCTATGCATTTGATCAATAAGCTTTATGGGTTTGTTGAGCCATTACCAAGATGAGTGAGTTATCGTCTATCATCTCAGCGCTCCACGAACTACTCTGATGCAGAAACAAACACGAAAAGAAATGATGACAGAATGACAGGTGCACAAGAGGGCCTTCCAGAGGGAAAGTGACCAACAGCCTGTTGGAGATGAAGAAAGAGAAAGCCCTCGAACTCTTCTTAAGGCAGTGTGCAGAAGACTCCCATACAGATTCATGAGCAGACTACTAACATTTCAGGAATTTTGTGAGCCTGTTGTCAAACAGCTATTTAAAAATTAACTTAGACAAATTTGTAATTAAATACATTATAGCCAAAACAAAGCTAATGAATGCCAAAAATTCATCACTTCCTATTTAACACATCTTACAATTATGTGTTGAGGTTGTTTACATCCATAGTATATGTATGGCAGAAATATTATATCAAGGTGTGCTTCTGAGCGTCTCTGTTCAGCTTCTCCTGCAGTAACTGATGTTGGTGGCTTGAAATCAGCTATGGTGGGAATATTTACATCACAGAAATTGACAAATGCTACAAATCAGGGCCTGGCTACTGTTTTGTTGATAGTCTAGAGTTAAGAAAATAATGGAGAAAATGTTAATGTAGCTTAAACTTAAAAAGTATGTTGTGCTGGTAGCCTATACGTTGTAAACAGCATGACAAAGAATTGAGGACATATTCTTCCGGTATTCAGAAACTATTATTTCATTCAGCAAGGAAGTCACTCGTGACATTGCCACATGAATGAAATCCATGCCTCCATTGTTTCATTTCCATCAAACTTATTAATGTAAAAGAAAATAGCAAACAACATTCACACAGAAAATATCCTTATTTGGCAATTGTAATAATAATTTAACTGCGGATACAAAAGTTTAGGAAGTATCAACAAGAGTGTTCTATGCGAATCAATTTACTAGATAAAATTGATAATAAAAATACTGCATATTTTATTATTAGTTGTAAATGGTGTGCTACAATCCTTGATGGCAATAAAATTTATATTAACTTATGTGTGTATATATATATATATATATATATATATATATATATATATATGTATACATGTATTTGTTTCTGGACAGCCAGTTGATAGCACTTGCCAGCACACCGCTGTTAATAGTGGAACATGCTCAGGCCCTGTAATCAGACAGATCTGCACTGGAGTTCCAGTATGTCCATGTATAAGCTGTATGACCTTGGGCAAGTTATTTTACCCTGTACCCTTTCTAAGTCTCATCAATAAAATGAAACTGTGGAAGCAATGTGCTGATATTACAAAAAATAGTATGGTCTGGGCTGGGCATGGTGGCTCACACCTATAATCCCAGCACTTTGGGAGGCCAAGGCAAGCAGATCACAAGGTCAGGAGTTTGAGACCAGCCTGGCCAACATCATGAAACCCCGTCTCTATTAAAAACAAAAATTAGCCAGTTGTGGTGGCGGGTGCCTGTAATCCTAGCTACTACCAGGGAGGCTGAGGCAAGAGAATTGCTTGAACCTGGAAGCAGAGGTTGCAGTGAGCTGAGACTGTGCTACTGCACTCCATCCTGGGTGCCAGATCAAGACTCTGTCTCAGGAAAAAAATAAAATGAAATGAAATAGTATGGCCTGGAGCTTAAGAATCTATGCTCAGAAACTAAGCTGTCTCCATTTGAACCCTGGCTCCCCACTTACTAATTGTGCGGCATTGGCTCAGTTGCTGTTAGATGGTATATTAGTCAACATTCTATCAGAGAAAGAGAAGCAGTAGTGGGTGATATACACAAAGGAACTGGCTTACATAATCATGGGTTCTAGCAAATCTAGTCTGTAGGGCAGGCCATCAGGCTGTAAACTCTTGAGCAGAAGCTAATGCTGTGGGTCACAGGTAGAGTTTCTTCCTCCTCAGGAAAACCTCAGTTTTGCTCTTAAGACCTTTCAACTGATTGGATCAGGCCCACCTAGATCATAGAGGATAAACTCTTTTACTTAAAGTCGAGTGATTACAGGCGTTAACCACATGCTGAAATCCTTTATAGCAACACCTACATTAGTGTTTGATTGAGTAACTGTGGACTCTAGCCTGGCCACGTGGACACATAACACTAGCCTTACAGATAGGAATAGTGAAAGCAGACACCTTATGGGGTTTTTACAAGGCCAGAACAGAGCAGTACTCAGGAACAGCTCAGACAGCACCTGGCCAGAGTAAGTGCTCATTATGTTACTAACCTCTGTTCTTGCTAGGACTAAAATTTGTTTCCCGGGCAACCACGGCACAAGGAAGGGCCAGGGACCTTGCAGAGGAAGGTGTGGTTGAGGCCCCATCGCATCACTGAGGCTGTGGAGATGACCGCCTGAGGCCTTGCCCAGAGGAAGTTGAGAGAGACGGAAGGGAGCCCAGGGCTGTGGGACCCAGCAGAGCCCATTCAAATGGAAACCAGCTATGATGGGTGACACTTATGGGGGCTCCTTGTGGGGCAGGACTGTTTGGCTCAGTGGTGAGAGGCCCACGGCCAGAAGATGAAGTGGTTACACGTGTCAGACAGGAGGCCTTGCTGGCGGCGGTTGGCCACCATGGTGGATGTTTCATTAGCTGCTGACTGAGGATTTCTGTTGCTTTCATTTGCTGCCTCAGCCAGTAGCTAGGTTTAAAATAAATTTCAGGAGATCAAACTCAAATCCCCAAACCAGCATCCCTAGGTCCCAGGAGGGTCTCTGGGACACCTGTACAATCTGCAGAGTTTATCTCAGGCAGCTTCAACGGATGTCTCCTTAATGCCCCTCTCCCCTCCCTGGGAACCACCTCCTCTAGCTCTGAGGCCTCTGGCTCTTCCTCAGATTCCCCGCCTCAAGTCTCTGTCCCACCAAACCCCAGTCCCTTTGGAGCCTGATGAGCATCCCACAGCAGAGCTATGCAGAGCTAAGGGGGCGACAGGCAGAATTGACTGCTCTTGGCTTTGTGGGTTAAGGTGTCACCATTCCCAAGAAGATCTGGGGGCCCAGGAGAGAATCCTGCCAAAAGAAGAGTGTCATATCACCCAGTGGGGAGGGGGGACACCTGACACCTGAGCCTCTGTGCAAGGAAAGCTTTGAGCACAAAACACACTTGCACATAAGTGTCAGTCCCCTAGGAAATGCCAGAGCTGAGAAGAGTGCAGGGCCATTTCGCCTCACTCCTGTCATTTTGACCGATGAGGAAAGCAAAGCTCAGGGAAGCAAAATGCCCTCCCTCACACAGCTAGGAAGCCACTGGGTCACTGAGCCCACACCCAATTTCCTGGGGCATGGGCCCTGCCCTGCCACTGTCAGCAAGTGAGCAGGGGCAGCTTCCCAAGGCAGGGAACCACCAAGAATTACAAGCAGGTCACACAAATACCCAAGTTCTGCCTTCCCTGGGCAGCCCCACCCTGGCCAGACCTGGTGGCCTTGGCAGCCTCCCGGCCAGCCCTACTTTCCAACTTGGAGCTGAGCTCTCTGGGCCTCCAATCACTCCAGACACATGAGGACTGAGCAGTTTTACTCTCTGGCTTACCAGGAGGTAGGAGCGTTGGGACCAAGCTGTGCTCCTCCAGGGACAGACTACCAACCTGGGAGGGCAAGGCTGAGACTGGTCAGACAAGTCCTGCCTATGGTGACCTCAGGCCTCACTTGCCTTGCACATGGCTGCCCCACCAGCCCAACCAGCCCTTCACCGTGCCCTCGCTGGTGGGATCTTCCCTATTCCTGTGGCCAGATGTAAACACGCAGCCATGGCTCCCTTGGTTTGCAACCTATTTTGCTCTCCCTCCAGCTTTCCTTTCCAGGTCACTAAATGTAGTGGTGCTGCCCCCGTGCCAACTTCTGCCTCTAGTTCCAACAGCACCTTGTCTATTCTTCATAGCAGCTCTTGGTGTATTGTTGTAGTTTATACTTTCTGTTCTTGTAGACTGTGAGCTACTAGTCTCATTTGGATCTATTTGTCATTGAATGCCGGAATCAAGCCGTGTGTTTCTGGTACCAACTAGTGCTCAACATACTGTTCTGTGAATAAGAAAAAGGATGGGAAGAGGGATAGATGGATGTTCAATAAATGAATTGATAGATGACTGTTGTATGGCTGGATGCAAGGATAACAGAAGGATGCTGAATAGATAGATGGGTGAATAGATGTTGGATAAAAGGATGAAAGAATGGAAGGAAATAAAGATGAATGTGTAGATGAGTGGATGGGTGGATATGAGATAATTGGGTAGATGAGTGGATGGATAGATATGAGATGGATGGATAGACAGGTGGATGAGTGAATATGGGATGGATGGGAAGATGAGTGGATGAGTGAATCTGAGATGGATGGACAGATGAGTGGATGAGTGAATATGGGATGAATGGACAGATGAGTGGATGGGTGAATCTGAGATGGATGGACAGATGAGTGGATGGGTGAATCTGAGATGGATGGATAGATGAGTGGATGAGTGAATCCGAGATGGATGGACAGATGAGTGGATGAGTGAATATGGGATGAATGGACAGATGAGTGGATGGGTGAATCTGAGATGGATGGACAGATGAGTGGATGAGTGGATCTAAGATGGATGGACAGATGAGTGGATGAGTGAATATGGGATGAATGGACAGATGAGTGGATGGGTGAATCTGAGATGGATGGACAGATGAGTGGATGGGTGAATCTGAGATGGATGGACAGATAAGTGGATGAGTGAATCTGAGATGGATGGATAGATGAGTGGATGAGTGAATATGAGATGGATGGACAGATGAGTGGATGAGTGAATATGGGATGAATGGACAGATGAGTGGATGGGTGAATCTGAGATGGATGGACAGATGAGTGGATGAGTGAATATGGGATGAATGGACAGATGAGTGGATGGGTGAATCTGAGATGGATGGACAGATGAGTGGATGAGTGAATATGAGATGAATGAGTAGATGAGTGGATGAATGGAAGGATTAATATAAGATGAATGGGTAGATGAGTGGAGGGTGCATATGAGATTAATGAGTAGATGAGTGGAGGAATGGAGAGGTGAATATGAGATGGATAGGTAGATAAGTGGATGAGTGAACTGGTGAATGAGTCAGAGGACAACCAAAGGGACTTTTTCCCTCTGTAGAGCTTCTGTTTTCCCTGCTCATTTGAAGGCCCAGAGTATGACTTTACCATATTATGTTTCCAGAGAACCACCCCACCACCACCCATTCCTCAGGTCCTACTGAGCTACCTCTAACAGAAGGCAAAGCATGAAGTATTGGTCCCACTTGATGGGTCAGGAAGCTGAGATCTAGAGCCGGTAAGGCTTTTTTCTGTTCATCAACACCCAGCAAGTGCAAAGCAGAGTGGAAATCAGACTGCTGGCTTCTCACCTCCACTCCATCACAGGCCTCCATTGCCTCTCTCTGAGGACTGTACCTGGCCAAGCTGACCCCGCACACCTGTCCCCCCTGTGGCCCAGGGCTCCCTTTGGTGCTCGGTTGGCTGCATGTTTGTCATGACTCGTGAGAAAGAGGTCAGTGCCATCTTTTCACACAGGCCCTGTCTGATTGGGCTCTTTGTTTCCTCCAGGAAGGAAGTATATTGAGAGAAAAATTAGGGGAGATTAGGCCCCTCCTCCCATCCCCACTGGATCAAAGCTGGCCCCGTAAGTCCACAACACACTGAAGAGGCAGGCGGAGACACCGCTGCACCTTTCTTCTCTAACCCTTAACCTTGACAGCCGTGTCCAGGCCTCACCATGATCCTGCAGGAGCGCAGCTCTAATGAGAAAGCCAAGACAAAGCCATTGTGAATTACCCGTCAGAGAAGTACAGCCAGTTCTCACATGTAAAAAGTCCTAGTAACTTTTTCTATCAATTTTAATGTTTTAAACTTTATAAGAAATACTTTCAGATGTATATATTGCAAAAATTTATAAAGAGATCCTCAAATGTTAGCATTTTACCACACTTGCTTAATAATTTTCCTTTATAATTCTTTTTCTATGTATCTATGTATGCGTATGTATATGTCTACCTATACAAATACCATATGCATATGCATAGATGCATGTATACATGTGTGTTCCTGAAGCATTTAAAAGTAAATTGCGGAAGTCTTTTTGCCTCAAAGTACTTCAACATGTTTATATTTGAAAAAGGACATTCTCTTATATAATCACAGTACAATTGTCAAAGTCAAGTAATTAACATTGCTGCAATAGTAACTACACACCTTATTCAGATTTCACCAACTGACCCACTAATAACCTTTTGCTAATCCAGGATCCAACCTAGGATCACACTTGCATTTGGTTTCTGTGTCTCTTTAGTCCTTTTTAACTGGGAACAGTTTCTCAGCCTTCCTTTGTTTTTCATAGCCTTAACATGTTTGAAGAGAACCAGCCAGTTACCTTGTAAAATGTCCCTCAATATGGATTCGTGTGATGATGTTTCCTCTAAATTATATTCAGAATTACGGGTTATGCAAATTTGGCAGGTTGCCATAGAAATGATGCTGTGTCCTTCTCAGTGCATCATATCAGGAAGGGCACCATGTTGCTGTCTCCTTGCTAGGGATGTTAAGTTGGATCACTTGGTTAAGGATATTGCCAGGTTTTTCTACTGCTCTCTTTCCTTTTGTAAGATAATGAGTGTCTCGTGAGAAAATACTTCGAGATTATATAAATATTCTCTTTCTTATCATGTGTTTCCCCACTGATTTTAGCATCCATTGATAATTCTTGCCTGAAACAGTTATTGCTATGGTGGTTGCCAAATGGTGATTTTTCCAATTCCAACATTCCTTCTATATTTATTAGTTGGAATCCTTCTATAGGTAAGAGGCTTCTCTTCCTCTCTGTTTATGTAGGTATTTATTTATATCGGTATAGACTCAAAGATTTTTCTTTTGATGGTGAGTAATAATCTGATACTGTTGTTATTAATTTTCATGCTTTCTTTTGAAATAATTATAGATTGTTAAGGAGTTGCAACCTTAATGCAGAGAAGTCCTGTGTACCCTTTACCCAGTTTCATCCAATGGTTGTGTCTTATACAACCACAGTACAATAAAACCAGGAAAATGACATTGGGGCAATGTACATGCATGCATGTACATTTGTTCTGTCATTTTATCACCTGTGTAAATTTGCGTAACCACTGCCATAAAGATACAGAACAACTCTGTTACTTCAAAGATCTCCCTCATGCTATTTCCATCATCCCGAATCCCTGGCAACCACTAATTTGTTCAGCATCTCTGTATTTTTGTCATTTCAAGAATGTTTTAGAAATGGAATTATACAGTATGTGACCTTTGAAATTGAATTTTTTTTGTTGGTCCGTATAATGCCCATGAGAGTCATCTGAGTTCTTGTGTGTCTAGTATTTCATTCATTAACAAAAAAGAAATACTCAGCAATAAATCTGAATGGTATTCCATGGTGTAGATATACTAAGTTTGTTTCACCATTCACCTATTGTAAGACATTTGGAATGTTTCCAGTTTGGGGCTATTACAAATAAAGCTGCTACGAACAGTAACGTGCAGGTTTTTGTGTGGACATGTTTGCATTTCTCTGGGCTAAATGCACAGGAGTACGATTCCTGGGTCATATGGTAAGTGTATGTTTAGACTTTTAAGAAACCACCAAACTGTTTTCCAGAGTAGCTGCACCGTTTTACATTCCCATCAACAGTGTATGGGATCCCATTTCTCTGTATCCTACTCAATATTTGTATTGTCACTATTTTTTATTTTAGCCATTCTGATAGGTGTGTAGTGATGGTTCATCGTGGCTTTAATTTGCATTTCCTTTTTAAAATGTATTTTTATCTGCTTAGAGATGGGGTTTTGCTCTGTTGTCCAGGCTGGAGTGTCATGGCATGATTATAGCTCACTGCAGCCTTGAACTCCTGGGCTCAGCCAATCCTCTTAGCTCAGTCTCCCAAGTAGCTAGGACTACAGGTATGCACCATTGTCCCCATAGAGATGAGGCCTCACTATGTTGCACAGGCTGATCTTGAACTTCCTGCCTGAAGCAACTCTCCTGCTTTGGCCTCCCAAACCACTGGGGTTCCAGGCGTGAGCCACCATGGTTGGCTTGCGTTTCCTTAATGGCTAATGATGTAGAACATCTCTTTATGTGCTTATTTGCCATCCATATACCCTCTTTGGTAAAATGTCTCTTCATGTCTTTTGCATGTCTTTTGCCCACTTTCTAATTGGATTGCTTGCCTTCTTACTGTTGAGTTTTGAGGGTCAGATAGGTGGTGTGCAAACATTTCTCTCTCATTATTTATTCTCATGCTCACATTGTCACTGTCCGCCCTTAAAAGAAAGTTTTCATTTGTTCATCTGACAGATCGTTTCCTAGAGCCTACTGGATGCTGAGCACTTGTCTAGGAGCTGGAAATGGATCAGACAGACAGGGCAGGGCCCTGGCCCATGCAGGCTTACAGTCTGGGGTCAGGATGTGGAGCAGAAAAAGAAACAGATGGTTTCAACACCATGCAGTCACAGCAAAAAGAGGCAGGAATGGGCTGTGTGGGAACACGGGAGTGAGGAAGATTGGCCAAAGTCTGAAGGACGAGTCTGTACCTGTGAGATGGGTGAGAACAAAGGCATTCCGAGAAGAAGCAAGAGTTCATGATGCAGATGTGTCTGAGTATTCAAAGTTCATGGGAGCAAAGATTTGGAGGCAAGAGGGCCCTGTGGGGCTTGCTTTGGAGGATTCCTTGAAGTTAGGTTGGAATCTTGGAAGGCACTCGCTGGTTGTATAACCAGTGCACATGTATACATGGTTATACGGACTGGATACGTCACCTTTCTCAGACTCAGCTTCTCACGGGCAAGATGATGCTTGGTAATGCCTACTTCCCAGAGACTACAGGGGATTAGAAATAATATCTGGAGATGGCATTAGGTGCTTGACAAACACTAACTTTGGAAAACCAGGGTGGACAAACAGAGCACATCTGAAGATTGACTTGTAGGAGGGAACGTCCGTCAAAGCTGTGCTTCCTTTCAAGGGTGTCTCTCAGGCCCATCCCTGCCGTGGACCAGGGATGTTCTTCCATCAAAACACGCTTCTTTTGCTCCCTTCCCAGCAAGATCTAAATGTCCTTTGGCCACCAGCCCACCACCACCCTCCTTCCTTTCTCAGCCACATTTCTTGGAAGAGTTGCTTGTTTTCACTGTCTCTACTTCCTCCCCAACTCACTCTCTAACTCAGTGTGGTTTCCCCCCAGCCCCAACCCCAACCCCAGAACTTCCCTGGTCAAGGTCACCCGTGGCCTCTGCGACACTGACATGAGTCATTATCTCACCGATCGCTATGCAGCATTTGAGAAGGTGACCACTTCCTCCTTCTTGAGACATTCTCCTGGCTTGGCTCTCAAGGTGGTGCCTTTGCAGGTCTTTTCCTGCTGTGCCCGGGGGAGCCTCTCGGGGGTGCCTTGGCAGGCCCCTCTTCCCGCACCCACCTGAACATGACAGGCTCCCCAGGGTTCATTCCTCGGTTTTCTGTTCTTCTCAGTCAGCCTGCCCATGTCTCTTTCCTAGGGTGCTACCTGACCGCCTTCCATGCCTCCTGTTAGTTTCTTAGGTTGGAAGACTCTCAGGTCTCTATCCAAGCCACCCGCTGGCATCACTCCTGAACTGCAGACCATTGGATCCAAATGTCTACTGAATACGGATCTACAACTCAAATTCAACATGAGTCAAGTCGAGCTCACCCCCTCCGGAAACCAGACACTCCTCCTTGTATCTCATCTTTCACAGAATAGCTCCTCACTCTTCCAGCTGCTGAGAGCACAATGGGAAGACACAGGTAAAGGAGTAGGTGGAGAAGTGAGTGACAAGGTCAAAGATCACTTAGGCCCCAGGGGAAACTGAGGCAGGGGTGTTCGGGAGCAGCCGTTCACAGGTGGATGGAGTGTGGGGGAGGGATAAGGAGAGGAGAGGTGATTTTGCTAATGTTCCAGCTGCTTCAGCGCAGACCTAAAGGCCTGGCTGGAAAACACAGCCTCTCTCCCAGGAGCTTCTCAGCCAGATGGGGCTTGTGGGATGCCAATGCAATGATCTACAAGGGCAGGAAAGGAAGGAGGGAAGAAGGAAAGAAGCAAGGCAGGAAGGAAGTGTGAACCCTGAATATCTGAGACAGGTCTCAGTCAATTCAGGAAGTTTGTTTTGCTTAAGTTAAGGACGCACACCGGTAACAGCCTCAGGAGGTCCTGGTGACAGGAGCCCAAGGCGGTCCAAACACAGCTGGTTTGCTACATTCTAGGGAGACAGGAGACAGCAATCAGCCTATGTAAGCTGAAACATCGGTCTGGTCTGGAAAGGAGGGACAACTCCAAGCGGGGAGGGGCTTCTAAGTCATAGATAGATAAGAGACAGATTGTTGCATTGAGTTGTTCATTAGCCTCTCCAAAGGAGGCAATCAGATATGAATGCATAGGGATGACCTTGAATAGAATGGGAGGCAGGTCTGTCCTAAGCAGTTCCTAGCTGGACTTTAGCTTAGTGATTTTGGGGCTCCAAGATTTATTTTCCTTTTGAGGAAGGAAGGAGGGAGAGAAGGAGTAAGAGAAGGAGGGAAGGAGGGAAGGAAGAAGGGAAGAAGGCAGGACACTGCTTGGTTCAGTGAGGGGAAAGGAGTTGGCCAAGGGAGATCTGAAAGGCCAGAAGTGAAAGTGGCCATGGGGGAGTGGGATGGGGGATGCACAGGATTGGAGGCCAAAACAAGAAGTGACCTTAGGCCGGGCACAGTGGCTCACACCTGCAATCCCAGCACTTTGGGAGGCTGAGGCAGGTGGATCACACGTTCAGGAGTTCAAGACCAGCCTGGCCAAGATGGTGAAACCCCGTCTCTACTAAAAATACAAAAATTAGCTGGCTGTGGTGCCATGTGCCTGTAATCCTAGCTACTTAGGAGGCTGAGACAGAGAATGGCTTGAACCCAGGAGGCAGAGGTTGCAGTGAGCCACTGCACTCCAGCCTGGGTGAGAAGAGAGAAAATCCATTTCAGAAAAAAAAAAAAAAAAAAGCAAAACCAAGGACCTTGATGTGTTGATGAGCTTTGGAGAGAAAAGGTTGAGTTATACTTCTCCCCAGTTCTCACTGAGAATTGTGAATTTGTGAATTTGCACTTCCTGCCTTAATCTGGGTGGAGTGAGGTGGGAGAATCACTAATAACAACAGCAAGATAAACAAAAAATAAACAAACAAAAACTACTTCTGACAGGTGTAGAGTGGAGAAAGGACATTTGTGGGGCAAAAAAGAGAAAGCAAACCATTGTCCTGTTTTGACTGACAGTCAGCAAACGTTTACTTAAAACACACGAGCTCTTAGCACTTTAGATACTTAACCACATTTTATCTTCACAAACATCATGTGCAGTGAATGCTTTTATTCTCATTTTACAGATGAGGAAACTGAGGCTCAGAGACATTACTCAGTGTGTTTGTGCCCACGCAGTAATAGGTGGTGGTGTCCGATTCCGATGCCTGTGATCTTGTTGTCACTGGTCTGTTAAGTCTTTATTTTACTTAAAAAAATAAATAAATAAAGTGATACAAGCATGTAGCTTAACAAGTCAACCAGTTCTGCGAAGTTCATAAAGGAAATCAACATTCATCAGACTTCCTCATAGAGGACCACCTGTACTTTTTAAAATGAATTCATTTAATACTTACCTCCAGATCCTTATACATCTGCACGGCTACTTACTGATATTTCTATTTGAAGCATTGTTTATTGACTTTCTATTATGGAAGAATGAGTTTCAGTGCTCTCTCTCTCTCTCTCTCTTTCTCTCTCTCTCTCTCTCTCTCTCTCTCTCTCTCTCTCTCTCTCTCTCAATTCATACATTCACATGTCCTAATCTCTACCCTTCCAATGCAGGCATATAATTAATTCTCTTAAGCAGTAGTCACTGGTGGCCAGGCATGGTGGTTCATGCCTGTAATTCCAGCACTTTGGGATTACGGCCAAAGTGGGTGGATCACTTGAGTCAAGGAGTTCAAGACCAGACTGAGCAAGATAACAAGACCCTATCTCTATTTCTTTTTAAGTTGAAAAAAAAAGTATATATATATATATATATATATATATATATATATATATGTGTGTGTGTGTGTGTGTGTGTGTGTGTGTGTGTGTGTGAAAAAATCAGTCAGTGGTGACATTATTATGACTAAGTAATTACTACTCCTCAGAGCTGATTAACATAGTAAATTAGGATTTCTTTCCATTTCCTGCATGCCTTTTGTTTTCTTCAGAGTTGACAACTGCTTTTGTTTTTCCTGATGTTTGCGTAATTTTTTTTATTAACTTGTTAATTCAACATTCAAAATGGCCACCAGCTGTCTAACCAGAGTTAGACACATTAATACACAGTAGTCTATCAGATTCATCTCCATGAACACATGTTTGATGGAGTTTTCTGCTCTTCTCCAAGCGGGACTAGCCACCATCTCTGCCTGGGTCCTGGCTGTCATCCTGGGCTTTTCCACGATCTTCGTTTTGGAAATGTCCTTGGGATCTTTCCATTTTATGTCTTTTCTTTTCTTTGTTCATCCCCTCATTTTGTTTGGTACCTACATCCTTCCGGAATTTTCACGGAGTATAATTTTGTACCCTTGTGGCTCTTCCTTCCTGGGCTCATGTCCCGCAGAGTGGAGGTTTTTAATGTCTTTGTTAGAGGGTATAAAGCCAGATGCAGCTTACTGGGAGATCGTGGGAGACGATGGCTAGGCGACCTCAGCATTAACTATGGAAGTGTTCTCTTACTCCTCCTGTTTTCAGCTGTGCCACATGCCCCTCGTCTCTGAGCTGAGACCTCCCTTTATCTCCAGGCTTTGGCCATGGTAAGGACTGGGTGGTTGCCTAGCAGTACAGAGTGGAGGTGGGGATGTGGGGTTCTAATGCCTCTGAAAGAACTTTCACTTAGAAATCCTTATTTCTGACCTATCTTTTTCCTCACTTCCAGAAGTACCTGATGCTACCAGTTCCTGAGGCTTCTGAGGGTTCTGCTGTGTAAATCAAGTTGGTTCTCAGCTTTTCTCAATGCCAGCTTAAGAATCCTTATTTCTCCTGCTAAGTTGGTTACCACATGTCTACCTGCTGTCCAGCTTCCAAAATGTTGTGGCAAAACTCTTATCTCTTCTCTAGTTCTCTCCATCCTATGGCTTTGTGTTCTCTAGATGCTTGTCTTCATTATCTTTCCTTACCTGGGACTTCAGAGCCCCTGCTCCCTCCCCAGTCACAGGTATCCCATGCTGAGAGTGGGCAGGCCCTATGTGCATGAGTCATTTCTCAGCCACAGAGCGTCTCAGAGAAAAAGAAAATGAGCTTCTGATGTGAAATCAACACGTTTCCAACACCAGAGTCAAGACATCTGATACCAAGACTGACTCAGCCACAATCTCCCTGGGCAACCTTGAGCAAGTCACTTCACCTTTGTTGCTGGATGTCAGTGTTCCCATCAGTAAAGCAAAGCACATGCCCCCGGCAGCTTTCCATGAGGGTAAAGAGAATCAAATGAGATGATGTGGAGATATAGCTGTCTAATTTCAGGTACCACATAGCTATCTGGATTAACATTACTGCTCTTGAATCCAGGAAGTGCCAAGTATGTACCTGTGCTGGGTCTTCAAGATTCAGAGATGGGCAAGACCTCCCTTCTCTCTTTTCCTGGGGAAGTTCATGGCATAGCAGAGGAGACAGATGAATGAACAGAGGTTTACCCTACAGTGAAATAAGCAAGATTGTAGATTGCACTGAGGGCATAGGAGAGAGAGACACTACCACTGCCAGCCGGGGTCAGGGAGCAGTAGAGCTTCATGGGAATTGGGCAGGAGTGCATCAGTCAGAGGAGGAGAAACTCTTCAAGACAGACAGAGTAGTATAAGCAAAAGAAAAGAGATGTGCATCTTTCATGCAGCAGCAGAGAGCTGCAGCTTCATGGGGCTGGAGCTTGGCAGTCGAGGGACCACCTTGCCCCTGCAAGTCAGAGATGGGGTGTAACCTCGGGATGGCACAGCCAGATCTGCCTGTGAGTAGATTGTCCCTGACAGTAAGATGAAGGGTGACCTGGAGAAAAGCCAGTCGAAGCTCACAGTTCTGTCCGGATAGTATTCCCGTAATCACGGGAAAGCAATGTGGTGTCAAGCAAAGCAAGAACAGGTGAGACAGAGAGAAGACTGTGGGTTTCTAGAAGTCAAAGTGTCAAGACTTGGTAGTTAGCTTGTTTGGGGGTATAAGAACTGTTGGAGGACGTAGCTTGACTCTTGGGCGTCAGCTCTGACGGCTGGCTGGCTAGGGGGGGCTGTTTCCCAAGCCAGGGAATACAGATGAAGGTAGAGGAAGGACAAAGGGAAAGGAGAGGAGGTCAAGGGCTTGAATGATACAAGAGGGGGTGACAACAAGGAAGGAGAAAGTGTGACTCATGGGAGAGGCTAGAGGTAGCAGCCGTTCTGGTGTCAGTCATTGAAGCATAACCACTACCACTATCACCTCTGCTGTCACGATCACTACCATCACCGTCATCCTCACCGTCATCAGCACCACCACGACCATCACCATTACCTCCACCGCCATCTGCCATGACTACCATCACCACCACCATCCCCACCCCACCGCCACTATCCCCACCACCTCCAGCGCCACTGCTGTCACCACCACCGCCATCCTCATGGAGATTATTTACATTCCCCTGACTTCACAGAAATTTGTCTCTCTTCCAGGTCAGAGAGAAACCACCTGGGACCATGCCTGCCCCATGCTGGTTATTCGGAAACTATGAATATGACATCCAACTGGTGGTAGACATCGGTGTCAAAAACCGAGTCCCTGCCCCCCTACCCAGCTCATCCAGCCTGCCCAAAGTTTCTCTTGAGTGGTTTGTGTGCTCACTCTGAGCCAGGGCCTGTGTCTGCAGACTGCAGTCTACTACCTTCACTTCAGCCAAACATGCTGAGCCAGGGCACGCCCTTCTCACAGTGGCCAGGCTCTCCTCATCCCTGTGTGAACTAGTCAATGCTGAAGGTGCATGTGGCCCCTTCTGCGGTCTCTCCCCTGCCTGCTCTGAAACTTCTATCCCATCTAAAGCCCGCCTCCTACACCTTCCCTGCCAACCCTTCCCTGGTCTTGCAGACTTCCTGCTTCAGAATCAGTGACTCCCCTTCTTACTCCTCTGAACTCTCCTTCCACCATCAGCCTCACCCAGAACACACTTCTGCCCTGAGGCTATGTCCTCACACAGGGCCCTCCTGCCAGAGGCTCCTTGGTGGTGGCATGTTTGCGCAGTGAGCCCCGGATCCTCCTGAAGTTTCTCCAGATTCCAGATTTCACAGATTTGCTGTGAATCCCTCCTCATAGCTCTTTATCCTTAATAGGTGTTCATGAATGTTGGTTAAATGACTGAGTGAATTCATTGCATGGCTCTCCAGCAGCTGTAAATTCTTGTTTACTTGGGAGTTAAGCTCGGAGAAATGGGAAGATATGTCCTACATCCTTCTGTGTCCTCTTCAACTGAACTCATCCCTTCCTGATCTTGCCATGGCAGCAGGCTCTCACACTTCCTTTGGAGTCAAGCCTTCAACATGCACCAGCTGTGTGACCACAAGCAGGCCACCGGCTCCTCTGAGTCTCAACTTCCTTATCTGTAAAATGGGACTACGTCGCCAACATGAAATGACATAGCATATACACGTTGACTGGGAAATTGCCTTGCACAAACTCAGTGTGAGATACATTTTCATTATCTCTTTATTTCTGTACCTCACAACCTATCCCCTACAGGTTTTATAATTGTTAGTTATGATCATTCCCAAAACTGGTTTCTCAAGTTTCTTTGGGGTCTCCTTGGCCAAGTGGGGAGTCCATTCAGTCAGTTAGGGGAGTTAGATTTTATTTTTGATTTACAAAGACTGTATCAGATATGCTGTGAATCTCTCATAGCTCTTTATCCATAATAGGTGCTCAACGAATGTTGATTAAATGACTGAGTGAATTGATTTCATGGTTGTCCAGCAGCTATAAATTCTTGTTCATTTGGGAGTTAAGCTCAGAGAAATGAGAAGGTATATCCTATATGCTTCTGTGTCCTCTTCAAACAATTCACACTTTAGTGGGGGATAGATCACCCCTGTCCCCCTCCAACTGTGTGGATATATCAGGGCTGGCTGAATTGGAAAAGGTGTCAGCTCCACTGGGCTCATAAACGGGCCTCAGCTAATCAGAGGTGGCTTCCTGGAGAAGCTAAGATTCAACCTACAGTTTTGCAGCCCCACTGCACATGGAATCATTTGGGGGCTTTAAAACCTCAGTGTCCATAGACCACAGCCCAGGCCAATGAAATAAAGATCTCTGGGGCTGGGGTGGAGACATCAGCAATTGTTGCAATTCCCAGGTGGCTACTGGTGGCTGAGTTTGAAAACCTCTGGGTTGGAGGCTGGTTTTGAAAGACTGGAGTGACCTATGGGAGGGGCAGGAGGGTGCCTGCCCTGGGGAGAGTGCTGCCACTCTTCTCTTGCAGATGCCTGTATTGTCTTTTTCTTTCTTTTTCTCTCTCTCTTTTTTTAAACTCACCTCCAGCTCACTTTCCCTGCTGACGAGTGGAAACATCACCTTCCAGAGCCTGCATTAATAATACCGTGTATCCCCAGGGACATTATGAGCCTCTCTGTTCAGGGCCCCCTTGCCCACCCATCGAAGGCCACGGGTGCGAGGAGGAGATGGACGCGGTTTACATGGTAACTTCAATTAAGACAAATGTCAGCTCCTTCTCTGCAGGCTGCCCACACTCACCCGGTCATGTAGCTCCTGCTCGGCGTGGGAGAGTAAGAATGCTTTGCTGTAGCTGTCAGGTTCCCAGGGAAGCAGTCAGAAAAAAGCAGAAGGAGATGGTGAGCAAGAGGGCAGAGCCAGGCCCAGCACCCTGCTGGGAGGAGGCTCCCAGATGCCATTTCTCCTTAGAAAAACCCTATAGGAGCCACACTTAGAAGCTACATTTAGGGTCTCCGGCAGGTCCTAGTCCCAGAGGCCCCAGGGCTGGCTGTTTTTTTTCTCTGAGCCTGCTCGAGGGACATCCACAAGCTGAAGGAGACCCTCAACCAAAGGGAGGTCCCTGGACCAGCAGCTTTGATCTCTCCTGGAGGATAACCAGAAATGCAGAGCCTCAGGCCCGCCCAGCCCTCCTCAATTAGAACCTGCATGTGAACAAGACACACATATGGACATTCGAGAAGCACTGGGAATGTGAAACTAGACTCAGGAAAGAGAAACAGCTGTGGCATGCTGGGGACAGGAGCTCACCGTGGTGCCAGGGGTCAAAGCCTAGCTCTGCTTAGTCCCTCCTGCATCGCCACGGGCAGGTCGCTTCAGCACCCAGTTGCCCAGTCTGTAGAATGGGGGTATAATGTCTCCATGTAGGGTGAGCAAGTCCAGGACACTCATGAAAACATTTATGAATGTAGATTGCTGTAATGACACAAGAAAGAAAAATAATGGTAGGCAGGGCGTGGTGGCTCATGCCTGCAATCTCAGAACTTTGGGAGGCGGAGGAGGATGAATCACTTGAGATCAGAAGTTTGAGACCAGCCTGGTCAACCTGGTGAAACTCTATCTCTACTAAAAATACAAAAATTAGCTGGATGTGGTGGCACGCGCCTGTAATCTCAGGTACTTGGGAGGCTGAGGCAGGAGAATCGTCTGAACCCAGGAGGTGGAGGTTACAGTGAGCTGAGATCGCGCCACTGCACTCCAGCCTGGGCGACAGAGTAGGATTCTGTCTTTAAAAAAAAAAAAAAAAAAAAAAAAGAGTAATCAGAGCTGATGTGTGTTAGGCACTGGAATTGTGCCAGGACAGTGCCAATGGCTTTGTGTCAATTATCTCACTTAACTTTCACAGTATTTCACTGAAGCACTCATTATCCCCATTTGTAAATGGTGGCTCAGATTGGTAATATAATCTACCCAATTTCACACGGATAGTAAACGCTGAGGCCCTTGGAACCTGGCACTTTCTAATCCCAGAGCCTCCATGCTTAGCCAGTATACAATTACTCCAGTTTTCCTTCAAGACCACATGCTACTGCAACCTTCCTGAAAGCAAAGGCTTCCTCACCCAGCCATCCTCGGGCTCCGCCCCAACTATCAGGATATCACCACAGGGATAAATGTTATTGCATTACAAGTCAGAAGGCTGGTGCCAGGTCCAGCTCCACCCCAGTGAGCTTGCAAGGCTGTTCATTGCACTTCGCGTCGGAGACAGGCAGCGTTCTGCTCACCTCAGCTTCCCATCGCCCTCATAAGACTGCTCAGGTCACAAGAGAGAATAACCGTGGGAGTTCTTTGAAAGCTGCAGAACAGGGTGGTGGATACAGTGGACTCTGGAGTCAGAGAAACCCAGAGTTCAAATTCCAGCTCTGCTATTTCTTGTGGATGCAAGCAAGTTACTGGGATCTCTGTGGACCTTGGTTTACACCTCTATAAAATGGAAATAATAAAAATATGCTTCCTAAGGTTGAACAGATTAGAGAAGCCTTGTTTAGAGGTTCTGGCACAATGCCTGGCACACAGTAGGCACTCAATCAGGGGCAACTGCTCTTCTTTGCCATCTTCACCATCATCATCATCATCATCAAACTATTTCCTACAAAGAAATGCAGGGAGTTCTGTGGGGTCAAATCAAGGAGGGACTGGCTATGCTCATGGTGCCAGCAGGCTCTCCTGGGGCTGATGTGCTTGGCCAGGTGCCCAGAGCAGGGCCTGGAGTGGACGCAGAGTTTTGGAAACTCCGTAACCAATGGTTGCCTGGTTAGCACAGTACGAGAGAGTTGCCAGATTATCCGGAGAAACTTAAAAGCGTTGAGTGTTTTGTTATTTAAATTAATTTCTATGGAAATTACTTCAAGAATTTTCCTTTTCATATTTCCCTATCATCTTGCCCTCAGCCTTTTCATAACAATTTGCAGTCATGCCCAGGAACCAGCTGGTCACACTGCGCTGTGATACAAGGTGCCCATGGTGCCCGGGACAGTGCACAGATCCAGAGGGCAAGGATGGCTACAGGTAGCCACCAGCACAGCTAGCACAGCTCTGGCCTTGCAGTTCAGACACCGAAGGCCCCTGTTAAAATGGAAACATCTGAGTGGGAAGCACATTAAGTCATCGTGGTTCATGCCTTCCTGAACAAACGGGAGAGAATTGATTTCTTGGATTGACAGCAGGTATTTGGCTAGGCCCGGAAGTAGGGGTAGCCTCAGTCTGAGGAGCAGCAAGAGAAGGAAGAATAGGACCAGACCTTGGGGCTACATGTGGCACAGACAAGAAGGGATTCAGACCCTTGCCATGAGTTTGATGGTTTAAAAGAGTCCAGTTAGGGTGGCTGAGGGGTGAACTCTTACTGTCATCAGTGAAAACACTCTGAGATCCAGGGACAACATATGATCTTCCGTAAGTATGTTCAGAAAAGGCTTAAATGCTGATTGAGGGCCAAGAGCCCCTGCTTCCCACAAGATAAAATCCCCACTGCTCAGCCTGGCCTGCAAGATCCCTCTTGATCTATCTAGTGGCTTTTATCTGTATCTCTATTTTTATCTATAAAATAGCTTTTTTAAACCAGCGATCTGGATGAAGACATGGAAAGCATATGCATTAAATTTGCAGATGACTCAAAGCTGGAGGGGATGAGAGAATTAAGTTTCACGATGATCTCGACAGTCAAGAATGCTGGGTCAAAAGCAACCAGATGAAATGTAGCATCAATAAATCTAATGTCTTGAACGCAGTTTCCAAAAGTCGGTTGCACAAGAACAGGATGAGGGAGACCTGGCTGGACTGCAATTCACATAAAAAGAAGATCAGGAGGTTTTAGTCTGCCTCAATTCAACATGAGCCAGCTGAGTGATGCGGCAGGCTCCGGAGGGAAAAGAAACTTACAAAACACTCCAGCAAAGCTTATGTTGCATTAACCCTTGATGATGAGGGGGGAGAGAGAGGACATTCTTTACCATGGAGCGCGAGACCCAGAAGGGATAGTAATTACAAGAGTCGATCCTTACTGAGAACTCAACACGCACCAAGAAGTACATGAGTTCATAAAATCCTAACAACAGCCTGTAAGGTTATAGGCCAGGAGAGCAGGGTGCAGAGGGTGGAATTTGCTTGCTTGTCCTAGGTCACACAGCTAGTGGGTGGTGGATCTGTGCTCCTGACCAGCCCACTCTGCTGCCTTTCTGTGAGACAACACCTTGTCTACTTTCTCTTCCCCATTTCACAGATGAGGAGACAGGACCGGAACTGTGAGGACAATCTGTCTATAATTAGGCAGTGAGTTGACTGCAGACCCAGGCTCTCCTGGGAGCCTCTTCAGCCCTCCTTCCCTCTGCTATGCTGGTTGGCTGCCATTCTGTTAGAGGGCTGAATGTTTACCCTTAAAGACCGAAAGCCTTTATTCAGTTTCATGTAGTGCTTACTCCACAATGGATCCCCCCTTACCCTGCCTGATCACACATAGTAGGATGCGGAAGATTTAGCTGTTCCTCCGTCCTGCTGTCATCCCACTCAAAGATGACAATGATCACAGCTCACTGAACTCCAGTGAGATATTCACAGTAGACAGGACCTTCTACCAAGTGCCTCCATTTATGTTTTTATGTGTTTTTAAAAACGGTTTTCCAGCTAAACTACTCATGGCCACCTCTCTACTTCTTTCTAATTTGCCGTAATTAACTAGGCTTTCAAGTTAAACAGAACATTCATTGTGTATCTGCTATGTGCCAGGCACATTGCCGGGTCTTCCAAATACATTATTTCAGTTAAAATTATAACATCGTGAGGTAGGTTATTATTATCCCGATATCGCAAAGAGAAAATTGATGGAATAGGGTGACAAACTATGCTAGTTTCCTCAGAATGGAGTGATCTCCCAAGACATGGGATTTGCAGTTTTAAAACCAGGACACACGGCTGGGTGCAGTGGCTCATGTCTGTAATCCCAGCATTTCGGGAGGTGGAGGTTAGCAGATCATGAGGTCAAGAAATCAAGACCATCCTGGCCAATATGGTGAAACGCCTTCTCTACTAAAAATACAAAAATTAGCTGGGCGTGGTGGTGCATGCCAGCTACTTGGGAGACTGAGGCAGGAGAATTGCTTGAACCTGGGAGGTGGAGGCTGCAGTGAGACGAGATTGCACCACTGCACTTAAAACAACAACAACAACAACAACAACAACAACAACGGGACAGGCCCAGGCAATTTGGGATGGGCTGATCACCTTAGACACTAACTTTCCTGAGGTCAAACAGCTCGAAAGTGGCTGAGCCAGGATTTAAAATCAGTTCTCCTGATACCATATAAATCTTGACAGAAATGAATGTAAAGGAAGAATAATAGACTCCGGGTGACTTTGTGACCTCTGTTCAACCTCTTTAAACACTGGTTTTGCTTACTTCCTTATTTTCAGTTCTATGTCAGAAAACCAAGTTCTTGCCTGTGTGAAACAAAGAGGAGAGCGTCTACTTCCTGGGGCAGTTCTGAGCCCTGAGTGTTTAGAAAGAACTAGAACATCGGCTGGCATGGCACAGGTTCAAGGGGACTTGGTTCCTTCTCTCTTCCCTTGCTTGCATGGCCTGGAGAGCTCAGCTGAGTTCTAGAGCTGAGGCATTAATGGCACGGGGCTCAGACCTTAGAAAGCAATTCAACCGTATTGCTGTGATGAATGTGGGGGTATCGCATGTTAGGATGGATACTGACCAACTAGGATATGTTGAACATCTCAAGGAAAGGTGATCCCAGTGATGAGGGGCCGATGAATGAAGCCTCCCAAGGAATTGAGAAAAGAGAGACAACGGAAGGCAAACAAGGAGGCTGAGTTCTAGCCTTTAACCTTCTGCCGTGGGAAAGAAGATTCCCGAGCTGTGAGGCCCTAGAGACCCATCTAAAACCAAGGGCAAGGTTACTGGGAGGCAGTTCTGACTCAATATCAGAAGAACTTTCCAACGATAATATCAACAGAAGGCACTTTCTCAGAGGAGGATGCCCTTCCTTCCCATCACAGGGACCTGCAAGGGGAGGCTGGGTGACCCCCGCCAACGGCTCTACGGAGGGCGTTCCTATAGTGAATACGAGGCTGGACTAGACGAGCTCTCAGCTTCCCTTCCAATTCTAGGACCCTCCAGCAGACATTGGCTCCCTTCCCTACAACTGTAAATATTTGTGCATTCCCAAGTTATAAAGTAGAGCTCTTGGCTTGCAAAGGTCAGGATGACAAGGAACACTTTGCTTACTGTTTCTTTAGGCTGTGTTGCCAAGATTTCTTGTCATCTGTGTTTGGAGTGGACGCACGCTGTAGGAGGTAGGTAGGTAGATTTGGTGAAAGGAAGATTATACGAGAGGAAAGGACGCAAATGAAGATCATTCAAGAAAGCAGAAGCCAACCCAGAAAGGCAAGGACGCTTCCTCCGTGTGGTCACAGTATGTCACAGCAGAGGCCTGGCTCTCCTGGTGTAAGTTCAGCCTTGGGGGCTTATGTTCCCTTCCATGGGGCTTTCTGTGGGAGTCATAAGGGTTGCCCCCAACTCGACTCACTGCTGTGAGACAATACCCTTTGGCTTTGATCCAGTGACTGATTCTCCATGCCCATCTACGGGGATGGGAATGGAAGGGAGGATCGCGTGGTCGGTCAGGTTTCGGTGTCCACAGAAGCAGGCCTGAGTCTCAGCTCCTTCCTTGGGAGCTGGTGTGGGGCGGGGTGGGGAGATGACAGGAGCAGGTGGTGGCTGGAAGTTTGAAGAGAGCCTGATTTTTGTTGCTGGGCTTCTCGCTCTGGCTCCTCCACCACTGTGCTGTCATTTCCTGAAAACCATCTGAGCAGGTTCCTTCTCCACGCCTTTCAAAGGCGCCCCTCCCGCTGTCCACCAACATGCGCCCCCCCCCCCCTTCCCACGAGTGTGTCCTTTCCTGCATGCCATTTTCTGGCCCAGAAAGTTTCTCATCTCTCTGCACTTCAGCTTCTTGGGGATAAAGAATAGCATCTGGGCCTGGTGCTGTGGTTCATGCCTTTAGTCCCAGCACTTTGGGAGGCCAAGGCAGAAGGATCACTTGAGCCTAGGAGAGTGAGGCTGCAGTGGGCTATTGATCGCCACTGCAGTCCAGCCTGGATGACACAGCGTGATCTTGTCTCAAATAATAATAATAATAATAATAATAATAATAATAATAATAATAAAGCATCTGCCTTATAAGGCGTTTGTAAGGGTTCTGCGAGTGAATATGTGTGGGGCCTTCAGAATAGCACCAGATATTTTGGGTTAGCTATTTCTGTTACTGTTTTGCTAAGGTGGCCAACTCCTACTCATCCTGGGAGACACTGTGTCACCTCCTCTGTGAAGCCTTCCCTGTTTTTCTCAGATAGAGCTCTGGGTTTTGGTTTGGCTTAGTTTTTCTCTTGTGGTTTTGTTTTGCTGTTTACTTGGGGATTCCGTGACATTTATGCTTCAGGACATTTTATTGTCGTAATTAGCCTACATGCTGGTCTTCCCCATTAGGCTGGAGCTCCTTGGAGTGGGCAGAGACAGGACTTACTCTGTCCTGGGTGCACAGCACAATGTCTGGCACCTGGCAAGGGTACAGAAACTATTGCTGCCCAAATGAATGGAAAAATGAATAGATTCGAAAGCTGCTCAGTGGTTGGGGGAGCTGTGCCCTGGTGCTTATGACGATGGTGTTGTGTCCCAACCTCAAGAGACCTGCTCCTTTCTGCTCCTCCACCTCAGCCCCTCCCTTCATCTTTACATTGTTGGAAAGACATTTCACTTTCCCACTTCCCCAAAACATTCTGGATTTGGAAAATAGCAATCATTTAGGAAAATGGGTAATGACCCAGGGCTCAATCATGGAAAACACGTAACTCCTTGAGTCTTACTGCAATGTCAAGGACTTGATTGGAGTGAGCCCAGTCCCTGGTGATCTGAAGAAAATATGATCTGTTTGTCCTAGAGGGGAAAGAAGGATCACTCTTTATTTACAAACCAGCCAGGCTAATCCCTTCTGACAACATGGGAAGTCATTCTGCTCGGCTGAAGCACTATTTCAGGGCTCCCTTAAGGAAGAACTATCTTCTACTCAATTAAAGCAAAGCCTGAACTCGCTTTGACCCTGTGATTCCACGGCCAGGAAAGCAGGCTCAGCTCCTTCCAGCAGGGTGACCACCCGGGTTCCAGGCTGAGCTCTTTTTCATCTGGACATCTCAAGCATTTACTGGGGTGAGAAAGTAAGGAGTGGAAACCGTCCCTCCCTGGTTCCTTCAGCCTGGCCCCACCTTGGGTGCTGGGAAAGATTGCTGCTGGAGAGGGAGATGGGTAAGGTGTCCCTCAGGCCACCTCGGCCTGCCCGGCTCCTTGGGGAGAGCCCAGGAGTCAGAATCAATGAGCAGCAGGCAGGAAGGCCCTGAAAGGCCTTGAACATCCCACCTGCTTCCCCTGTCCTGCTCTATGTAGGTCAGTGCCTCCAACTCAGACCTGCCTGCCAAGCCCTGTCTCTGTCTGTAGGAATGAGCAGTAGGATTATTTAGTGGAGACCGAAGCGAGACGGGTTGCACTGATGATTTAACTGGAAAACCACACACTCAGCCAGTCCCCCTTCCCCTCTTCTTCCCCAAGCCCCACCAGCCCCCAGGGAGGGAAAGAGCTTAGGCAGGCCAACTGCCGTAGGAAGGGGGACTTTAGCTGGGAAGATCATTTATATAGAAAAGCCTAATTTTCTTCTGGCTCCTCTCAATTACAAAATAATAAGATTGTTAAAAATCCAATAGCATGAATGTCAATATTGGCAGGGACAGCCGCAGGAAATTTAATTGCACAGTGGGCGCCAGTGAAAGATGGTATGTGCTCTTCTCGGCTTTTCTTAATTCTAATTAGGATAAAATTTACTGATCTTACAGTCTCACAAACAGAGGCTTGTCATTCCGCCAGGACTGGATCCTAACACTCTTGGCTTCCTTTTCTGAGCCTCTTGCCTTTTTTTTTTTTTTTTTTTCCTTCCTCCAAACATCATCCGTGATTGGGACTTTGAGCTGATTTTGAACATCAGCTCTCTGGTTTCTTTGGCATGTCAGAGGGCCAGATGTTTTCTATTTGAGAGCAAATTGACACATTAAATTACACTGTGCAAACATTAAAGCCAGCCGAGGGTAAACAGGCCGAGATTCATTGAATTTTACGGGTCACAATAATGTTTATGTAATTTAACAAATTCCTGCCCTGCTGCTGAGTCTCTCCAAGAAGTATTAATGTAAGAAAGATGAGACCTGCCCTGAGGCTCTCGTCCCATCCACCTCATGGTGGCCTCTCAGAACCCTTGCCCAGCAGGTTTCTGAGCTGAGTAAGAGTTTCTCTATGCAGAATCACTGCTCAGTCTGGCTCTGTCTTAAAGACATGGCCTAGTTTCATCCACATGAAGCCTGATAAAATACTCTTGGCACTGGACGTCTGTTGGGTTTGCCTGTTGGGGTTGCCTCCACTCCTACTTTTGATAGCAGCCCTATAATTTTTCTCTAGGAACCATCATCTCATCCCATTTTCAGTTTCCCCGGGGTTCCTCCGGGGCAGATCCCACTCTTCAGCTCCAGGGAAGAGCATGTGTCCCAGGCCGGGTCCATCAGGGCCTGGCATCCCGCCCCTGGCCTTGGTGATTGGTTCAGAGATGGGAACGAGATCGCACCTGGGCCAATGAGCATCCACCCCAGCACTTTCACAAAACTGGCAGAATAAGGAGCTCTCTTTCCACTGGTCTTAAACTACAAAATGTTAAGTTGGGAGCTGCTGGGCACCATCTTGCCACCAGTTGGAAATGGCTCTTGGAAATGAGGCCAACACAGAAGAAAACACAAATGGAGAAGGACAAATTCCCAGTGAGATTTTTTGAGCCCCTGGGTCCACTTACAGCTGAAGTCTACACCTGGGCTTTTTGATTGTGTGACTTAATAAATCCGCTGTTTCGGTTAAGCTAGTTTGAGTTGAATTTCTGTCGTTTGCACCTTTTCTTCAACAAAACTAAAGATTCCCCTGTCGGGCTCTGTAGAGATGAGGACCTCCTGCCATATTTCATATGACACTGGAGCCCATGCTCACCTCTGATTCCCTAAAGCTTTCCTAGGACTCCCTCTGCCTCCTCTCCAGTCAGGCTGTTCTCGTCCTAAACATGTGCTATGTAGCTCCTCTGGCTGCCACTTTCTTTTTCTCCCATGGCCTGCAGTGCCATCGTCCCCCAGCTACCATCCATCCTCCAGGACCAGGCTGGATTCTCCTCTCCATAAAGATAACTCCCGATGACTCAGCACTCCCTCCTCGTAACTCCCAAAGGGTTCAATAGGTTCCACTGCTCCTGGTCCTTACTTACAGAAATTAAGTATTATATTAATTATATTAATGTTTTGCTGCTCCTTGTATTGTATCTTGTGCCTTCTCTTCTCTCTACTTACAGCTAGAAAAATGTCTGGTATAAATCTGGGCAAATGAAATCACAGATTATTCGTG
Source organism: Saimiri boliviensis (assembly GCF_048565385.1). NCBI lineage: Eukaryota > Metazoa > Chordata > Mammalia > Primates > Cebidae > Saimiri > Saimiri boliviensis. The sequence continues at coordinate 8,292,472 of NC_133450.1, read as the reverse complement.
TATTTAAAGGTACCTTACAGATCATAAAAATCACCCTGCTTCTACAATTTGATGGATGAGGAAACTGAAACTCAGCGAAGTGAATTTACTGGCCCAAGGTCACACAGCTTGTTTATTCCCAGCCCAGAGATAAAATCCCCCAGCTCAGTGTTCTTTCCATAACACGGAGCTCTATCAATTTGCTTGATTGATTTTCCAGTGAAGCGTATGTGGAGTTTGAATTGGGTTGGCATCTTACCATCTACTAATGGTACTAAGTCAGCACATTCAGAAGAAAGAACAGTAGACTTTACAGAATCAAGAAGATATGTCTTCAAGTTCCAGCCAGGCCACGTGGCCTTGGACAAGTCCTTTCGCCCTTCTCGACCTCTATTTTCACAACTGCAAAAATGAGGGTCTCGAACTAGGTCCGAGGCCAAGTGCTTTTGTGTGAGCCGCCTCCCAGTGACGGATGGGGCAGCCCACAGCGCTGTGTGGGAAGGATCTGAAAGTGTATCTGAGCTCAGCAGGAAGAAGCGCTGTGAGTGATAAGCACTGTCTCTCTCGAGTTTGGGAGCCGGAGTCGGGGAATGTCAGCCAGCACTCCAGCTTTTGCCTTGTTTAGATAATTTTTGAGGTCTTTCCTATTCTGTCATTCGAGGTCATTTAAGTCCTAGTGAAAATGCAGACACAGAGCTCAGATACAACTTCAGGACCCCCATGCTGTTCTACCAAGGGTGGGCTGCCCTCTCACACAGACAGTACCATGAAACATCTGAACGCCAAGACCCACAGCTGCACCCAACAAAGTTCACTTGGCCTGATCCTGGATCCACTGAGAAACTGAAATTTGGGATGTGAATTTGGTAGAGCTGGTGTGGACTTGGTCAAGCTTGAGAAAGGACACAAAATCATGGAGAGAAGTGAATGGTTGGGGAAGTCGGGGGCCTGAGAACTCACTTGTATGTTTGCAGTGTTCAGCCGCTGGCAACAGACCTCCTCCTGACATCCAAGGGGAAGCATGGGCCTTGTACAGAGAACCCACAGCTCTGGTACAGGCTCCCCCAGAAGGCTAGGGGCCAGCACACACAGGCCACTGTCAGAAGCAGACATTCAATGGATAAACTTCTGAGGTGTCAAAGAGGGCCAGGGCTCAAAGGCTCCATCCTGCCTCTGAAGGGCTGGGCTTTCACTGGGAGCTCTTTCTTCCTTATTTTATGTCACCTTCAAATGGAGATTGTAGTCCTAACACTACAATGCTATACTGACTAAAATAATTTCTGTAAAGTACCCAGCACAGACAGCCTGATAAATGCTCACTATGCACTTTTTTCCTTCACCCCAACTTGATTTCTGTCTGACAACACTCAAACATTCATTTAACAAGACTGCTCCTGTGTGCTGTGGGTGCCAGAGATGCAAAGTTGAGTGAGACACATATTAGTCCAAGTGTACGAAAGAAAAGAGAGAAAGAGAGGAAGAGGGAAAGAGAGAAAAGGAAAGAAAGAAGGAAAGAAAGGAAGGAAGGAAGGAAGAAGGAAGAAAAAGAAAGAAAGAAAGAAAGAAAAGGAAGGAAGGAAAATAAAAATATTAGCTCATAGAAGTAAGTACCTTCAGGCACAGCTGTATCGAGAAACTCAAGTGACAGCATTGAAGATTGCCATCTCTCTCTCTCTCTCCGCCTCACCCCCCGCCCCCCGCCCACAACCCCTTTTATCTCTCCTACTGGCTCTCTCCATGTCACAAGCAAGATAAGTATTGGAAGTCCTGCCGCTTCACAAGCCCAGAGAAGAAGGAAGGAAGGCTTCTGACTGGCCTGGCTTGGGTCATGTGGCCAGGGAGCAGGCAGGATCAGCCCTGTCCAACCCTCATGGAAAGAGTTCTCTGTGGGAAGGAAAAGGTTCTACTCTAAGAGGGAGCAAGTAAGCACAGCTTAATGGAGTCAAACCACAGATGTCTTTACACCATTGTTTCTGGAGAGGCGGCATTTCCTCTCTTAGGAAACTCTCGGATGCACACTGGAGTCCCTCTGGATTGTCATACCAAGTGGGCCCTCTTCCCCTTCCTCCTCCCCCACTCCCTCACCCCCACCCCCGTGAGGCTGCAATGATTACAATTCCTGGTTGACACTTCGTCCCTGCCTGTCCAGGGGCAGGGAGCCAACGGCAGCGTAACCGGCAGGTCTCTGGGTCTCTACTTTTCTCCAGAGAGCATAATGACATGCTGCTGACCACACCGGCTGTGGACCAGGGCCCGGCGGTGCAGATGCTTCTGAGGCTTGTGGTTTTGTTCTTGCCAATGTCAACTTCTTTCTGTCTAACTTTAGAAATCCGTGGTTGGCTTCCCTTGCATCAAAGAAGTCAAAGTATTCAACTCCAGAGGGTGTGTATTTTTAAAATGACAACAACAACAACAAAATCAAAACAAAACCAGAAAGAGAGGGGGAAAAAAAAATCCAATGATCTTTTGGAGTCAGAGAGACTATGCAGAGAAAGCCCCGGGCTTCACGGAAATTCTCCACGATGGTGGTGAGCCTGAATTAAACATACCTCCTCTGTTTTTAAAGCTAAAAAAAAAATCCTAAATGACCTTTAATTAGTAGACCTACTTCTTTCCTTCCCATCAAAGCCAAGTGTTTTATGCAGAGCTGCATTTCCTAAAAAGGCCCAGGGCTGGAAGCTGAGCTCCTTCACCTTGGACACGATTCCGCCCTGCAGACAGCATTCCTCCCTGTCCTCACGGCTGATGCGTGTTGGTAGGAGAACAAAGCGGGGAAAGAGTGTCCAGGAGATGTCCCCACCCCAGGAAGAGGGAAACCTGGCCAAACTCCCACTTTGTGCTTTCACTTGCGATGCCAATTTGAACAAGCGCACTGAGCTTTCTTGCTTCTGTTTCCTCATCTGTTAAAAACGTGGGGAGTGCTGATGCCTGGTTAGGCCATCTCATGGTATAAACGGTGGGCATTCTGAAAAGCACTAAACCCTCTACAAAAGGATGACAGGGTTGCTAGTCAGTCCCGTGCCTTCATCTCTCTTCCTCCACTTCTTTTGGTTTAAGCATCCCTTCCCGTTCCTCCTGCATCGTCCGTCTGCTTGGTTCTTCCCTTCCTTTCCCTTGGCCAGGGGGCTCGTCATCTATCTGGTTTCTCAGCAATGAGAAGCTCAAAGAGAGGTGGCATGAAGGCAATGCTGGCACTCGGGAGGTGGGGGTTCCTGAAAGGTGTCATCACTCGGAACCTCTCTTTTGTGTCTTTTCCAGGTCATCTGGCCCTCCTCCCCTCCCTTGGACAAGAGGGATGTAAAAAAGCTTTAGTTCTTTTAGATCCAACCGGTGGCGTAACCCTCCAGGAAATTTTCCTCTGTTGGCTGCCCAAGTTGGCCAGACAGCTTATCCTCTAATTGGGGGAATCACACATCAGTCCAAGGGAATGGATATTTTTTCTGAAGGCCATGAGAGCGAAGGAGAGGGAGGAGGCTTAAAATAAAACACACACAGAGACAGAGAAGACCAGCACGTAACACGGATGGGCCCACTCAGACTTCAGAATTAATTTACAGACACTTCTTAAGCTGAAGTGACTCGTTCAGGCAGCTGAGGACAGGCCAGGCCCACAGGCTCCTTGGGCTCTCAATCTGCTGAGCCTTTCTTTCCGTAGCTCCGGCTAATGCAGAGAAAGAAAATCACTGACCACAACCCCACTGTGACTAAGCCCTAGGTGTGGGCACTCAAGGCTCCTGGAACCAGAGTCCTATGTTTTTGTTTTTTAACTTCCTTGATTTGTCTTTTTAAAGTTGGCTCAAAATTGACACACTGTGAAATGTGCATATGTTATCTTTTGATACACGTGTATACCATGTCAACCAAGGTATAGAACACTTCCATTGCCCCAGAAAGTTCTTTTGTGTCCCTTCCAATAACACCCACCCCAAAGGCAACCGTTCTGATTTCTGTCACCAGGGCTGAGTTTTGCCTACCCTAGATCTTCACATAAATGGAGAACGTACTATATTTGTTCTTTTCTGTACTGTTGCTTTTATGATGTCTGTGAGATTCATTCATGCTGTGGTGTACACTGGTGATTTATTCCCATTTCTGCTGGGTACTGTTCCAGTATATGAAGATACCACGAATTGTTTATCCAGTGGCTGCTCGTGGACATTTCGGTTGTTTTCAGTTTATGGCTATTGTGAATAAAGCTGTAATAATGATCATTTATATACAAGTAGTTGTGTAGACATATTTTTGTTACTCCTGGATAAATACCTAGTGATGGAATTGCTAGGTCACAAGTAGGTGAACGAGTCAATTAATAAGAAATGTATACTTGAAGTGCTTGCACTATTTTACACCCAACAGCCATGGATGAAAGTTCCAGTTACTCCACATCCTCACCAGCATTTCATGTTGTCAGTCTTTAACTATCCTGATGTGTGTGTAATAGTAGCTCATTGTAGTCTCAGTTTGCATTTCCCTGATGGTGAACAATGTTGAACACTGCTCCATGTGTTTATTGGCTATTTTTATGCCCCAAGGTCACAGATACATTCTCCTAGGTTTTCTTCCAAAATTCTTATAGTTTTAGCTCTTACCATTAGGTCTATGATATGTCTAGAATTAATGTTTGTGTGTGGTGATACATAGGGCTCTAAGTTCATTTTTACCATAGATTTATCCAGTTGTTTGATATTTGTTGCAAAGACTTTCATTGTGCTGTTCAATTGGTTTAGCACTTTGGTTGAAAATCCATTCATGGTACATATATGGGTCTCTTTCTGGTCTTTCTATTCTTTCTATGTCTTCCCTTATACCAATACCACACTGTCTTGATTACATAGCTTGATAGTAAGTCCTGAAGTCAGATAGTGTAAGTTCTCTAAATTTGTATTTCTTTTTCAATATTGTTTGACTATTCTTTAGCTTTGTTTTTCCATATAAATTCTTAATGACATGTTTCCTGTCATTTTTTACAGAAACAGTTTTGAGATTCTCTTTTGGATTACTTTAATCTATAAATATATTCGGGAAGACTTGACATCTTAACAATATTAAGGTTTTCAATTTATGGATATGGAATAGCTCCTCACTTATAAGGTCTATTTAAATGCCTTTTAGCAATATTTTGTCATTTTATGACAAATATTGTTCACATTTTGTTGCATTTATTCCTAAGTATTTTGTGTTTTCAGATATTAATGTAAAATGACTTTGAAAATTTTAATTTTTTGCTGCTAGTACATAGAAAGACAGTAGGTTTTCGTATGATCTTGTATCCTGTGACCTTTAAAACATCAGTTATTAGTTGCTTTGCTGAGTTCTTAAGCTTTTCTGCATTAAAAAATGATACTATAAAGAAAGTTTTACCTCTATAAAGAAAGTTTTACCTCTTTTGTTCAAATTTGACTGCCTTTTATTTCTTTTTTGTTCTACTATTGCACTGTCTAGTATTTCCAACACAACGGTGAATAAAGAGGGTAAAAATAGATATTCTTGACTTATTTCCATGTTGGGGGGAAGCGTTTAATATTTTATATTAAGTTATATTTATGTTAAGTGTGAGTTTTTGACAGATACCCTTTATTAAACTGAGGAAATTATCTTCTCTTCCTAGTTTGACAAGATTTTTATTATGATTGGATGTTGAATTTGCCAAATTCTTTTTATGGATCTATGTAAATGATCATATATTTCTTTCCTTTGTTTAATCAATATTGTGAATTACATTGTTTGGCTTTTCAAATGTTAAATTAACTTTACATTCCCAGGACAAACCCCCCTTGGCCATGATGTATTATCTTTTTATGTTACTAAATTCATTTTTGTGAATTTTTTATTAAGATACTTTCTATCTGTGTCTATGAAAGATATTGGTATGTACTTTTCTTTTGCCTTTGTCCATTTTGGTATCAGAATTATGCTGGCCCCATAGAGTGAGCTGGGAAGCACTGTCTCATGTTTTTTTATCTTCTGAAAACATTTTTATAAGATTAATATTATTCTTTTCTAAAATATTTGATGAAATTAATGAGTGAGATCATCAGACACTGGAGTTTTCATGGTTAGAAGGTTTTTACAATAAAATTAATTTTTTTAATAGATACCGAGCTGTTCAATTTTTTTGTCTCTTTTCATGTCGGTTTTGGTAAGTTGTGCTTTTCAGATAATTTGTCCGTTCTACCTACGTTATAAAATTTGATAGTACTGTTGTTCATAACATCCTCCTATTGTCCTTTTAGTATTTGTAAGATCTGTAGTAATGTCACTTTTCTCTCTCGCTTCCTCTCTCTGTCTCTTTCTCCCCTGTCTCTTACTACATATATTGAAATACATACACATACACACATGTATATATTTGCAGTTTATATTTCTTTTTTCTCAATTAGTCTTACTAAAGCTTTATCAATTTTGTTCATCTTTTAAAAGAATCAGCATTTTCTTTGTTGGTTTTATCCATTGCTCTTCAATTTTCTATTTATTCTTGTCATCTCTAATCTTCATTACTTCCTTCTTTCTAATTCTGGGTTTAATTTTTTTCTTTTTGTAGCTTCTTAAAGTGGATGTTTAGATCTTTGTTTCTATTATAAGTATTTAAAAACACAGTTCAAGCACTATTTTAGCTGTATTCCATAAGTCTTGATATGCTGCATTTTCATACTTATTGTTTAAAATATTTTCTAATTTTTCTTATGATAGCTTTTTTATGCAAAAATGTGTTGTTAATCTCTAAATATCTGGGAATTTTCTAAATATGTAAGTATCTTATTGCCATTGATTTCTTATTTAATTCCATTCTATTCAGAGAACATACTATATATGATTTCAGTCCTTTCAAATGTGTTGATATGCATCTTTTGGGTCAGCATTTGGTCTGTTTTGTTGATTGCTTCTTTGTACCTGAAAGGAATATGTGCTCTGCAGTTTTGGGGTATAGTGATTCATAAACATCAGTGAGTTCAAGGTTGTTGGTACTGTTGTTTAACTCTTCTTATGCTTGCTATTTTTTGTAGGGAGGTGCTGGCTGTTTTAACAAGTTATGAGAGAAGAATATTAATGTCTCCAACTATGGTTTTCCACTTTTCTATTTCTATCTTTAGTTCTATATGTTTTTCTCCATATATTTTTAAACTGTTATTATATGTATACACGTTACAATTTCTATGTCTTTCTAATTAATTAACTCTATATCACTGTGAAATGTTAATTCTTGTCTCGATGCCCATCAAGGTTTCTTCTGCTAATGTGTTTATCTTTTTTAATATTTTTACTTACATTGATCTGTGTCTTTATATTTAAATTGTGTCCATATATTTTCCACTTCCAATGACCTCCATTACTTTTTGTAGATTTGAGTTTTCTTTCATCCTGAAGAACTTCTGCTGGTAGCAAATTCTTTCACTCTTATCTGAAACTGTCTTTATTCTGTCCTCACTTTTGAATACTATTTTCACTTGATACAGACTACTGAGTAGATCAGTGTTTTCTTTCAGTATTTTAAAGATGCCATTTTACTTTTAGTGCCTTAAACTGTCATTCTGTTGTATTTAAGAGGCATTACTACTATAGTTTATCTTGAGTATGTGATATGTCTTCTTTCTTATGACTGTTTTCAACGTATCTCTTGATTTTTGATTTTCAACAGATTCACTATGATGTGCCTAGGTATAGTTATTTCTCCATATTTATTTTACTCGGGATTCACCAAGCAGCTTGCATCTGTAGATTGATGTTTTTCACCAAGTTAAAAGCTTTTCAACCATTATTTTTTCACATTTTTTTCTGTCCCTTTTTTCCCTGTGTTTTTCAGATTGAATTTCTATCCATGTGTCTTCAGGTTCACTGAATTTTTCTTCTGTAATTTCTAATCTACTATCAAATCCATCTAGTGAATTTTTTATTTCAATTATTTTTTCAGTTTTAATAGATTCATTTCATTTTTTTTTTCTCTTCTGAGATTCCCTATCCATTCATTGTGACCATGTATTCCCTAATTTTCTTGAACAAACTTAAAATAGCTGCTTTAAAATTATCATGTATTAGTTCCAACATCTGAGACATCTTGGTATCCTTTTCTACTGACTGTTTTTCCTCTTTGTTTTAAATCACATTTTACTTTTCTTCTAATGTCTAGTAATTTTTAAAAATGTATACTGGACATTGTGGGTGATACATTGTAGAGACTTTGTATTCTGTCACTTTCTTTTGAATTTTCATTCTGGAGGGCAATCAAGTTGCTGATAGTCACTTTGAACTCATGGAGGCTTGACTTTGCACTTGGTTGAACAGCGTGGAATATTTAGTTTCTTTAGTTCTAGGTTGAATTCCTTTTGTTCTGCTAACTTGGTAGAAATGAAACTCTGGATTTTATCTCTGCACCTGCAGTTGAGCCACAGCTGAACTCTCTGCTCAGCTTTTATGGACTTCTAGCTTATGCTTCTGCTGGGCATCTTGATGCCATTCCAATTCATCCACAGTTCAGTGGTCAGTCAATAATTTGTGGGTCATTTATATGCAGATTTTGAGGCTTCTTCTTCAGAGGTTCTTTTTCAGGATGTCTCCCCTTTAGTTCCAGGTTCTTCTGGCAAACTTGAGCCCCAAACTCTGACCCCCAAAGTCAGAAAGATGACAGTTTTCTACTTCACTTCTAGTTACCCCATGCCATGAAAACAGGGGTGCTGTGCACTCGGGAGAAAAGCCAGTTAAACAAGAGTTTCACCCAGTAGGGTTATTTTCTTAAGCTCACTCTAGTTTCTGCCTCATTTTGGCAGTTATCCAATGCTTTTGAATACTTGTTTTTAGTACTTTTTTCAGGCATTAAAACTGTTTTGGGGGGGATAGCCTAATAGAAGCTATTCTGACACTACCAGCACAGGAACTTAGCCACTTCACTATCAAAGTTTGGGGAAAGTGATGCCCAGAGGGAAAGAGTGACCTGCCCAGTATCACATAGTGGTTACTGGCTGAGCCAAATCTTGAAACCAGGTTTCTTTGCTCCTCTTGCTGCAGCTTGCTGCTAGCTGACCTTTAAAGCTTTACAAAGAGCTACTGAATAAGATTCACAGCCTCAGGGATCCTCATCATAAGTATGTGGTAGAAGTCAAAAAGGAACATGAGGAATTTTGATGTCTAGTAGTTTTAGATCATTCAGAGCCATCAGGGAGCCAGATAGTAGGTTACAGAGACAGAGGCTCAGCCCGTGGGCACTAAAGGTACCAGAAATTTCACAGTGCCATAGCTTTAAGTATCACCAAGAGGCTGCTATCTGCCCAGTTTTATATCTGTTCTCCAGACCCACAGGTCCCTTAGGCTCAATCCATTCAGAACTAAACCATCCCAGTTTTCCCCATCCATGATGCAGCTTCTCCTGTGCTCCCAGCTCTTAACGTCACTCTACCTGATTGTTCAAACTAGAATCTGAGAGCTAGTTCTTTTTTTTTTTTTTTTTTTTTTTTGAGATGGAGTTTCACTCATTACCCAGGCTGGAGTGCAATGGCGCGATCTCGGCTCACTGCAACCTCCGCCTCCTGGGTTCAGGCAATTCTCCTGCCTCAGCCTCCCAAGTAGCTGGGATCACAGGCATGTGCCACCATACCCGGCTAATTTTTGTGGGTTTTTTTTTGTTTGTTTGTTTTTGTTTTTGTTTTTGTTTGTTTTTGAGACAGAGTTTCGCTCTTGTTACCCAGGCTGGAGTGCAATGGCGCGATCTCGGCTCACCGCAACCTCCGCCTCCCGGGTTCAGGCGATTCTCCTGCCTCAGCCTCCTGAGTAGCTCGGATCACAGGCACGCGCCACCATGCCCGAGAGCTAGTTCTTGACTCCTCCCTGGTTCGTTGCAGAGACTGACACAGATTCCACATTCAAAAAAGCTCCCCAATCCACCTCTTCCTTTTCATCGCTCTGGCCCCTGCTTTTGTTCAGGGTTTTCTTCCTACCCCCTGGTTTATCATGACATGTCCCACATGTGGTCAGCTCCTATGTGCACCCATGCCCTCAATACCCCTATTGCCAGACACAGATCGATCACTCCCTGACCTCTCCCAGTCACCTGGGAAAAACAGGCAGATTAACATCTGCCTATGACACACGATGATAAGCCCTCATAGAAACTCTGAGCTTAGAGGGCATCGAATCCCCTACATGGGTCATCCTCCCCTCTGCCTACAGAGGAATTCTGAGCAACCATCAAAGGGAACGGGAGCGTTCTCAATTACTCTGGGCTCTACCCCACCTTGACCCAACACCCCACCTACGCTAAGTCAGGGCACCTAAAATGGAACGTTTTGGCTTCAAGGGGGTGTGGAGAGAGAAGATAAGCTGACATTTCAGACACAAAGAGAATAAAGAACGGAAGAAGCCATCAGGTAGTTTAATATTTGTGTTCATTACCACCTAAAATCAGTTTCCTAAAAACAAGGGTAAAAATTCTTCCTGACCATTCTCTCCAAGGGTCTCACTCTAAAAGTGACGTTAAGGTTTTTAAAACTTCAGAAAGTGAAAAGGGCAGGAAGCAAGATGTTGGACAAGACATAGAGCTGCTCAGCACCTTCGTTTCCTCTCGTTAAGGACGAAGGTGATCATAATCTTCCCAGGCAGCTCGCAAGGCAAGGGCCCTTAGAGAAATTCAAGATGCTGTGACAAGAGGAATTATTATACCAGACACCTTTATGTTCATTTTACCTTCTCCTAAGAGAAATCTGTGGTGTCAGCCCTCCCAGACTGATTAATATTCCAAAGACACAAAATAATTTGAACAATTCAGAGACAGACAGGCCTGGAAGGTTGAAGTCTTCAATATTTCCAGGAGACCATGGGAGCCATCGATAATTTTAGGAGGCAATAGGACCATACAGAAATACTCCTACTTGATTTAAGTGTCCTTGATAACAAATGCCAAGACAGACTATGAGAACTGGGGGAGTGGAGACCTGCGCTCTTGTCAGGTTTAAGGTCAGCATCCCCGGAAAGGACCGTACACTCAGGTGAGCGGGGAGCATCCTGCTCTACCATCTCCACTACTGCCCCATGTTGGGTACGTCACATCACTGCCTGAGCCTCAGTTTCTGGCCCCCTTTCCTCCTTCTCACTCTTCCATAGTCGTTGGGAGGGCAAGAGGAGATCAGGGATGTGGAAGCTCTTTGCAAACTATAAAAGGCTTTATCCATTCCATTGTTGTCATCGCCCTCTGCGTGATTTGTGCTTTGGCGGAATAAGTCCATCTGCGTAAGGCAGGCCTTTGAAGGTATTCTCAGCCCTGCAGGCCTCCCGTTGGCCCTCAATGTAAGCCAGTGGTGGAGTATGGTTTTTATCAGGAAGGCTGGCGGGAGACCAGACGCCACGTAGCCTGAGAACCTCAGGATGCAGGCCCGCCCCGCCAGGGCTCCTTGACCCCAGACCATCCTGGGGTCCTGCTCTGGCCTTTTCAGTCCCCAGTTTTCACGTGGCACTAGGTCTTGACGTGGTGTGGAGAAGGAGGCGGTTCTTTTTCTCTCTTTCTTGCCAAGGAATATCAGGAAATGCAGCAGGATTTAGATTCCCAATTGGAACAATTAAGGCTGTCCCCTTAATTGATTTCTTTTGCTTCCCTCAAGTCCTCAAAACTGTGTCGACATCCATTTGGGGCTGCCGTCCACCAGGCGCAAGCTGGCCAACTTTCTCCAATTAACGAGCTGAGACTGAAGTTGAAAGCCTCACTTTCCACAGCTGTGGCAGGAGATTGACCCTGCCTTGGTGACTAAACGAAATGTCAGTGCTGTGTCTGTGAAATATAAGTTATTAAAAACTGGCCACGCCAGCAAGCTTGGGCAGCATGTTATCACTGATGACTATTGTCTTGGCGATGGTTGGGCATTCCCCCACACTCACCTCCAAACTTGGCCTGATTGCTGCCTGTGCCTTTCCTCAAGTCGGCTCCTCTCCCCAGCACGCTGTCTCTACAGCTACGTGCTTGTCAAAACACAGCCAGGCTTCAGGACCCAGTTATTTGAATATTCATTCAACAAACATGTGTTGAATGTTCACTGTGCACCAGACTCTTGTCATTCATTCATTCTATAAAAATTTATTAGATGAACAAGACAAACATAACCTTTATCCTCACAGATCGCACAGCTTCAGAGGGACACAATTTTAAAAGGTGACTCTTGGTCAGGTGTGGTGGCTCACACCTATAATCCCAACACTGAGAGGCTGAAGAGGGCAGATCACTTGAGGCCAGGAGTTCAAGACCAGCCTGGCCAACGCGGTGAAAACCCATCTCTACTAAAATCACAAAAATTAACTGGGCATTCTGGCGGGTGCCTGCAATCCCAGCTACTCAGGAGGCTGAGGCAGGAGAATCACTTGAACCCGGGAGGGAGAGGTTGCAGTGAGCCAAGATCACATTGCTGCACTTCAACCTGGGTAACAGAGGGAGACTCCATCCCCCGCCCCCAAAAAAATTAAAATTAATTCTAAGGTGGCATCATGGATTTAGGGCAGTGACAAATATGTCTGAGTGTTGTGGGGTACTGAGAAGGGGCACTGACTTCTGGAGAAAGTGTTATATTTTTTAAACATTTTTGGAATGAAAAATTTGGAATATTTGTTTGGAACTGTTTGAGGAACCCTCGGTACCCACCTCCCAGCTTTAGCTTCTCTCATCTCACAGCCAGTCTTTTTGTCTATAATCCTACCTGCCTCCCCATACTCCTGTGTTATTTTGAAGCAAATCCCAGACATCATAGTATTGCCTCCCACCCACTTCTAATCTGTACCGCTCAATGGCTTTAGGCCAGCTCAATGTCAATAAGTATCCAAGGAGCACTCACCAGCCTTGGCATCAGGCGAATCCGAGTTCAGAACCTGTTTCCCATACCTGCAAACCTGCTGACTGCACAAATAACGTACCCTCTCTTGGCCTGGCATCCCTCATCTGCAAAGTAGGGATAATATGTCTGTGCTTCCAGAGTTGTCCTGATAATTAAATGACGTGAAGTATATTAAGTTCCCAGCATGGCATCTGGCCCTGAGTTGGTGCTCCATGAATATTTCCTCCCTCGTCTTGCTGTGCCCTCGGTCAGTGTGAGAGCAGCTTGAAGCAGCCGAGTGTGTCTGACTACGATACTTCACTTCGGACATGCTGAGATGTGACTGGACATTCAGAGGGCAGACTCCTGGCCACGGTATAGGCCCAGCCCAAACAGCGATTACAGTAAGACTCCTTTAATGTCAGCCTCTCTCACCAATGGTCCACACTATGTAAAGAGTAGTCTATGCTATGTAAAGAGTAGGTAAGAGAGGCTGACATTAAAGAAGGCTTACTGTAATTGCTGTCGGAGCTGGGCCCGAGCCACCACCACGTGGGTTCACTGCAGAGAAATGCTGCTCGGGTTTTACAAAGTTCGAGTTGGCCACTCCTTTCACATTTCACAGTGCTTCGGGAAGGAGGGAGACACTAGGCAAGGGAGCATGTGTGCACCTAAACCAAGCACTCGCAAGCTTGCTTTTCAAAGGCTCGACCCGCTCCTGGCTGCTGTGAGCACCAGCCTCCTCTGTACTCTGGGTGGCAGCTGGTGACAAAGCCCCAATAACTCAGACAAATGTGGCTGACGCCAGAGAGGAGTCAAGGCCCTGGCTGCAATGTCTGGGGCCGGCTTGGTCTTGGACCTCGCTGTGTGTTTACAAGTTTCCCTTTGACAATTCAGTTTTGAAGATGGGCTTCATTAAAGGGCAATTATAGGTTAAGTAACTTGTTGGCTCTTTGCCTAATGTGGAAAACTCGACTGTGACAATCAGATAATTCTGAGATTAAGCAAGACAGCAATTGCTACTGAAAGAAGCAGCTTAGCAAGAGGATAAAAGACTCTCCCCAGCCATGACCTCATCCCAGCTGCCCGTCTGGGCAGGAAGTCTGGATTCCAGGGGCCAGCAGGCTCTGGGAACCTCTGGCATCGGGGGGTGACCTCTTCTGGGAAAAGAGACCGCAAAACGCAAAGTGCTCTCCCACTGAGTGGCAAGATTCCCCTCTTCCTATAGGGCTCAGTTCCCCCAGAGGCCTCTCCTGGGTGCCAGGGGTGAGCCAAGCTGCTCGTACCATGGCCTCTGTTTGTACCTGGCTCTTTCCGTCAGCCCACTCCTGCTAATACCTCCACTTTTCCTGTCCTTCCAAGTCTCTGATCATCCATGAGGCTTCCCTGATGCAGAAGGGGGTGAATTACCTCAACCTACCTGGAGAACTTGGTGTCAGGAAAGTTTCTATTATCTGTCAGAAAGTCCCGCCCCAAAATATGACTGGTGCAGAAAGGGGGATTTATATCCTCATGAACTCGTGTAACTAACAGGCTCAGAGGTGCGGACCTCAGGAAGAGCTGGATCCAGGAGCATCGGGCAATGCCCTCTCTTCTGCTTGTCCCTCATAAGCCCCATTTTCAGAGCTTTTTCCACACTGTGGCAAGATGGCCACAGGAGTTCTGGTCCCGCTGGAAAACAAGCCTTATTTCCTCATGATTCCTGCCAGAGTTCTCTTATTTGAGCTGATTGGAACAGCATAAATCATGTGACTGGGTAAAGTCCGCTTCCTGATTGGATGTTCTTAAGTTACATAGATGCTCTGCTCCACAGCAGGTGGGAGGCTTATTAAGAGGACATAGAGGGTTAAAGGAGGGATAGACCCTCAAAAGGAAATCAGGGTGCTGTTCTCAAAAGAAGGAGAAAGAGATGCCAAGAAGCCAAAAATCTAACTAATATACTTCTGGCCTCTGTCATGCATTTATTTGTTTATTTGTATTATTATTATTTTGAGACGGAGCCTCACTCTGCTGCCCTGGCTGGAGTGCAGGGGTATGACCTCGGCTCACTGCAACCTCTACCTCCCCTGTTCAAGTGATTCTCCTGCCTCAGCCTCCCAAGCAGCCAGGATTACAGGCGAGCACCACCACGCCCAGCTAATTTTTGTATTTTTAGTAGAGATGGGTTTTCACTGTGTTGGCCAGGCCGGTCTGGAGCTCCTGGCCTCAAGTGATCTGCCCATTCAACCTCCCAAAGTTCTGGGATTACAGGAGTGAGCCAACACAGTCCACCTGTCGTGCATTTAAGTACTAACTTTGTGATAATCTTGTCTCTCAGGTAGATTTTTCGTTCCTATGGGGCTGTGGTTCTGAAACAGTGCTTCCCAACAGGCAGCAGCAGCGTCACCTGATGATGTGTTAGAAAGTTTTCAGCTCTCCCTGAGCCCCTGGAGTCCCTCAAGCTGGTGGATACATGTCCCAGGTCTCCATGCCCTTGCCATCCTGACTTGGTCCAGCTGATATTCATGAGGGCAGCATGAGGTGACAGCAAGAGCTGTGGACTGGCATGGTCAGAACGAGGCTCCCAGAACTGGCCTGGGCCCTGCAGGACACATTCAACACTCCTGCGCCTGACTTTCCTCCTCTCCGAATGAGAGGCTCATTCGGAGTAAGGATTCTGGGTCTACACAGTATGATACTTCATTCTGCGGAGCTCTCTGCTGGACCCTGGGCTGGAGGCTGAGGCGGGTGCAGGGAAAGAAGGAAGGGTGGTTCCTGCATTTGCCGACTTTACGGTTCAGTTACATGCAGAACAGTGACACTCAGGTGACTAAAAACCAAGCCGGTTGCTCCCATTTCCAAGTTCAGAAGCAGGACATGAACACACGAGGCCCTGTAAGCAGCAGGATATCACTGTGGGCTTCCTGGAGGAGGTGAGCCTTGAAAAGGGAGTTTGACTGAAGAGTAAAGGGAACACCCTTGAAGGAGACAGGGAAGCTGCTGAGGAAAGGCGTGGAGATGGGGTTCCGTCGGTCCTGTGTTTAGAGGTGGGGAAACACTCCCTGGCTCTCCCTTGCTTAACAGGCCACATCTGTGCCTCCCTCTCCACACCTTGTCAAATCTTGCCTCTTCTGCCCTAGACAGCTGCAGGCCTGTTTTTTCAGTGTGTGCTCAGAATTACTTCTAGGGAGGCTCAGAGATTGGGTGGAGGTGGGGTGAGTATGAGGCTGTGATTAAATTCACCTTCAAGACTGAACTGCCTCCCCACGGCGCTGATCCACGCAGCAGCCCCGTAACACAGGATTTACAAGGAGTTTGGAACTGAGATCCGGACTGCCTGGAGGAGGTGGGAGATGAGGAGTCCTAGGCCAGTGTAGAGAAAGAGAGGGCAGAGGGCATCTCTCTTCCATTTGCTCATTTGTTCAATGAACAGCCAAATACTGACGGGCCATCTGCTCTGGGTTAAGACCTACGCTGGCACTGGTACTGCAGAGGCTCTATAGTTCTGGTCGCCAGTTCATGCTGAGCATTTGGAGAGTTTGTCTAAACACCCTATTTTACAGATGGGAAAACTGAGGCTCAAATCCAAGGCACACGAGGTCAGTGGCCTGGCCGAGATATGCCAGGCCCAGGCATGTTCCTGCCAGCAAACAGGGAATGACTCCAAGAGGCTGGAGCTGGTATGGACCCAGGCCTCCCCGGCAGGAGAGGGAGAGTGAGTGCCGGTGCAGCCACAGGGCCTGGGAGGGGTTGAAGTGTCCAAACACAGACTCCCAAGAGTGGAACAATTAGCAACAGAGGAAATTCAAACAGCCGGCCCCAGGGCAAGTTCAACAAGCAGCCACCACAAGACAAAGGTTTCTGGGAGTCTGGCCCCTAGCAGGATGGGTATAAAGAAACCAGGTACTGTGATCAAGTGCTGGAGGGGTTGGGGTTTTAGCCCCGGAAAAGCTGATGTCCTTGGTGCTATGTGACAAAGGCAGGCCTTCAGGGTCCCAGAGAGAGGAGCCAGCCCCTCTGCAGCCCCTTTTGCCAGAGGCCACCGCTGATGCTGGGCTGAGCCTGCGCTAGAGCTGGGATGGAGCAAACCCATGGTGGATCTGCCGGTGGCCCACAGCTGCAGAGCTGGACGGCCTCAGCCAATAACAACGTTAATAATAACAAGAACGACAAGACAAGGCTTACCATGCCCCTGGCACTGTGCCAAAACCTGTGTGTACTCTCTTGATACATCCCAGCAACAAGTATATCTCCATATCACAGATGAAGAAACTGAGGCACAGAAAAGTCCGGTCTTTGGTCAAGACCACATGGCTAGCAAGGAATAGAGCTGGACTTGAACACAGGGAGCTGGATTCTAGGGCCCATGTCTTGATGGAATTCTCATCCCCTCCTTTCTAAGGTCCAGCCTTTTGATTACGCACATTTTCAAACATACATGAAAGAGGAGAAAATAGCTATATGGACCCACAGTTTATCTGTCATCCGCGTTAGTGTCGATCCACATTTTGCCGTCTTATTTACCTCCGGACCTCGCTACGTTTAGGAGAGCGGTAGAGTATTTTAAAGCAAAGCATAGACGTCGTATCCTTTCAAACTTAAGACCTTCAGTCTGCATATTGAATAGATAAGCATATTTTTCTTTCATGTAACCGTGGTGCTGTTATCACACCTAACAAAACCAGCAGTGACTTCTGGATGTCATCGACACAACCCAGAGTCAAGTCTCTCTGAAGACCTCCAAGACGGCTTTTCACAATTGCGTCCAATCAGGATGCAAATTAGATCTACCCAATGTGTTTCGTTGCTCTGACACTCAAGGCTCTCTGATTCTCAAGTTTCCCTTCTCTGCTTTCCCATGCCAACCATTTGAACCTCCATTTATTTATTTATTTTTTTCAAGACGGAGTCTCGCTCTGTTGCCTAGGCTGGAGTGCAGTGGCACAACCTCGGCTCACTGCAACCTCTGCCTCCGGGGTTCAAGCGATTCCCCCGCCTCAGCCTCCCAAGTAGCTGGGACTCTAGGCACACGCCGACACACCTGGCTGATATTTTGTATTTTTAGTAGAGGCGGGGTTTCACCACTGTTGGCCAGGATGGTCTTGAACTCCTGACCTTGTGATCCATCCGCCTCGGCCTCCCAAAGTGCTGAGATTATAGGTGTGAGCCACTGTGCTGGGCCTTGAACCTCCTTTTAGAGATGGGAAATGAGGCAGCATTCACGATGTCTTCCCAGACCAGCCCCAGCCAGCTCTAGTTCATTTCTGCTGCCGCCGCCGTGACAGACCCTCTCTTACTTATCCTTTACTATTTTTGAACTTGCGGAGAAGTTAGCAAGAACAGGCATCCTCAAGCTCTGTGCCTTCTCAGGATATAATTCACTTTAATCTTTTAAGCATTTGACAGTATTTGCTCGAAAGAAGGAGCAACAAGTACATAATTATTGCACTAATTAAGCTGCCAAAAACACAAGCGTGAGGCAAGAGCACCTTTGAAACGGGGAGCCCACGACGCATTAGCATCTGCTGTAAGCTTATTAATCACCTAACAGGCAATTAGCAAGCTGTTACTGTTTGAGGCTGCTATGTAAATAAATTCTTGGGTTAATTTCTTCCTCTGATAATAAAGAAAACATTATGAAAATTAGCTAAGCGACAATGTAAATGATCTTCACTGTTAATTATATGACAGCGTTACATATGCAAGGACCCCGGTGCTGATAAGGGACTGGCTCCCTCCTTCCCCATTGCCCATCCCCAGCCCCCACCTTGGCTCTGCCACTTTAAAAATAAAAGTGTTGACACAGGTAAGGAGGGGGAGTTTTGGGGACTGGAATCACAGCTGTTTGCTTGCAGCTTGCCCAGAGCAACTGCCAACTCCTGCAAACCGGGATGTTTTGTCGCCTGAGCCTCAAGTGGCCTTGGGCTGGACCTGTGACCTCAGCTGGCAGGAAGGGAGCAGGAAAGGGCAGAATACCAGGCCTGGGGTTCTCCCCACCTTTGGCGGCCTGCCCCCAGGGGCCTCACAGCAGTGCTGAATAGACACTTGGGTTTGTGTCATTGTCACACTGGGGAATTCCTGGGTACTACTGTTCATGTGGCATTGCTAGACAGGGGCCACCTGCCTCACCCATGTGTGTCAGGTGTGTGGCATGAGGCAGTTACAAGCCCTGGAACTCAAGTTCAAATCCTGCCTCTACCACTGAATGTCTGTGTGACCTTGGACAAGTGACCAAACTTCCCTCAGCCTATTTCTTCATCTGTGAAATGGAGATGATGGTACCACAGCCTGCAGAGGGTCGCTGTGAACAGATATAAAGGATAATTCTCATGAAGCCCTTAATGCAGAGCCTGCCTATGGTGAGCACTGGATACGGGCTCACTGGCACTATCATCACTGATCTGGTCATTCCAAAAGCCATTGATCATATGCCAAGCCCTGTGCCAAGTGCCAGGAGCCCAAAGAGGAAGAGGCACAGCCTTGCCGTCAGGAGATGAGAGAGCCAGGGCATGCGTGTCAAAATAGCCAGCTCCGCCAGGCAGCCCGGCCACAAGCCAGAGGAGAGGGACAGACCAGGGTCTGCGGTGTGTGGCAAGATCAGGGAGGGATAAGGTCAGTTTCTGGATTCCTCAGGGGCTGGGTCTTGGGTACTATTCTGGTTCTAAGCAAGTCCTGTGGTGTAATGGAGCAAAGATGGCTTTGGATCAGATGATGGTTTGTCTTTCTTTAAGGAAGTTCACTGCTCTAAGCCCTGTTTCTCACTGAGTTATGGAAACAGAGGTAAGTGGCAGGAAGGATCCAGCACAAAGCCTGACACACAGTGGATGCACCATGGGGATGGGTCCCCTAAATTGTAGGATGGAGGGTAGACCATTCCAGCCGGGGTCAGCCCCTTTAAGGTCCTCCGAGCAGGGGAGAGGGGCCTATGTCCTATTGTGGAAGGTTGCCCAGATGCCAGGTCCTGATGCGTGTTCTCTTACAACGGCAGTTCCCCAAGTGAGTCCTATCAGATACGAAATGAGGAAAGGGGCCAGCTGAGTTAGGGAAACTCCTGGTTAAAAAGGTTTCTTTACTGCAGGACTTTTCTGAGCACATAAACACTAATATGCCCATATCACGGAGTGCAAATGCTTCCGTACATGAAGAGTCTCTACAATCAATAACAAAACCAGCAACGTTTTTATTTAGATTGAGTCTCGCTCTCTCTGTCGCCCAGACTAGCATGCAGTGGCATGATCTTCGCTCACTGCAGCCTCTGCCTTCTGGGTTCAAGCAATTCTTGTGCCTCAGCTTCCTGCGTAGCTGAGAATTACAGGTGCCCGCCACCATGCCTGGCTAATTTTTATATTTTTAGTAGAGTTGGGATTTTACCGTGTTAGGCTGTCTCGAACTCCTGACCTCAAGTGATCCAACCACCTCAGCCTCCCAAAGTGCTGGAATTACAAGCATGAGCCACCGTGCCCGGCCTATATTTTTTAAATGGGCAAAGATACATTATCTTGTTCCCTGAAGATGCATATATCCTATGACCCAGCAATTCCAGCCCTGGCCATGTATACTCTGCTTTAGACGTTTTTGCCCATGTGCACCAGGAGCTATGTACTGGAATGTTTCTAGCCACATTGTGATAACAAAAATTTGAGGGTGACCCACAAAGCCGTGAACAGGGGAAAGGGTAAATTGTGGCATATTCATACAATAAAATATGTTACAGCATTGAAGATTAACAAACTATAGCTGTTATAACATAGTCACATTTCAAAAACAGCATTCAGGACTTTGAAAAATGTATAAATTATCAGTTACAGAAGTATATATATATATATATATATAGTTTAATACCATTTATATAAAGTCCAAAAGCATAATGTATGTATACACATACATTAATATAAAATTTTTTAAATGTATTGTTTAAGGAGATATATAATTTCTTGATAGAAAGCTAGCTAGATAGAAGATAGATAGATAGATGATAGAAAGATAAAACTAAAAAGTAAAACAAATGAATAAACACAAAATTCAGAATTCTGATTACTCCTGAGACACGAGGAACTCAAAGGAATTATAATAGTCTATTTCTTTAGCTGGATCATGGGTACATGGGTCTCTTTCTAGTTTTATACCTTTGCTAAATATATATATATGTGTGTATATATATATATATATATATATATACACACACACACATATATAAACATACATGCCAAACATATATGCATGTATACACATATATCTTTTTGTATATTTGAAGCATTTTATATTAAATATTTTAAATAAAGAAGAATGGGCAAAAGTTATAGACAGATCACAGAAAATAAAATGTCAATGGCATCTATATGTAAATGTAAAAAATGCAAATACTGTCTGGAAAAAAGCTCACTCTCGCTTATGACTTAACACATGAAAATTAAAATCACTCTGAAATATAATTTTCTACCTTTGACATTGGCAATGAACAAAAGTGTGCTAATGTGCTGTGCCGGTAAGGACAGAGGGAAATAAGCAGGTGCCTAAATTGCCGGTGGGAGGGAATCTGGCACAACCACCCTGGAAGGCAATTTGGCAACACTGATCTAAACAGAATGCGGCTGTGCGCTATGGCTCACGCCTGTAATCCCAGCACTTTGCGAGGCAGAGGCGGGCGGAGCCCAAGGTCAGGAGTTTGAGACCAGCCTGACCAACGTGGTGAAACCCCATCTCTACCAAAATACAATAAATAGCTGGGCATGGTGGCAGGTACCTGTAATCCCAGCTACTCTGGGGGCTGAGGCAGGAGAATCACTTGAGCCCAGGAGGTAGAGGTTGCAGTGAACCGAGATCGCGCTGTTACACTCCAGCCTGGGCAACAAGAACAAAACTCTGTCTCAAAAAAACAAAAACAAAAAACAAACAAAATAACAACAGCAACCACCAAAAAAAAAAAAAAAAGAACCTGAGATTGCATATTCCCTTTGACCCAACATTCCATTTCTAGGTTTTCTGCCTTACAGATGAACTCCCAGGATTGCAAAATGACTTGTGTACAAGAGTATTTACTGCCATGGTGATTGCAATAACAAGAGATTAGAAGCATCCTAAACGTACATTATCGGACATTTAAATAAATTATGATACATCAGCAGGATGAAGTGCTATATGGCCATTCAAATGCATGAGACAGCTCTATGTGTACTGATAAGGAAAGAGGGCCAAGATACATTGTTATGTAAAAAAGTGCTATGCAGTATAGTAGGCTGCCCTTCTATGAAAATATGTGCATATGGATATTACCTATGTATTTATATGCATAGAGGCTCATCCATGCATGGACTGTCTCTTGAAGGTTTCCCAATAAAACAATGTCTTCCTCTGATGTGGGGACCTGGGTGGTGGGACAGGAGGGGGAAGGAGATTTACTTTCTGCCGTATGTAAATCACAACTCATAGCCGACCATCTCCTCTTCCAGCCTGAAGCAGGGACGGTACTGTGCGGGCATCAGCCCATTTCACAGAGGTGCCACTCTGCTCCTGCACTTCCTCAGAGCATCTCCGTGCACCTTACCACCTCAGGACCACCCCTAGTGCCCACGCTTGCCCAACTCAGACCCAAGGGAGAAATTCACTTCCATGGAGCTGGAGACAGGATCTGATGGAAGTTCTTCCCGCTCGTCCCTTGCAATAGCAATCCTGAAACACAGTTTAATACGGCTTCTCAGAACAGTCCCTTGGGATCCAGCAATCGGCTGCACTTAGCGGCCAGCTCAGCGTCCAATTCTTGTGTCGGCTGTTCCTCCCCTGTAGCCCACTCCCTAACTCCCTCCCTAGGACTGCATTTCTAATCAGGTCGTAGCAACTCGGCTCTGCTTTTTAGGGGGACTTGGGGAAAGACAAGCTATTTTGGACCTTTAGATTTCATCACTTGTAGTGTGCCTAGTAATATATATATATATATATATATAATATACATATTATATATTAGCATATATGTGTGTGCTAACACGCACTTTGAAGCTGCAAGAGGGGATAGAGAATAACATACATACATTTCCTATTCTTGGTTGACTGCGGACTCTCTTTTTTGGATACCTGCCGTCCTCCTGGCATTCCATGGGAAAGCGTTGGTAATCCACTACGCAACCCCACGCTGCTTTGCATCCCAGTTCTGTCCTCTGGGGCCCCCAGACAAGCCTCTGCCTCTTTTCCGTGACAACCACCTCATAAACGGAAAGCCCTTATCCTTCTCCTCTTTTCCAGTCAAGGGTCTTCTGCTACCTTAATAAGGTCTCTGACAGGCTCCCCCAGACCCCTCGACAGCTCAGCCGTTCTCCTCTCTACAGTCTTCAAACCTTGATGTGCTTTTTAATCTGTGACACCTAGAAATAAACAAAAATCTTGGAAAGTGGCTGATGAGCACAGACAAAAACGAGGCTGTCAGTCTTCCGGCTCTGGACGTATTGGTTCTGCCCAGTCCGTGGAAGAGAGACATCCCTGTTTAGCGGCTGCATCACACTCTGGCTTCTATTGATCTCAAGGCCAACAGACTCCCCCAAGTCTTTTGCACAAGACCGGCTGCGAGCCAGCCTCCCACATCCTGTACTTAGGCAATCGATTTTTCTGAACCTGAAATGCGAAGCGCACACTCACTCATCCCTGGTAGGCTGAATCCTGCTAGCATCAGCTGCCGGCCCAGGCCTGCCAGGATCATGTAAATCCTAAATTGGCCAACACAGCACAGGGAAGTGGAGAAATTCGCCCTTAGGCTGCTTTGCCACAGACTGACTGTGTGACTTTGAACGAGTTCTGTGTCTTCGTAGAGTGGGAAGGGTTGATCGCTACGTCTCACCCAGCCTGACGCTCTGAAACACTTGAATGATCACTCTCTCTCCCAGCTTTGTGATCAACCTGCCCTCTGTGTCTGCATCTACCAGGCTGTTGATCCAAGCGTGCTGATGAGTTCAGAGCCAAGCAGGGACCTTGAAGGCAGCCTACCAGTGACCCTCTCTAGGTGGAAATGGAAACATCCATCAGCCTATTTTGGCTAGGTTTGTTCAGTGAGCTATGAAACCATTAGCTGATTTACGACCAGCCTACATTCGGGTCAGTCTTCTGTTTACTATCCTGCCTTTTCTCCTCCATTGTCTGGTACATGTGAAAACACCTAACGCCGTGTCTAGCCGAAAATCTAAGCAAGGTATATACACGCTGCTTTTTGCTTTCTTCCCAGCTCAGCTACAACTATGTTCCTGCTCTGTGTCTCCTCCCTTTTATATCTGACTCGCCATGTGACTCCACGGCTTTTCAAAATGGACATGGGCTTTGGGGCAACAGTGTTTGTCCAGCTGACCACTAGAGTTGGGCTGAGTGGTCACCAGGAGGTCCCCAGAAGGCTGACGTCTGAAAAACTCCATATCAACTCCCATTGATCTTGTACCAACAAGATAAATCTTTACACTTCTTTGGCCTTAGTCCGGGGCTAGGAACTAGGGTTTTATTTCCATTCTCTGTGTTTCTAAATCCTAACCCCATTGGAAGGATTACGGCGAGCGCCTCAGGAACCTTTTCTTCCAAAAGCACGTGGAACACACATCTGGGAAAATTGAACTTTACATTTAAACTTAAATATGTCTAAAATAAAATAAAATGGAAATTTCTCCGCCAATGTATTTATCTAACAGGTGAAAAATACTACAGACTAAAGAAAGAGAAAGATGGAAACACTGGTCTTTATGAAATAGACAAGATTCTCTCATTGAGTTATTGGCAAGACTGAGGCAAGTCCGTGTGGTCCCTCCTGGCACATCGCAGGTGCTTAATCTTTTGCTTTTGTTTTCTCATACCAGAGGTATTGGTTCTAATTATCCAGGTGTCAGAGTTGGTGGGACCTTTAAAGATCTGCTAATGAATACTTTTTTTTTTGAGACAGAGTCTTGCTCTGTTGCCCAGGCTGGAGTGCAGTGGTGCAATCTTGGCTCACTGCAACCTCTGCCTCCCTGGTTCAAGCGATTCTCCTGCCTCAGCCTCCCAAGTAGCTGGGACTACAGACAAGCACCATTACCCCCTTCCCTGCTGGCCTAACTTTTTATTTATTTTTTTTTTTATTTTTAGTAGAGACAGGGTCTCACCATGTTGGTCAGGCTGGTCTCAAAAATCCTGACCTCAAATGATCCACCTACCTCAGCCTCCCAAAGTGCTGGGATTACAGGCGTGAGCTGCCATGCCCAGCCATTCATTCTTTTTTTAGCAGATAAAGACTCTGAGGTTCAGAGAGAAGCAGAAGGAGAGGTAGCCACTTGCTAGCTCTTCGTCCCCCCACCAGGAGACCGTGGTAAGGTGCTAATGATAGTATAAGGTGATAAAGGCTAACACACCTTGAGTACTCACCATGTGCTACCACCATTCTGCCACCCTATCCTCACAACAACCTTACGAGAGGGGTATTATTATTTTTTCAGGTTTCCAAATGGGGAAACAGAGACAGACAGGTTAAGCAACTTGCTCAAGGTCACACAGCAAGTAAGTGGCAGGGCAGGGCTTCCACTTCAGCAGGCCAACCCCAGAGGCTGCAAACCCATCAGCACCCAAAGGGTTGAAGACACTCAACCTCCTTTTGGAGGGAAAGAGCGCTGCCTCCCTGCTTCTCCTCCTGCCACCGTGAGCAACTCTCCCCATAGCTGCAGGTCCTGTCCTCATCAACCATTGGTGCGTCCATGTCACTCCTCTGCTCGGCCCCCTCCAGGACCCCTCACTGGACATGAATCAAACCACACACCCACTTTCCTCCTCGGCCTACACCTGATCCTGGCCTGTCTCTCCGAGCTCCTGCTCACTGCCTTCCAGCTACATAGGCCTCCTGGCTGTTCCCTGAACCCACTGAGTTCATTGGCCACTCAGACACCACATACCTACAGCTGCTTCTGCCTGAACACTCTTCCCCTGGGTTTAACTCAGGTCTCTGCACACATGTCACCTCCTCAGAAAGGCTTTCCTTGAACCATCGAAAGTTCTCCTCTCCCTCCCTTTGACTGGTTCTCTACCCCCTCCTTTGCTTTCTTTCTTTTCCGGGAGCTTATCTTGACCTGGCAGGGTTTGCGTGATCTATTCGGGCCTCTATGCCTCCCCCACTAGAAGGTAGGAGGCCAGGAGCTCACTGCTGCATCCCTAACACCTAGCACAGGGCCTGACATGTCACAGGTATCCAATCCATCTTTGTTAAAAGAATGACGAGATGCTTTGCTCTCCCGACATCTGGCAAGGGCTCAGGGAGCAGGATCACCTTCTGGGTGAACATATCAGGAGGCGTCCCCTCCCTGGACTCCTCTTCCCTGTGTTAAATCCTGGAGAGCAGACAGGGGAAAGCTGGCTTTCTAGTGTACAGTGGGACAGACCATCACGAGGACCCCATCATCGGGGTCTAAAGGGCAGATAGGAAACAGACTGGAGTCAGGGGTCAGGAAGAGGGGAGGGAGCACCCCATCAGGGATAGCCAGGCGCAAGACAGCAGCATTTCTGAAGGCCCCATCCATGTAGAATGTCGAGCCAAGGCTGAAAGCACAGACTCCAGAGCCAGCCCACCTATTCCCGGCCAGTAACCTCGGACCACCGGCGCTCAGCTGGCCTCCTCATCGTGAGGCTGCAGTGGAATGAGCTGCTGGACGCGCAGTGCCCAGCCGAGGGCCTGCAGGGCAGAGATGCTTGTCACACACGCCTTTCCCCCCTTGGATTCCCCTTTCCCTTTTTCTCCTTCCCCTTCCTCTCCTTTGTCCTTCAGGGTCAGGCTGGCGGAGGCTTCCAAGCTGGTGCATTGTCCATGAGGGCAGGGACTTACATGTACTCTACTGAGCCTTCCAGAGACTCTGCACCCTTTCTCCCAAGCTCAAAAGCACCTGGAACATGGAGGCACCTTGATTACATCCAAGAGGGGAGGAAGGGAGTCCATAGTACTTTTCTGTGTTTGCTTCTGTACTTGAAGTCAAATTCATCGGACATAAAATTACCATTTTAAAGTATACAGTCCAGTGGCATCGAGCGCCTTTACGGGGTTATGCAACCGTCACCTCTATGTAGTTCCGGAACATTTCCATTGCCCCCAAAGGAAACTCCATACCCACTCCTCGGTCTTTCCCTATTCGCCCTCCCCGAGCCCCCTGCAACCACCTGTCTGCTTTCTGCCTCCATGGATTTGCCTATTGCGGACATCTCATTTAGATGGAATCGTATGATGTGATCTTTGTGTCTGGCTTCTCTCACTCCTTGTGAGTGGAATAATTTCTAGGTCCATCCATATTGTAGCAGGTGTCAGTGCTTCCTTCCTTTTCAGGGCTGGATAACATTCCCCAGCAGCGCCTCTTCCTTCAGAGGAAAGACAGTGTCCATTCCACATCTGAGCTGGGCTTTTCCTGGAGATGGGCAGAAGCAGGTGGAAGAAATTCGAAGAGAGAGTAAGGAGGGGAGACAGGGAGGAGGAAAGACAGACAGAGGAAGGAAGGAGGGAAAGAGGGGGGCGAACGCAAGCAGCAGGGCTCAGAAGATGCAGCTTTCATGCCATGAGGATGCGTTTTGGTGACACTCAAAGATCAGCCAACGGTAAACACCTGAGCTAGGCAGCCCCCGGCTGGGCACGAAGCCCCAGAGGTCACAGCTTCTGTTCTGTGCGTGTCACTCACTTGCTGTTCTCGCAACTTTCTCTTCTTTCACAAATGTCCTTTAGCGAGACTGGCACCCCTGCCGCCCTGCGAATTCAATGGACACCCCAGTCTTTCTGTTTTGTTTTGTTTTTGAGATGGATTTTTGCTCTTATTGCCCAGGCTGGAGTGCAATGGCAGGATCTCGGCTCATCGAAACCTCTGCCTCCAGGGTTCAAGCGATTCTTCTTCTGTCTCAGCTTCCCGAGTACCGAGGATTATAGGCATGTGCCACTACACCCGGCTAATTTTGTATTTTTAGTAGAGACAGGGTTTCTCCATGTTGATCAGGCTGGTCTCAAACATCCGACCTCAGGTGATCCACCTGCCTTGGCCTCCCAAAGGCTGGGATTACAGGCATGAGCCACCGCGCCGGGTAGGACACCCCAGTCTTTGGAGAGGCCTTTCCTCTCTTCCAGTGCTGGGGGAGCTTGGTGCAGGTCAGGGTCTCGCTGTAGGGGACAACGCTGTCCTGGCACCTTTGCGAGATCACTTAGCTGGAGGCCAGGGCTTTGCCTTTACACTCTGTCGGGAGGAGACTCTCGGGACAGGCCAGGGCAGACGGGACTCCCACGTTCTTCTTAGTTTGTTCCTTCACAAGGGGGTGGGGGTGGAACCGCAGGACGGGGCTTCCCTGGGATGCCTAAATTCAATACAGAGACCCTTGTTTTTCCTGGAGCTTGGAGAGCCGGTTCTCTGCACCCGGGGCTTAGCTGTGTCATGCCAGGGAGCCCAGCCAACTGAAATATTGACTGAAGTCAGGTCTGAAGGCTTTTGATGACCCAGCTTTGTTTGCGTTTAATGGGTTTGGAAATTTAGATGCCCTTCCAGTTCAAACTGGTCTGCCAGGGGCCTCTCCCCCTGCTCCCTCTTTTGTTTTGAGCATCGGTTTGGTAAGTGGTTCACAAGAGAAATTCAGGTTTGGGTTCGGTTCAAGGATCGACAAATGTGTGCCGTTAGTTCTGGTCTGGGGTGCGCGGTTCAGACCAGTCTGAGGCTTTGGTTCAGAGAGAGAGGACAAAGCCCGCCCGTTCTCGGAGCTGGGGGAAGCACCGGCCCCCGCGGCCTGGCTGTGGGTGTGGGCCCCGCCTCTGCTGCGTTTAGACTGGGAGCTGCAGCCCTCCAGCCCCGGTGTGTCTCTGGAGGGCAGCACTGTTTGATGGATTTTGAAAGTTCGACAGTAAAACAGTTAATAAAAACCCGATAGGTCTGTGCAGAGGCACTTCCCATACCACCTAAATGAGCGCTATTCATCAAGGCTGGGCACGGACTCCCGGAGCGCCTCGCACAGAGGAGGGGGTGGGTAACCACTGCCCAGCGCCTCAGGGACCCCAGCTTCCCCGGTCTGCTCTCAGCCTCCAGTGAAGATGGAAACTCTATCTCTGGAATTCCAGTGGCCCCCATCCCCTACCCACCTCCCCCCTGCTTCTATTTTTTGAGACGAAATTTCGCTCTTGTTGCCTAGGCTGGAGCGCAATGGTGCGACCTCGGCTCACCGCAACCTCCGCCTCCAGGGTTCAAGCGATTCTTCTGCCTCAGCCTCCCCAGTAGCTGGGATTACAGGCGTGAGCCACCTGGCCTGGCTAATTTTTTATTTTTAGTAGAGACAGGGTTTCTCCATGTTGGTCAGGTTGGTCTCAAACTCCCAACCTCTAGTGATTGACCCACTTCGGCCTCCTGAATTGCTGGGATTACAGGCCTGAGCCACCGTGCCCGGCACTTCCCCTTTTTTTAAGGCAGAGGTTCTCAAAGTGTGGTCCCAGAACGGCCAGCAGCATGACCCCTGGGAACAGGTTAGAAATGTATATTCCTGGACCCCACGCCTTGCTGGGCCTGGACTCTGCGGGTGGGGTCCAGCTATGTGTGTCTTGTCTGCCTCCAGGAGTTCTGATGCAGTCTCGAATCTGAAAATCCTGCTCTGTAAAGTGTCCTCCGGGCTCCAAGTTTTCACACACCTTGAGTTTTCAAACCTTGCGTTTCCTCTCCGTCAAAAAATACCTGACAAATCCAGATACCACTAACGCTAAAAGTTTTATCCCGTATGGACAGGGACTTCCATTTGAACAGAGGATGAAATAGCAACCCTCCACCCAACAGTAGAGACCCGCGTGGCAGCTGACGAGAAGGAGGGTCTTTTGGGGACTGGAGTTCTGAGCACTGTCTGCCCCAGCTCTTCCTGCTGTTTCAGAGTATTGCGAAAAGGTTCAGGGTGTGTCTCTGGAGCCGGAAGGCCTGGGTTCCGGTCTCCACTCGGATCAGTGGCTGCTGTGTGACCTCGGGCAAGTCATGTCTCCCCCTGTATTTTTTCGTGCCCTCTTCTGAAAACTGGGGACAATAATAGGACCTGTCTCTTAGGATTGTTGTCCGAAGAAATGGAAAGTTCTTGGGTCGGACATCTGCTCCTCTTCTGGGGAGCGTCAGGGGTGCTCTCGAGCTCCCAGCACCTCCCCCTGGGGTCAGGTGCCTATACCTCTGTCCATGGGCTGAGGATGTGTGCTTTTGCTGGCCCGTGTGGGGGTGGGTGCTCCTGTCCTCTGAGAGGCAGAAACCCCACCGCATAAGCTTGAGGATGGGGCCGTGGCTCCATCATCATCACTCTCATCCTGGTTGGGATAACAGATCCGTGGTCCTCTGCCTAGCCCACTTCCTTTAAAAAAAGAAAGCGGGTCCCTCTCCCAGGTTCTCCTCTGGCCATTTCCCTGTAGGTATCAGCAATCCAAGCCCTAAAAACACAAAGGCTTGTGTGTTTGCCTTCCCAGATCTGGACTGTATTCCTTGTTGTTGGGGAGGGGATGGCTTTAGTTCAGTGCAAAAGCTCATTACAGCCCCAGGAAGAAAACGGGGGTCAATGTGGGGGCCATCAGGGACTGAAGGGAGGCACTGGGGAACTGCATGCAGAGGGTCCCCGTGCCACCCAACCCGGGGCTGAGTGGGCCCCTGCAGACGCTAGGGACGCAGACTGTCCCTGTGCTCACACCACCCCTTGGACGCCACTGGGCAGGCAGCTGTTCTGAGGACCCCGACTCTGTTGACCCAGGCCAGGCTGAGGTGCAGACAGGTGACGGTGGTGACGCCACACCTTGTCCCCTTCCAGCTCGCCTGCCCTGCCTGGTGGGGGACGCAAAGCCTTACCCAGGCAGAAAGATTCCTGGTGTTTGCCAGATGCTTCTCATTGTTACCCGGATGCATATGTTTTTATTTTAGCTGTACTTTTATTTTCAGTGTGCATGAGAAAAAGAAAATGAATACATCAAACCGTGGTTAAATGGATTTACAGCCTAGGATGGGGCTAAGTTAAATGTTAGCTGATTTAAGGAAATACATTAAGTAAATAATAGCACAGATGGTAGATGATAGATAACATTTAAAAATGTGTTGGAACGCAAAAGGCCGAAGTTTGGGGAACTCTTTCTTATCCCAGACAAGGGCGAGGCTCCCTACCTGCACTGGGCCTTGTTCCGTCTTACCCTGCCTTGCCCAGCCCCTAACACAGGGTCAGCCCAGGAGACACTGAAAGAGACTGGCTTTCACAAACACAGAGGACACCAGGAACCCCAAACGTGCCCTGGGGCAGAGCAACTGCTGGGGATGGGAGCTGCTTTATGTGGTTTTTGTCTCCGCAGCCTTTCGAGGGGTGCATTTGCGAAAGCTGGATTCCTAGGAAGGCACCACAATCTTGCTTCCCCCAAAACAGAACTGGAGACAACAGAGATGCAAATCAAAAGAGGCTTCGGAAACACACTCGCTCTGGACAACTCATTCCTGAGGGGCCAGGAGGTCCCGTCACCGGCTGGGGGACCCCCTTGCAGCCCCTTCGCCTCTCCTCCATCCAACGAGATCACATCTCATTTTGTGCTGAGTGGGCAACAGATGATGCGTGAAATACTTAGAGAAGGCAGCAGGGAGCATGGCATTCTCCTCTCCCTGCTGCTGCCTGTGGGTCAGCCCTGCCCACTCCCCTTTGCAACCCAGGACTCCTGGTACTCAGTGGAAGGAAAACCCCAGGAAGGGGCCAGATGGATGAGAAAACAGCCCCTACGGCCCCTCTTGGCAAGATCGGCACCGCAGAGGTAAACTGCCCAGAGTGCATTAGCGGGCTTTGTCAGGGAAATTGCTTTCGCCTAGCATCATTTTTTATGTGCCTGTTCAATAAAATAATTATTGATGGCCTCATCCATTTAAGTCACAATCAAAATAGCAGCCAGGATGAGGCAGCCCTATATTATATCACCAGAGCGAGAACTGTTTTCTATAAATTCGCAAATACATTCACATTTAGGTGAAAAATTATGCCGTCTAGGATCAAATATATCAGAGGCTGGGAGCCCGGAGGGAGAGGGCCGGGATCTGAGGGCTTTTTCATTATTCATTAGTGAAGCTCCCGGGAGTGGGAAGAGCAGCGCTGTGCCCACCAGTGGGCATCATGGATGGCAGAAAAGGGAAGCTGGTCCCCGCTGGAGGCGAGTGACGCTGGTCCTATCTGAAAGCCAGGCAGGCAGAGGGCACCAGCTTTTCCAAGGAGGGAGAAGTGAATACATGTGAGTTAAAAGAGAGGCCCACAATTCCCCAGGCGTTAGGAGCTGTGTGCCAATCGTCCAGCAGTTGCCAACATCCAAGATGGTAGGGCAGACGCAGAGAGCAAAGGGCAGTAGGGGTGGGGATGGGAAGGTGGACCCTAAGCCAGGGTAGAAAGAGAGCGAGGGGAAAAGAACAGTGGCCAAGCGTTGCCGGGCCACCGATGGTCTCATCAGCCCCTCCAGTGGGCCGCGGGACACGCAGGGGCAGCCCCACTGCTGAGGCGAGGGCCTGAGGCTCAGGGGGGAAATTCACGCCTCCAAACGCGCACAGCTTGTAAGGGGCAGAACTCGCCTTTCTCGTTGAATCTGTCGGATGCCACGTTGTGCTCTGGAAGGGCCTCATTCAATAATGTATTGGTAGATGCGGACTGGGGTTGGGGGTGTTTGGAGTAGGGGCAGCATGGGGATTGTTTGTTTATGAAGGTTCCTGGTCTGTTTGTGTGTTTGGAGAAAAAATAGGCTTGGCCAAAGTCCCGGCACTATTTTTTGAAAGTGAGAAGGTAAGGTAAGGGAACTGGGGAGAAATCAAGCAAACAGCTCACTTCTGAGTCCTGGAGGTAGTGTAGGCCTGCCTGGGTGCAGCCTGTCCAGGGCTAGGCCTAGTTTATCTGCAGGGCTTTCTTCAAAACCCCATCCACTTACGGATGGCAGCAAAGGTCCCTTCCTGGTCCGCCTCCCCACCCCACCTCTGTTTTTAATTATTTTCCCTCCCCCTACCCCAGGAAGCTCCTGCTGCTCATGTACCAGTGCAGATGGGTTCTCTCTGCCCAGGAGTCTGCATTTTGAACTTGATTTCTAATTATGGCTTGAAAGGCTCTGACTCTGGAGATGAGATTTCAGGAGTCGGCCAAGTATTTTAGGGTCTGGAGATGTCTCCTCCATGTTGCCCCTAAAATCATACCCTATGGAGCATACCCACTGTCTTCTCACTTCTGTTCAGGGCCAGCCCTGAGCCGCTGCCTTCAGTAATACACAAGGTTCAGGGATTCTGGTGTTGGAGGCATAGGTAGGAAGACTGTGGACAGCGAAACTCTTAAAGCTTCCTTCCTGGTATTTGACCCTCCTCTTGCCTCCTTTAACTAACAAGAGGTCATTTCATTACCTGTGATCTTGCCTGTCAAGGCATTTTACTTGCAGGATTTGTCTTGGAAAATCCTGGCCTCCTACACAAATCAACTCAGTTCTGACTCTGGCCCTTCGTCCCTATTTTTCCTGTTTGGAGAACTGTCAGCTGTCCCATCAAACGATGGGGCTCCTTTGGAAAACAGCCTGGCAGTGCCACAGATGTTAAGCACAGGGTTCCCACAGGATGCAGCAATTCCTCCCCTGGGTATAAGGACCCAAGA
This sequence comes from Saimiri boliviensis, assembly GCF_048565385.1. Taxonomy (NCBI): domain Eukaryota; kingdom Metazoa; phylum Chordata; class Mammalia; order Primates; family Cebidae; genus Saimiri; species Saimiri boliviensis. Next base: position 8,259,149 of record NC_133450.1, on the reverse strand, counting down.
GAATGGAAAACATGGGCCCACACCAAGGCTTGCATAAGACATGTGCAGAGCACCATTATTCATGATAACCAAAAAGTGGGAACAACTCAAATGTCCATCAACAAATGAATGGGTGAACAAAATGTGTCCGGCGTGGTGGCTCATGCCTATAATCCCAGCATTTTGGGAAGCCAAGGCTGGCAGATCATAAGATAGATGAAGAGGTTGAGACCATCCTGGCTAACATGGTGAAACCCCATCTCTACCAAAAATACAAAAATTAGCTGGGCGTGGTGGCATGCACCTGTAATCCCAGCTACTAGGGAGGCTGAGTGAGGCAGGAGAATCGCTTGAACCCAGGAAGCGGAGGTTGCAGTAAGCTGAGATGTGCTACTACACTCCAGCCTGGTGACAGAGTGAGACTCCGTCTAAAAAAAAAAATGTGGGCTCTCCATACAATAAAATACCACTCAGTAAAAAGGAATGAAGTGCTGTCTCATACCACAACATGGATAAATGTCGGAAACATGATGCTAAGTGGAAGAAGCCAGCCGCTGAAAGACCACATACTGGATGATCCCATTTCTACATAATGTCCAAAATTAGTAAAGCCATCCAGACAGAAAGTAGACGTACGGTTACCTAGGGTGGAGGTGTACAGGGAAGCAGTAGCAGAAGGAAATGAGGAGTGACTGCTAATGGGTGTGGGTTTCTTTTGGGGGTGATAAAAAGGTCCTAAAATTGATTGTGGTGATGGTTCCACAATTCTGAATGCACAGATCGTATTCTTTAAGTGGATCAGCTGTATGACATGTAAATTATATCTCACTCTGTTAAAAGCAAATCCAGGTTATGCCCATTGCTTGGCTGCCAAGCGCTCTGAAACCTTGCTCCTCCTGACGGCAGCCCTTCCACCTGCCTTCCACTCATGCCCAAAACCTGTTGCCTCCGATGACCCACTTTCTCAGCGACCGTGCGTTTGCCCATGCTCCAGGCTCCCCATTCGATGCATTGCACTCCCTGACTTGCATAGCTGGTCCTGTCAGTCACCTGAGCTGAAGCCCCCTCCAGCTCGGGCCAGGGCAAGAGTGTGCTGTTCCCAGGCCCTCAGAGCCAAGAGCATCCCCAGGGTAGATGGTCTCTGCCTTGGACCACAAGGATGCCTCCATCCCCAGGACCACTCACGCCAGCCTCCTTGCCCCTTCCTGATCGTGCTAATTTCATAGGATCCTGGCTGTGGTATAGACAAGTAGGTTTGAAGCCTAGTTCTGCCTCTTCCTAGCTGTTATGGAAGGGTTACCTCCCCCATCCCTCAAATGTATATGTATATATAATGTATATATGAATCGTAAACCCTAGTGCCTCAGAGTGTGACTGCATTTGGAGACAGGGCTTTTAAAGAGGTAGTTCAGGTAAAATGAGGTCATAGAATGGTCCTCAATCCAATGACTGGTGCTCTTACAAGAGGAGATCAGGACACAGATGCAGAGAGGAAGACCGTGTAAAGACACAGGGAGAAAGCATCCGTCTATAGGCCAAACAGAGAAGCCTCAGGAGAAGCCAACCCTGCTGATACCCTGACCTCAGACTTCCAGCCTGCAGGGCTGTAAGAAAACCAGTTTCTATGGTTCAAGCCACCAGCCTGTAGCACTTTGTTATGGCAGCTGGAACAAATCAATACACCAGTTACGTGACCTTGGGCCAGTTGCTTTAACCCCTGTGTCTTGATTATCTGTGAAAGGAAATAATAGTAGTACCTATTTCTTTTCTTTTCTTTCTTTTTTTTTTTTTTTTTTTTTTTTGACGGAGTCTTGCTCTGTTGCCAGGCTGGAGTGCAGTGGTATGATCTCAGCTCACTGCAACCTCTACCTCCCAGATTCAAGTGATTCCCTGCCTCAGCCTCCAGAGTAGTTGGGAACACTGTAGTTGCACCACTACATCCGGCTAATATTTTGTATTTTAGTAGAGATGGGGTTTCACCATGTTCACCAAGATGGTCTCGATCTCCTGACCTCATGATCCACCCACCTTGGGCTCCCAAAGTGCTGGGATTACAGGTGTGAGCCACTGCTCCTGGCCCCTAGTACCTTCTTAAATGAGTTATGCATGTAAATGTTTAGACAGTGTCTCACACATAGTAAGTGCTGTATATGTCAGTATTACTGACATTATGATTAGACATCAAGGGCATAGGGCAATAAATATTTTCTGGTACCAACTTTACTCAAAAGTCAGAGCTTTACTTTAATAGTTAACAACTTCAGACTTGCAAAAGTATGCCAAGTTATGTGCCCAGAAGCATTGGGATATTTTGGCTGCCTTATTTGAGAAGGAAAAACTGGAAACAGCAATGGATTGGGTCAAATAAAATACAGAACGTCACAAGATGGACTAGTATGCAGCCATGAACAGAAAGAGGTGGATCTAAGGGTCAGGCTTTGGATATAAAGAAGATGAACATACAGAAATTCTTACAGGTGTACGAGGAATGCATTGCTTAATACAATGTGTGGCATCGTATGGCCCCTTTCACTTAAGTAAATAAATGTAACCTATCATGCATATACAGAAATACGAATGCTGTTATGTATACTTTTTCCCCTAGAAAATAACCTGCTGACAGAAGTTACCTAGGAGGAGAAACGAGTGGCAGCAAGAAGACTTTAATATTTTATTCTGTATCTTTCGGAAATCAACTTGTTACTTTAAAAAATAATAATAATAGCATCGTCGGGATTAGCTGGGGAGTGGATTTCATTTTCTTTCCTTTTTGTTTCCTGTTAAACAACAGTGACTGCAAAAGCCCCAGCAAGACACTCTTGTGAAATGGTCCCCGACTCCTGAGGCCGTCCAAGTCCCAAGTGCAAGGGTTTGTGTGTTCTTGCTCCCTCGTAGGACGAGGTCAAAGGTCTGGCTTCCAGCACTCTTTCTGTCACATCTTGGAGGGACCTGGAGAAGTCCTTCCTCTGCCAGCCCTTGGCCTCTGCATCTGTGCAATAGAACGCCAGCTGCCCACCCCCCCCACTCAAGCACCTTGCATTGGTGGCATTGGTGACATTGGTGGGCTCCAGCTCTTGATGGACACTGAGGTGTACCTGCTTTGCACTTCTCCCCCGAGGTTCAGCTCTGGAGCTTTCCAGATGCCAAGTAAAACCACAGGGTCCAGGGTACTCCAGAGATGAAGCCATTCTGGGCACTCTGCTCACATGGCTGCCGCTTCCCTTGCTTCCAGTCATTAGCTCATTCAAGCAGTTGCTAAGTGTATGCTATGTATGTGGCAGAGGGAACATGAGCTAAGACAGAGACCCTGGCCTGGGGGAGGCTCCCAGCCTTGTGCACTAACCACAGCAAGGCACAGGGCAGCTCTACAGGGGCACCAAGAAAGAGAAGAGGTGCCTTTCCACAGAAGGGTCTGGGACAAGTTATTAGAAGGGATGAGAGAAGGCAGCGTTTGAGCCAGCAGAGGTGTGGGGGAGGGTGTCCCGGATGGAGAATACAGCACACACAGAGGCCCTGGTTGGCAGAAAGAATGACAGCCACCCATGAGGTTCTCAGGGGGCTGGGGAAGGAATCAGTTCGAGCAGCAGAACCTACTTCCCAGGCAGGATTCCAGACCGCACTGGGTGCTTCCAGAGCCTCCGAGTTCCAGCGTGCCCCAGGAACCACCTCTCTGTGTTTCCCTCTGAGCCCCAGGCAGCGTCTGCTTGAGGATGGTCCTCTCTGCCCCAATCAGGCCCGTGGCAGGCACTGCCATGAGCCACAGGCCAGAAAGGGAAGGAGACCTTTTCAGGGCCACGTGGTTGGTCAGGGGATGAACCAGGGCTGGTCCTCCATCCCTGGGCCTTCCATCCAGGGCTCCCCTCTACCATCACCGCTGGGTAAGGCCCCTGAAAGACAGCCTTGTCTGCCCATCGGCTCCATGAGAGGCAACTTTCTACAGACACAACATAACTGCCCCTGCTAGAATTGAAGCAGGAAGGTTGGGGTGGGGAGGGCAGGTCCCCTGTGACACTCACTGCTTGGCCCTCTGCCGTGTAATAACTCCCCACACACCTGTCCAGCCCAGCTTTTACAGGGCACTTTCCCACCATTAACTCATGCCCTTGGCAGATGGGCAAATGCCAGCTCGATTTGGGTGGTGGAAGGTGGGTGGGAACCACCTGAAGCTTGGGCCTGACAGGTGCAGAAGGCTCCAGCCAGGGTGGATGTAGCCTCTGGATGATGAGTTTCCCATAAATGTCTCAAAGTCGTGCAGTTGAATAAAGGTGGGGATGCCACTGGGATCAAGCAGGTCAGTCTTTCTGAAGGTCAAGTAGTGGCCACCAAGGTCATTTGGCCATCTTTCCCCCAAGCTGAATGAATATCCCAGACTCCAGGTCAGATCCAGTTGCCGGGTCTCTTCCCTTCTGAGATGCCCACAGTGGGGAGCAGCCACATTGATCCAGGAGGGCCTGATGGCAGCTGCATTCCCCATCTGTCATCCAGAGGGCACACCAGGTACATACACCCTCCCTGAAGCCAGGAGATCCTGAGGCCTCCTGCACCAGGATGTCCATACAGTGACTGAACAAATGCCTGTTGACGCAGCATTCTCTCTGCAGACACCACCGAAGCAATCACATCAGGCTCCCTGCAGCCCCGCTGGATTGAAGTCTTTGACCCTCCAGGCTCGGCTAGAGGCGTGCAGTGAAGGTACAGTGTGGCTGTGTGGGGTACATCTCAAATCACACAGGCATACTGGGGAGAGAGGTGGGAGTGAGGGGCTCCTCCTCCCGGGAAGGGCAAAGGGCCCAAGATGAACCCCAGACAGTGTTTCTGCCCGAACCAGGCCCAGGAGCCAGGTCCAGATTCAAAGGCAGGTGTGGAAAGGAGGAAGGTCCACTTGCAGGGTCTGTGGTCTTTAAGGGAAGGACCATAGATGGATGGTCCATGATGGAGAGAGTGGACACAGCAGGGAGACCCAGGGCATAGGGCACCCAGCCTGGAGAGGGAGGAGAGGAAGGGAATCTTCCCCCACCATGTGGCCATGCTGGGCTGCTGCACCTGCTGGCCCACCAACTGGGCAAACACTGGGGTGCATCTTCCAGGCCAGGAGCCAGCCTCTTGCTGGTGTGGAGTGCCTGGGTACAGTCCTCAGCAGGAGCCATAGAATGGCTGGGGTCTGGGTGCACGTTAAGGCCATCCCCTGCCTCAGGGTGGGACCCGCTCCGTCGTAGGAACACGTGTGTGCATCCAAGCATGCTCACACAAACACATTCATTTAAGAAATATTTATTCATTAAAAGCTTTCTAGAGACACATGAACATGAGAACACAACATATCAAACCTATGCGAAACAGCAAAAGCGGTCTTAAGATGGAAACCGATAGCAATGAATGCCTACATCAAAAAAGTGGAAAGATCTCAAGCAACCTTATCTTATTCCTCAAGAAAACTAGAAAAACAAAGACAATCTAAGCCAAAAATAAGTTGAAGGAAAGAAATAATAAAGATCAGAGCAGAAATAAATAAAATAGAGGTGAGGAAAACAACACAAAAGATCACAAAGCAAAAAGCTGATTTTAAAAAAAGACAAAATCAACCAACCCTTAGCTAGACTAAGAAAAAAGAGAAAACTCAACATAAATCAGAAATGAGAAAGGAGACATTACAACTAATACCACAGAAATACAAAATATGACTACCACAGCAGTGGTAACAGACTACTACAAACAACTAAGCACCAAAAAATTGAAAAACTATAGAAAATGGATAAATTCCTAGACACGTAACAACCTACCAAGATTGACTCATGAAGAAACAGAAAACCTGAACAGACCAATGCGTAATGAGATTGAAGCAGTAATAAAAAGCTCCCATCAAAGAAAAGCCAAGGACCCGATGGCTTCAGTGCTGAATTTCAGTAAATATTTAAGGAAAAGTTAAAACTAATTCTACTCAAACTATGTGTATTAGTCTGTTCTCATGCTGCTAATAAAGACATACCTGAGACTGGGTGATTTATAAAGAGAAAGAGGTTTAATGGACTCACAGTTCCACATGGCTGGGGAGGCCTCACAATCATGGTGGAAGGCAAAAGGCATGTCTTACATGGTGGCAGGCAAGAAAAAATGAAAGCCAAGTGAAAGGGGAAACCCCTTATAAAATCATCAGATCTCATGAGACTTATTCACTGTCACAAGAACAGTAGGGGAGAACCACCTCCATGATTCAATTATCTCCCACTGGGTCCCTCCCACAACACATGGGAATTATGGGAGCTACAATTCAAGATGTGATTTGGGTAGGGACACAGCCAAACCATATCATTATACAAAAAAAAAAAAAGAAAGCAAGCAAGCAAGAAAGAAAGAAAGAAAGAAAGAAAGAAAGAAAGAAAAGAAAGAAAGTAAAAGAAAAAAATGAAGAGGAGGGAATGCTTTCAAACTTATTCTACAAGGCCAGCCTTACTCTGATACAAAAACCACACAAAGATACAACAACCACCAAATAATATCCCTCATGAACACTCATGCAAACATCCTCAACAAAATGCCAGCAAACCAAATTCAACAACAGATTAGAAAGATCATTCACCATGATCAAGTGTGTTTCATCCCGGTGATGCAAAGATTGTTCGGCATAACACAAATCAATAAACGTGATACATCACATGAACAGAATCAAGGGCAAAAACCATATCAGTATTTCAATAGATGCTGAAAAAGCATTCATTAAAATTCAAAATCCTTCATGATAGAAACTCTCAACAAACTTGAAATAGAAGAATATATAATACCTGACCATAAGAAAGGCCGTAGATGGCAAACCCATAGCGAACATTATACTGAATGGGGAAAAGTTGAAAGTTTTTCTTCCGAAATCTGGAATAAAAAGGGGATGCCCACTTTCACCATTTTCATTCCACATAGTGCTGGAAGTTCTAGGCAGAGGGATTAGACAAGAGAAAGAAATACAGGACATCTAAACTGGGAAGGAGGAAGTCTAATTGTCGCTGTTTATAGATGACATGATTTTATGAATAGAAAATCCTAAAGGTTCCACCAAAAAAAACCACAAAAAACAAAAAACAAAAAAAAACTGTTAGAACTAATAAATTAACTTAGTAAACTTAAGGATGAAAAAAATCAATATACAAAAAAATAAGTACCATTTCTATACTCAAATAGCAAGCTATCTGAAAAAGAAATCAAGAAAGGAAATATATTTACAATAGCTACAAACAAAAAAATACCTAGGAATCAACTTAACCAAGGAGGTAAAAGATCGCTACAGTGAAAACTATAATACATTGATGAAAAAAGTTGAAGTGGACACAAATAAATGGAAAGATATTTATGAATTAGAACTACTAATATTGTGATAGAACTACTAATATTGTGATTAGAACTACTAATAATGTCTGTATTACTCAAAGTGATCTATGGATTCAATGCAATCTTTATCAAAATACCAATGACATTCTTCACCAAAGTAGAAAACACATCTTTTCTTTTTAGACAGAGTCTCCTCTGTCGCCAGGGTGGAGTGCAGTGGCACAATCTCTGCTCACTGCAACCTCTGCCCCTGGGTTCAAGCAATTCTCCTGCCTCAGTCTCCCAAGTAGCTGGGACTACAGGCACGTGCCACCACACCTAGCTAATTTTTGTATTTTTAGTAGAGACAGGATTTCACCATGTATGTTGGCCAGGAAGGTCTCAATCTCTTGACCTTTTGATCCACCCACCTCAGCCTCCCAAAGTGCTGGGATTACAGGTGTGAGCCACTGTGCTCAGATAAAAAAAAAAAAAAAAAATCTTAAAATTCATATGGAAAGGCAAAGATCCCAAATACCCAAAGCAATCTTCAGCAAAAAGGACAAAACTGGAGGCATCACACTACCTAAATTCGAAATATACTACAAAGCAATAATACCAAAACAACATGGTACTGGCATAAAAGCAGATGCATAGACCAGTAGAACAGAATAGAGAACTCAGAAACAAATCCATGTGTTTTCAATCAACTGATTTCTGACAAAGACACTAAGAATACACACTGGGGAAAGGACAGTCTCATCAATAAATGATGCTGGGAAAACTAAATACCCACAGGCAGAACAATGAAACTAGAGTTCTATCTCTCATCATATACAAAAATTAATTCTAAATGGATTAAAGACTTAAATGTAAGATTCAAAACTATGAAACTTCTAGAAGAAAATATGGAGGAAATGCTTCAGAAAATTGGGCTGGGCAAGGATTTTTTAAATAAGACCTCAAAGTCATAAAAGCAAAAATAGACAAGTGAGATTACATCAAGGTAAAAAGCTTCTGCACAGCAAAGGAAACAATCAATAAAACGAAAAGGCAATCCACAGAATGGGAGAGTATTGCAAACTATGCAGTTGACAATGGGTTAACATTTAGAATACGTAAATAACTCAATAGCAGACAAACAATAATCCGATTAAAAATGGGCAAAGCAATGTACAAATGACTAACAGATATATGAAAAAAAAATACTCAACATCACTAATCATCAGAGAAATGCAAATGGCAACCACAGCGCAATATCACCTCACCCCAGCTAGAACAGCTATAATCAGAAAGACAAAAAAATAACAAATGCTGGCAAGGATGCAGAGAAAAGGGAATTCTTATATTCTGTTTGTGGGAATGTAAATTAGTATAACTGTTATAGAAAACAGTACAGAGGCTCTTCGAAAAATTAAAAATAGAACTACCATGTAATCCAGCAATCCCATTCCTGGGTATATATTCGAAGGAAATAAAATCGGTGTGTCTAAGAGATATCTGCACTCTCATGTTTACTGCAGCATTATTCACAATAGCCAAGATATGGAGTCAACCTAAGCGTCCATCTGATGAGGAGTGGATAAAGAAAACGTGGTATATACGTGCAAGAGAACGCTATTCAGCCATAACACAGAATGAAATCCTATCCGTTGTGCCAACATGGATGAACCTGGAGGACGTTACGTTGAGTGAACAAAGCCGAGCACAGAAGGACAAACCCTGCACGATCTCAATCATGTGTGGAGTCTAAAGAAGTTGATTTCATAGAAATACAGAGTAGAATGGTGGTCACCAGAGGCTGAGGAGTCTCTTCAATAAATAATCTCTTCGATAAATGTTGCTGGGATAATCAAATATCCACAGGCAGAAGAACGAAACTAGAGGCCTATCTCTCACCATACGCAAAAATCAACTCTAAATGGATTAAAGACTTAAAGATTCAAAATCTATGAAACTTCTCCCACTGGGAAGCCTGAGGGAGGCTGGTCAACAGGTACACAGTTACAGATAGACAGGATGAATAAGTTCTGGTGCTCTAATGCACAAAAGTGTGATCGTAGCAAATAATAATATAGTGTAGATTTCAAGATAGCCAGATCTTGAATGTTATCACCATAAAGAAATGATAAATGTTTTAATTGATGGGTATGATAATTACTGCAACTTTTTCACATTTATGCATGCATTGAAACATCACATTGTCCTCCTTAAATATGATTCTCATGTGTCGATTATACATAAAAATTAAATATGATAAAAGAAATATTTATTAAGCACTTACTTTGTACCAGGGCTTGTTCCAAGTTTGGAGAATACAGCGATGAATAAAAGACATCTCTGCCCTCATAGAACTCACATTCTTGGGAGAAGGGGTGCCAATTAGAAAGGAGACCCTATTCTAGTCATATGCTGTCCACTGGTTAGAGTCAGTCCCTCAGGCCACTGATTTCTTGTGTGCTCTTCTTTCTGGGCAGACCCACCACAGTGATCAGCAGTTCCCACCCCAGCCCTCTCTCCTGTCTCCTCCCAGATTCCCTTTGCTTTTAGCCTTTCTGTCCCTTCTCTGAATTCCCTGCCCTGTTGTCTGCCCCTCACCTCTTCATCCCCTCCACCACCTCTGGGTCTCTCCCGGGACCTTTCTCTCTCTCAGCCCTGGGAGCCCCCGGTAGGCAGGAGCTGAGTTGGCCTTGGGGCCCATACCTGCCTGAGGATTTCCATTCACTGCTGGTCAAGCTGTCCCTGAGGACCATCACAGGGCAAGGGCTGGCCACCTATGGAGTCAGACAAGTGGGTTTCTTGTGCCTCTAGGGACATCCCGTAAAATCTCTTGGTTCCCAAATTAAAGCAGCCATTTGGTGAGTGAGCGCTTCCCACGGGCCAGGCTCTGGGCTCAGCCCCTGGAAGCATTACCTATTTTAATACTCCAACAACCATACACAGCAGGCATGGTTATTGTAACTTAATTCCCCAGAGAGGACACAGAGCACGAGGGGACTTCCCAAGGTCACAGAAGAAGAGAAAAGCAAGGCCAGGCCTACACCCCACATGCCTGCTGTCGGCCCCCATCTCGGCTGCCTCCCCCATACTCTGTCTGTAAGAGTACGGACAGTTTCCATAGCCTATCCTCCATGGAAACGGCTTTTTAATTTAATTCCTGTTTAACTTTTATTTTTATGGGGCAACACGTTAGTTTATAAAATACAAGCAGTGTCCCCTACACGAGAACTGCTTTTGTCCTCGAGTGAGGGCCAATGAAACCCACCGAGACTGTCGTCGACAGCAGCTGAAGGCCTGCCCTTCCCACGGGCCCTCTCATGTCTTGCTCTCCAAAGAACCGAATATTTTCCTAGGCCCAGACAATACATCTGTGATGGCAGAATTTCAAACAGACAGGGAGTGGAGCACATCACTTTTATCCGGGAATGGGGCAGCCCCGAGTTCCCGCCACCAGCCCCTCCAGGAGGCTGCCTCCTCTGCTACCTCATAAAGCGGCTCGCTCCACCTGCCACGGTGAAGCAATCAGACCCTCTGTTCCCTGTCTACTGCACACCTAGCTTGCTCCAAGACCAGTATTGTAGACCTATTAATTACCAGGATAATTAGGGATGGGGAAATCCAGACACAGATAGAATCAGTGCCCTCCTCTACCTCGCTGCACATTCCCCTCCGGGTCTCCCTGAAATCCTGGGAAGCAGTGTTCCCCTGTCATCTCCATCATGTGGCTCCTAATCGACCCACCCTTGTCAGTGCCAAAATGCCCAAAGGAAGGCTGCGTTGTGCTCCGGCCTGCCCAGCTGCTATAGTCACGCTGTAGCTCCCGTGGGAAACCTCCTTTAGCCCACTCCAGAGGTCTGAGACACCCTAAGGAGCCAAATCCTTGCCCCTCACCCCTAGAGCTCACACTGCCTCTCACCTTGCCCCGCTTCCAACTTAGACTGTAGAAAACGCTGGATAAGGTAAGGCTTCCTAACCAAGCATCCCTGCACCTAAAAATGGACCACTTAATTTCAGGACCCCCTGAAATCGTCAGCAAAAGTTTATCTGTGCACATCTGTACATTTAACTGAGAAGACTTCACAGCTTACATCAAATCCTCACAGAGTCCTGAGCCCCAGAAGAGTAAGAATCTCTGAATCTAACACATCACAAAGACTGCCCCCTATAACACTTTACCAGCAGAGTACAATGGCTCACGCCTGTAATCCCAGCACTTTGGGAGGCTGAGGCAGGAGGATCATGAGGTCAAGAGATCGAGACCATCCTGGACAACATGGTGATACCCCATCTCCACTAAAAATACAAAAATTAGCTAGATGTGGTGCATGTGCCTGTAGTCCCAGCTACTTGGGGGGCTGAGGCAGGAGAATCACTTGTACCTGGAGGCGGAGGTTGCAGTGAGCCAAGATTGCACCACTGCACTCCAATTTGGGCGACAGAATAAGATTCCATCTCAAAAAAAAAAAAAAAAAAAAAAGACCATTTTACCAAGGACATAAGCCTCTGTGAGCTCGCCTAATGCTTGCTCCTATATGGAGAGGCAGGCCGTCACGTGGTGCTTAGGAGCACCAGTCTGCAGCCAGACCACCTGAGTTCCATCCCAGCGCTGCTGCTGTCTAGCTATGTCATGTCAGTTTCCCTGAAAAATGGGATCACATGTCATCTGGGTTTCCTCCTTGGATCACTACAGGGAGTGGCAGCAGCCTGGCTGCTCCAACTGGAACTTAAAAATCACTAGGGAGCACTCAGGTCATAATCTAAAGGAAGAAACACTACTCTGGACTCAGGCTGAAGTTACAGCCAACACGCTCCCTCCACCAAGACCAGCACAGAGAGTCTGTCTCCAGCATCCTCCTATCACAGCACTCTCCGGGACTGGAGAAGCCCAACCTCCTTTCTGAAAACAGGATTCAGAGCTCATAGAAGCCTCCCTGTTCTGGGAATAGCAAGAGACCACTTGAGCACAGACGCCTGGCTTGGCATGACAGGCACCCTTAGCCTGGCGAGCTTAACCCCCGCCACACATATCTGGAGAGTCAACCATTGCAAAGAGAAATAGCAGGACAGATCCTGCCCCGTGGGATGGTGCTGCCAGTCTAGAGTATAGTGCCAAGCACGGGCTCAAGACTCCTGTAGAGGCTAATGGTAAGCCAGGCTGCTTCAGGAAGGAAGGGAGAAGGGAGGAAGAAGAGAGGGAAGAGGAGGGAGGAAGAAAGGAGGGAGAGAGAGATGAAAAGGAAGGAAGAGAATCCGAGAGGGAGGGGAAGAGGAATAGAGAGAAGGTGGGAGGAGGGAAGAGAGGGAGGGGGAGGTAGATGGGAGGGGAGGGAGGGAAGGAAGGAGGCTCTTCAAGCCTCTTCAAGCCTCTCCATCCCGCCCTCTTCAAGGCAAAATATTCTTTATGTTAAAAAAAAAAAAAAAAAAAAAAAAAAAAAAAAACTCCCCCTTCATCCTTTTTCTTTCTGAACAAGAGCTTTGTAACACTAGATGGTTGATCCGAAAATAACTGTTTAGCCCTTAGACAGAGGTGTTTTTTAACAGGAGAAGCTGAGATATTTTGAAAGCCACCCCTGAGGCGAGAAAGTTGGGCAGAAGGCACTAATTGTCAGTGCTCCCCAAGGACAGCCCGCCTGTTCCAAGGCAGGAGGAAAGGGCCGGGCTGTCAGCTCCCGATTCCTGGGGGAGTCTGCCTCGCCCGCGCTCAGCCAGCCAGGCCAGCTTCCTGCCCGGCGTGGAGGAGATAAAACACAGGAACACAGACGATCTTACATAACCGAAGCGGGACTGAACATTTTCAGCAAATTACCTCTGTTATGAGCTCCGCCATAAAATCGCCTCACAAGTGAATTTAGTTTTTCTTCCCTCCGTGCCCAATCAATTAGCACATGAGTAATACCAAGCCCATTAGGACAAACTGATGCCGGGGGAGTTATGTCATCTGCTATAGAAATGATTGCTTAATATACCAGTTGGCTCCGAGGAGCTCTTAGCCACATACAATCTTGCCATAATCAATAGCAACAGTCAAACAACGCTGTTTCCAACGAGAACACTGCTGGGCAGAGCCTGATCCAGAGCCAGTGTCGGGGACACAGAAGCTGAGTGGGTCCCAAATACCAGCCCCCGCCCTCCACCTTCCTCCTCCGACCTCCCCTCCCCGCTGCTGCCCTTCAAAGCCAACAGGAGAAGCCTGATGGTGACTCAGAGAAATAGAACCCTGGGCGGGGAGGGGGCAGTGGTGGGCGGTGAGGGGGGCGAGGGGGGGCAGCTGGGGGGGAACAAGGATGTGTGTGCGGAGAAAGCCTGGCTTGCCAGAGCCTGGGAGTTGTGGGAATTCCTATCCAAGAGGGAAAGGAAAGCAATGGGACTCTTTCTGCCTCCGTATTTCCTAGCAACTGCAGAATGGGCTTTCAGAAGGAACATTGAAAGACATGTGAGATTAAATCCTCTGTGGGGCTGAGCACACGTGAGTGCTGAAGGCACGTGTGTGTGTGCACATGTGTGGGCACATTCATGCACAAAAGCATAAACAAGGACCGGTGCCCACACCTATGTATGTTTACGTGGATGCATGTACAGCTGGCTGAGGCCAGCATGGAGAGCTGTGTGTGAGTGTGTGTGTGTGTGTGTGTGTGTGTGTGTGTGTGTGTATGTAGCTGCTGGAGTACCGAACACATGTGTGCATATGAGTGTCCATTTGTGTGCAGGTATGTGCATATGTTCCCATTACCCTAGAATGAAGCCCTCCTGCAACATTAGCCGGCCAGCCCTTTCACGTGCTTCAATCACAATTCTGGGCTGCAGAAACCAAAGGTAAAGACGAAGAGCCTTTTTTCCAAGATGATGGAGAAGAGAGGGCAAACTGCAGCTGGCAGCCACCTGGGCGCGGCATCGTGGAAAAGCACCAGCTTGGCTTTGGAGCTAGATCGCCCTTGGATCTGGGCCCTGTGCTGCCATCTAGAAGGGCAAGTTCTTTAATTTCCCTGAGCCACAGATGCCTCATCTGTCAAACAGAGACGTCAGCGTGACCCCGAGAAGGCTAGGCTAAGGGTTGGTGTACGGAAAGCACTTAGCAGAGCCTGCCGGAAGGAGCATGCACTCAACTCAGCTATTGTGATCCACTGCTGTGTTCCTGCCATCTCCTTGCTTGCCCAGATGAGGACTCAGATCTCCGCCCTCCCTGCTCTGGGGAGGCTGAGGGAGCCACTCCATTTCCCTCCCAGCACCTCAGAGAAGCGTTCCTGTATCCCAGGCATGAGCACATCCCACTAGCAGTGAATGTTTCCAGCCTCAGCCTCCACCCATCTCCTCTGGGCAGGCCCCTCGCCCCCTGGCTAGCTGGGTGTCTCCCTGGCAAGGTAATTCTTGGCCTCCTCAGTCAGGCAGAACTGCTTTTCACCTAGCTACAAGCCCATGGGCCAGGGGGCAGAGAGGGTGAGGGCCCAGTTTACATGGGTGAACCCAGAGGCCCAGCATGTCAGACACACAGCGAGAGGGCCACAGGCTTTGCAAACCTTTCGTCCATTACGGATGAGGAGACAAGTTTCCAAGGTCAGCCGGTGAGTTAGAGCCAGGGCCCGCATCAGACCCGGAGATGCGGGTGTGGAGGTGGGATTTTGTTCCCATGACGTGGTGGGTTGGCGGGTAGGGGAGGCTGGACCACAAAGCATTCTGGGAGGAAACATAGACCTGCAGCTATGAGGAAGGGCAAATCAATAACTGGGTATTGTGGGGAGCAGAGGAGTGGGTGCAGAAATGAGTGTCCAGTCCTCTGAAATGCTGCGTTTTTAGGAGCAAACTGACTGCCCTCTTTTCCTCCCTTGCCTCAGTTTACCCATCCATAAGATGAATAAAACGGACTCTCAAACCTACAGTCTCTCCTAGGTTTGCTGCTCTGGGACTGGGCTGTGGGGTCCCTGGGACGTGGCTGCATGAGCTATAATCTTGCTGGATGGAGAGGTGGGAGTGGAGAGATTCGGGGGCGGTACACCCGTGACTCTGTCCCCCGCTCCTGTTGTGGCATGGAAAGTCTTCCTCCTCTCCTTTCCGAATCACACATAGGCAACCGTGGAGAGGCAGCATGGCGGGGAGGCAGGGCATTTTCCAGCTGCTGCCCTCAATGGCTGTGCAGACGTGGGTGGCCCCTCTGCCCTCTGCCCCTGTTAGAGTTCATTAAGGGTCGCACCTAGGAAAACTCAGAGATGTTGCTGCATCAAGGGCCTTTTAAGTACTGGACTACATGGCATAGACGCAGCAGTGAATCAACAGAACAAACAGCTCTGCCCTCTTGGAATTGACATTGGAGATTAGGCATGGGGACAAAATAATAAGAAAAATAGAAAGAATATCAGGGGTGATAAGTGTCACAAATAAAAATCAAACAGGCAAAGGGGGAGTGCAGGAGGGCCACAGGGAAGGCACGGGTGCAGTTCAGTGAACAAGACTACAAGAAAAGAGATCTATTTCTGGGCCTCAGTTTCCTTATCTGTGAAATGGGCACAATACCACCCACCTTATCTATCTCTTGGGTTCTCACTAGGGAATAATTATGGTCTAAGGGGCTTTATGAGGTTTAAAGTCTAGGAGGTGAAAGAGGAACTGGGGGGCACTGACATGAAATGGGCAAAGGTCGTGTTAACGATTATTAGTCTGGGTCAGGACCACGGCTCAGGGCAGTGATGTCCCCACACTGACCCAGGCCCTGTTACTTCTGAGCTAGGCCATAATGAAGCCTCTTTGTTGGGTTCTGTCCCTCCACTCTCCTCCACACCTCAGGAAGCACATGGCTTCCCAGCTCAGAGCCCTCTCAGCCCCAAGCGACTCGTCTGACACCCATTCCCCACAAGCCCCTTCTAACAGACAGAGCTGCGGGGAATCAGGTCCTGGAGTCTGGTGGGATCTCCCTCTCTGTGACTCGTGGGGAGCCATCTCCTCCCCTGGGCCTCTTCTCTCTCAGCTGTCAGAGGACAGTCCCTGTGCGGGTGGAAGAGGTGATGTGTGTCAGGCACCTCATCCCACACGTGCTGGCAGATAACAGGTGTCTGGGGCTCCCCTCCTCCTGTGTGCACACGTCCTCTTTTCTCAGGGAATGGTAAAGAATAAATGAGATGCAACCATGAGCCAACTTGAGCATTTCCTGGGTGTCAACCACCTGAACACCTTTCATTTGTATTTCATTTAACCCTAAAAAATAATCCCACCGTGGTGTAGACACACTCACTGTTCAGAAGGTGCCATGGAGTCACTGAACTCTTAGAGCCTCCGTTTCCTTATCTCTAGGCCCCCTGAGAGGGTGAGAGTTTTCCCAGGTCACACTGGAAGTGGCGACCCAGGCCATCTATCTCCGGGGCCCTGAGAAACACCACTCTGCAGTTCCTCTTCCAGACTGTGAATATGGAGACTGCCTTGTGGACTGGAGGTAGTCAATGAATGGCAGTTACCACCCAGCTTCAACTGCATCCAGAGAAAGGGGCAAGGAAGCCGGGTGGTGCCTTAGATGACAGCCACAAGCTAGGTTCTCCTCCTGGTCCCAACACAAAATTAAATTCCTCTGATGAAGAATAGCTCACAGTCACCTCTAGAAAAGCTGTGGAGATATTTTGGTCTCCAGCTGCCTAACTCTCTTATGTCTCAATGAGTCCTAGACTCAAGGTGTCCCTGGTTAGGGTCCCTGCATGCCCCAGGATGTGTGATGTCCAGGCTTCTGTCTCCTCTTCCATAAAACGAGAGGCTTAGAAGATGACAACCTCAAAATTACTTCATTGAGAGGCAGGATTTTTGGTGAGCAGAGCTTTAGACGGAAAGACAGGAGTGCTGAGTTCCAGTTCTAGCCCTGCCACAAGGTGCCATGAAGTCACTGAACTCCTGGGGCCTCAGTTTCCTTATCTCTAAATCAAGGATAATGCCACACACCCTATAATACAGAATTCTCATCAGGGAAGAATCAACCCTTAGCTCAAGGTGGGCAGTTTGACAAAGCCGAGAGAACATGCTCAGCTTCATCAAGAGAGAAAAGAGACCACATGGGTTCTAATTCTGGTTCAGCAGCTTCTGCACAGCTGGATCTTGAGTAAGCCCTTTTCTGAGCCTGCTTTTTCATCTGAGGGGAAAAAATGCCCTAAGCTGTTGTAAAGGTTAAATAAGCCAAGGAGGTGTTTAATGGTTTTTCCTCCCTTTACATAGCATCTCGGAGCATCTACTGTGAGTGATGTTGCAGTAGCCAGCCTCTGAGATGGTCCACAGTGCCTGCTGGAACTGATGAGCTTAAGCAGCCTCATTCACCCTGTGACCTTTGTTAAGAGATAGAATTTGCAGAAAAGATAGAATGTGACCTCTGAGGCTAGGTGGGACAAGATGTTGCTGCTTTCTCCTGCTTTCTTAGATCTCTCACTGAAAGGTAGCCACCATGTTGTGAGGACGCTCAAGCAGCCCCATGGAATGTGGTTCCATATGACAAGGAACTGAGGCCTCCTGCCAACAGCCAGCATCAGCTTCCCAGCTGTGTAAGAGAGCCATCTTGGAAACAAATCTTCCAGCTCAGTCAAGTTTCCAATGACTGCATATCTGGCTGATATCATGACTGCAACTTCTTGAGAGGCTTTGAGCCAGAACCCCCAGCTAAATCATTTCTGAATACCACTATACTGATAGTAACTCATCATCAGTAACTCACCTGCCTAGTTCTATTTACAGTTTCAACATTTACCATTAAAGAAATATGCTATGGATGCCATGCTGTTAAACACAGCACCTCACACAGATGTCTGCACTGAAGCACTCACTCGTGCACCAGCCTCCATTATTTTTTTTGTTTTGTTTTAAGACCAAGTCTCACTCTGTCACCCAGGCTGGAGTGCAGTGATGTGATCTCCGCTCACTGCAACTTCCACGTCCTGGGTTCAAGCGATTCTCCTGCCTCAGCCT
The DNA here is from genome assembly GCF_048565385.1 of Saimiri boliviensis. NCBI lineage: Eukaryota > Metazoa > Chordata > Mammalia > Primates > Cebidae > Saimiri > Saimiri boliviensis. The sequence continues at coordinate 8,240,951 of NC_133450.1, read as the reverse complement.
CCCTAGTAGTTGGGACTACAGGCACTCACCGCTATGCCCGGCTAATTTTTGGTATTGTAGTAGAGACAAGCCTTCACCATGTTGCCCAGGCTGGTCTCGAACTCCTGAGCTCTGGCAATCCGCCCGCCTCGGCCTCCCAAAGTGCTGGGATGACAGGTGTGAGCCATCGTGCCTGGCCCCAACCTCCATTAAACACAGAGTATCAGGACTCCTGACCCAAAGAAACTGTGTGAGATATAAATGCTTACTGTTGCTTTAAACTACGACATTCAGGGATCATTTGTTATGCAGCAATAGATAACAAATATGGGTGTGGTCTCTGCCCTCTTTAACCTGGATTTAGAGGAGAAAAGCACACGGAAAGATGGTAACATAAGATGTGTGGTCACAGCCAACCTTCAGCATCACATGCTTCTCAAAGGCCAGGGCACAGATGATCTCTGCTATCATTCCTTTCAGAGGAGGCTTGGGAGGTCACAGGGGAGAAGTTGCCCTGAAAAGCAGACCACACTCTCTGCTCGGATGTGAAGGGTGGTTATTAAAAGAAGAGAAATGTCTGGGAAATGTTCCAGGCCTGACGGTTTGACCCGCAAGCCCTGCCACTCAGGGGAGGGTGACCAAGTTCAGTTGCCACATCTGAAGGGCACCATCTAATGCCAGGCACCGGCGGGGCTGCACGCTGGCCTGGCACTCAGAGTCACAGAAGTCGCGAGTCTTACAGAAAGGGCTCCTTTACTGTGACTTTAAGAAGAGGAGAGAAAGGGCTCCCTTCCTCTCCGAATGGGCCTGGCCGCTCTCTGATTTTCATACGTAATGGGGCAGGAAATTGCCCGTGGTGAATGAGCGAGACCTTCTACCTGTGGGTGGAAATGGGTAATGAGAACTTAAATCCAGGCACATCACCGGCTCACATTAGGGAGTCAGCTTGCAAAAATGATTAGGAGGGTTTTAATATCCAGCGATTGGATGGATACCCATCTCCCGTGGCGACCTCGGACTCATTAACCTAGCAGTCCTGCGTGGGCAATCAATCATTTGTGCTGGTGGAGTGGCCTCCATCCCAGATCTCTTATGGGTCCTTCCAGAACCCAGAGATTTGAAATAATTAGAATCCTCCTTGGCATGACGCAACCAGCTCCTCTTAAGTGCAACTCGGATCCTCCTTCAGACCTTGCCTCAGCGAATAGCTCTGAGCTTGTGGTCCTCCTGGGAGAGTGCGTGGGGGAGGCAGACTGGGCTCGCATCCTGCTTCCTTTCCTCTGCCCCCAGTAGAGGTGCTGTTAAAAGGCAGTGCGGCCTAGTGGTAGAAACACACTGAGCCCATGGTGGGAGTGCCAGGGCCCCAGGGCTGTTCCACGGCCAGTGATCGTGTTATCAAGCCATGTCCCCTCCCAGACATGAGACATGAGACCCCATCCCCGGTCCAGTTCTCTTCTTGAGCTCTGTCACGGGCCACCCACAGACCCTCTCTTCAAGACTCCCCAGGGTCAGTTCCTCATGTTTCCCCGCCCAAAACTCCCCATCTTGTCCCCAGCCACCATTTTTCTTTCTGCACTCACTTTGGTATTTCCCTCTTTAGATTTCTTCCGCAGATTCTATCCTCTCGTCTCTGGAACTACTTAATCCAGCCCTACCCTTAGGCCACCCCTAAACACATCAGTCACTTCCTCCATGGCTTTCCTACCCCTGAATGCTTCATTCCAGTAAGTCTTTTCTTGGACACTGCTTTCAACACATCCTCCTTCGGCTCCAAGACAGGCAGGGGCTCCACTGAACATCGCAGCTCTCCATAAATCCCCCAGCCTGGTCCAACCCACAGCTCACCCAACAGATGCTCAGTGTACCACTGACGGAGTGGCTTCTCTCCCAGCCCTCTTCTGGGGCCAGAGAACCCAGAGATTTGAAATAATAAAAATTCTTCTTGGTGTGGTGCAACCAGCTTCCCTTAAGTGAAACTTGGTTCATCTTTCAGACCTTGCATTAGGAAATAGCTCTAAGCTGCAGCCCCTCCTGAGGGAGTGGGTGGTGCATGAGCTCAGGGTCCCACTCTCCTGCCTCCCCTCTCCCTCCCCTCTCCCTCCGTCTAGCAGACCCTGCAATCTCACCGTCTTGCTCAGCCTCTCTTCCTCCAAGAAGTTGGCCCTGCCAGCTCTGGCTCCTGCAGGTCTCTCCTCAGCTGGGAACTCCTGGAGCAGTTTCGCCACTGACCCTGCAGCTTCACACCGACTCCTCCCAGCTGGAGAGCCCCTCACCTATCTACTTTAGGTTTTGTGCAGACCGACAAGACCTTTGAGAATCCCATCATCCACATCCCCTTGCAGGGCCTGGAGTGGAGCTTGTTCAGTGCAAATGTACAGCAAATGTTTCTTTTCATCTAATGACTTAAGATAGGGTCTCTGCCCTTGAGAATATTCCTTGAGGAATATTCTGCTACATTTGTATTCATAGAATTTAGAGCTCAAAGAGCCCGGGAGACCCCTGTTCAATCCCCTACAGATGAAGAACTAAGCTCTGCCCAGCCCCACACCTCTATGGGGGGCCAGATTGTACGGTGAAAAGCAGCATTCAATTTTTTCTGGATCTCAAATACTATGTAAGAAAAAAAGCATAAAATATTATTAGCTACGTATCAGGAGAGCTGGTTTGGGGTCTAAGGTGTGTGACTTTGGGCAAGTCACTTAACCTCTCTGGGTCTCAAGTGTGGACTTTGCTTTATTGTGTGTGTGTATGTGTGTGTGTGTGTGTGTGTGTGTGTGTGTGTGCGTGTGAAGCTTTTACACATATATATAGATATATAAAAGAGGAGTTTGCAGAGCTTTTGCAGAGTCATTGACTCTAGGCTGAAGCAAGAGGGGTGGAAGAATGTCACCTTGCTGATAACCAGCAAGCCCCCCAAATCCAAGCTGCTCAGAAGCAGCACTGACCCCATCTGCAACCTTTTGTTCCATCACTGCCAGCTTCCCTTTACTCCCCTCCTCTTTCTCACCAGGAGGCGCCCCAGCTGGCCAGGTCAACCCGCCCACACCAGGCCAGGCACCTCGGCAAACCCAGGCTGTTCCAGATCTTCCCCGAAACCCTGGCAGGGTCCAGGCTCCTTTCCAGGCAGGATCCCTGTGGAGAGCTAACTGGAGCTGACAGCTCGGAGGCTTTGTAATCATCTGGAGAGGGAGCAGATGATTGAACGTTTTCCACAGCCGGACAGAGGGCAACCTCACCTGGCCAGACCCCCTGTCAGGGGCATTCTCAGGGCGTCCAGGCCAAGATTTTTCTTGGAGACCCACCAGTCTTGCTCTCTAACACCGAATATTTTCCTGAGTCAATCCCAGGGGGTTGCAGGGTTGCACGCACGATGCCCTATCTGCAGGTAATAAGAGGAGCAAAGTGAATGCACAGTGAAAGGCGGTTCTAGGGAACAGGAGGCCCAGCCCCAAGTCACTCCCCCCGGGGGCTCCTCTAGAGCATTCCTGGGACAAGCTGCAAAGTGGGGCCTGCCGGAGAGAACACTCAGTTTCCGCAGCTCTGAGTTTTGATAAAAATGGCTGCCCATGATTAATGCATGGAGCGCTGTAGAGGAGGAGGCCACTGGATACTTTCCGAAGCAGCGCCCAACTTCCAGAAGCATAGAAGGCCATTAATTATTGATCCTCGGGCAGGAGCTGCACCTCCCTGGGCAGAAGCGGCTCTGAGATGATTTCCTATGTAAATCTGCAAGAACCCACTGGGAACACCAATGCTTGGTGGGCAAGAGGGGGCGAGTTGCAGGCAGCCGGTGCCCTGATGCTTCCCCCTGCTTCCTCAACCATTCCCGCCGGCAAGGGGTCAGGCCCAGAGGCAGAGACCCACCCCCAAAGCCAAGTTGTTATTATCATTACCATTATCACCTATTAAAAGGAGCCCCCCACCAAGGCAGCTGACCTTCCTAACAGAGTCGCCTCATTAAATTCCTGTTGGGACAAGGCCAGAGCTTCGAGATCAAGAAAAACTGGATGCTGAGAAAGAAACAGACACCAGCGTGTCCTTATTTATGACACAGAGTGTTTTATATATATGAAAAGCCGGCCATAATTTGCTTATAAATAATTGACTTCTCCCAGATTAAAATCTCTAGAGGGATTCTCAGTTTATTCACAACAAGGTGCTTCTGCCTACGGTGCAAATTAGGCCCTTTCAAAGCTGTCTTATCTCAACCCAGAACGTTATGAAGAGTGATTTTTTTCCCTTCATCCCCTGTAATAACCTTCAACTAACCTTTAAACCAGAGTGAATAATTTAAATCTTATTTTCATATCAATGGAGGAGTCAAGCCAAGCAATTATCTTTTATCTGTATACTCTGTCGTCAGAGCGGCAGGCATAATCAAGTTTCCCCAAGCGAGTGAGATGAGAGAGAGAAAGAGTGAGGAAGTGAAAGATGGTATCTGAAGACATTAACGCAACAATGAATTATTCAATAATGAGTACAAGATCTGTCATAACAGACACACACACACACACACACAGACACACACACACGGGGATCTCTACATCTGCCCAATGTTCCAGGCAGGCCAAGGCTGGCAGTATCTGGGAGGGGGGTGCCAGGAAGGGGGTCTGGGCTAAGCGTGACAAATCGGCAGATCATCTGCTCAATTAGGACAGAGAGCAGGTGCGTGGGGCCCGTTTGCAGCACAGGACAACACTGTTGTGGGCCAAACAACAGGCTGAGGGAAAACACCTAATTTGTGTGACAGTGACTTAGAACAGCTCTAGCTATGATTTTGCTAAAGGGGAGGGGCTCCGGCAAGAAAAAAGATTTCAGAGAGGGGGTGTGGAAGGAAGAAGGGAAGATTTTTTTAAAAAAAATAAATAAATAAAAAGTGAGAAAAGGTTGAAATTCCCCACGGTGCTCATTAAAATTCTACCGCACGCTTTTCTTCCCTGGGTCCCCCCGGACTGCCCGCGATCATTTTTATTAATTCATAAAATATCGCACCAGTGATTGAGGCTGATGATTAGTGGAGCCGACAAACACAAGAGCTGGAGAAATATTGCAGCAGCTCCTGTCGGGTCTCTCCAAGTGAAAACACAGACATCGCATGAAAATTCATCCTTCAGCTAGGCCTTGAGCAGCTGGGCCATGCCGAGGGTCAGGCGGAGGGACCTGTGTGTCTACTGTGGCTCCTGTCACCCCAGAGGTCTCCCTTGTTAAGACACCCAGTGGCACCAGCAGACGTTTCTCATCGCTATCTCTTGGATTATGGGAAATGCCTGCTTGAGACAGAGATGTCCTTTAACCTCCCAGGGGAAACGGGCTGTCAGGCACTAGCAAGAAGCAGCTCCAGTTTCCAGCTCCACTGGAAACTCAGCTCCTGGCTTGGCAGGTGCAGTGACTTAGAAACCAACACCCACGAGAGCCAGGGTGCTCCCACACTTATCCCAGGCTCTTTGCAAAATGTCCTCGTCCTCTGCCTCTTCCCAGAAACTCACTCAGTGGCTATGGAGAAACTCCCATTTCTGTGCATCACGTATGAGAACTCCTGTTTTACAGGTGAGGAAATTCGTGTCTGGCAATGTTCAACGGTAAGAACCAGGCGTCGGGGCCCGCAGAGACGGAGGTTTTGGCTGCAGGAAAAGCAAAGGAAAATTTTGTGTCCAGTTAGGTTATAATGACTGTTCTTGCAGGTTTCTACTGTGGTTGCCTTTTTCCTTCTGGTTTCTGATGCCCTTTTCCTTTTTTTCTTTCTTTTCTTTTTTTCTTTTTTTTTTTTTTTCACTGATTGCTGTATTCCACATTTGCTTCTACATTTGAAGACATAGCACCGACTTTGTGACACAAGGTGGAAAGAAAGACCAGGTCAGTTGCTCTCAACACTGACCTCACCCACAGAGAACTACTAAATGAGAATCTCGAGGAAGGCGATGAGGTCCAGGAATCTGTATTTCAACCAGCTTGCCAGGTAAGTCTCTTGCATTTGAGTTGGAGAACCACTGGCCCAGAGACATCGGCGCTCAAGGCCTTGACTATCTTAGAATCACTGGAAGACCTTCTGAACAAAAGTAATTCCCAAGGTCCCACCCCAGAGATTCAGAGGCGATTGGTCTGGGGTGAGACCCAGGCATGGTATTGTTCAAAGATTTCCAAGTATTTCCAGTAAGTATCCAGCCAAGTTGAGAAACACTCAGATATGACAACACTAGAGCAGAGTCTCCCTCATGCTACCCTCAGTTCCCATGAACTAAATGTAATCCCATTCCCCAGACCCCTCCAATTATATGGCACCAGTAACTAGACAGGAACAAAAAAGAGGTAGAATACATTCCTTTAAAAAATATTCCTGATTCCATTTGTTTTATGCCTTGGGCACAGAGTCCAGACTAATTTGCATGCATAGATGAAATATTTCAGTTTCTACTTAGAAAATAGCAGTGCTATCTATAATGTGGGAAGAAAGATATACTAAGTGCTTATGTGCTAAACTCAAAATCTTTTCTCCTCTCAATTAGCTCATATAGATATCAAGCTTGTGCTATACACATTTTGCATTTAATGTATTTGTACAGCTTCTACTGGGATCATTTTAGAATCCTGAGCTCCCAAATCTAGAGAAAGTATGCAAAGGCAGTTTTCATCTTAGGAGCTTGTTTTCAAAGTAAAGCCTGTTTCTCTTGAGAAAACAGTTCAATTTTAGACTTATTGACAATGTAAATTGTAAAAATGATTGGGTTGCCTTCTTTGATTTAGCCACTGGGAAGCTCAGAGTCAAATTAGCCACTTCCCTCAAACAGGATTATGACTTACACTGTTGAGAGTCACTTTCCTGTCGCTCTTCTGCCCTAGGGTGTAAGTATATAAGCATGGATACAGAGAAATAAAGTAGATAGGAGCTCATTTTGGTACCTCTTGAACACTCATCTATCACCTCTTGCACCAGAAGTCTTATAGGGATCAGGCAGGTACCATAAATGTGTGGGGTAGGCCAGGGGTACCCCAGTGAGGGGCTATGAACACTGTGGAGAACTGGAGAGCGCGTCCCCCCGTTAAAGGCTCAAAAGTTTTAAAAACAAACAAACAAACAAAAATGGTAATCACTGTGTTGTCCAAATACCTCTGCAGGCCAGATCTGCACACTGGCCGCCCTCTTGCCTAAGCCATAGAGAGGAGGCCCAGGACCTGCTTCAAGTGACTCTGGGAGAGACACGTGAGAAACGCTTTCATTTTGGAGAGACTGTTTACACTAGCAGTCAATCTCCATCCTTTAATTTTCACTTTGGAATAATTATTCCAGCCTGAATAGGAGGAAAAGTGTTAAATTCCTGACTGAAAGGAAGTCGATGCTTAGGAAATGTTTGGTAAATGAGCTATTGAATGAGGTTCATTCTTTCCACTCCCAAAATCTGCTCCTGTGTTGGGAGTTATCACTGAAGCAATCCATGCTCACTGTAGGCAAGATAAACATGTGGACATAAACCCAGAAAGAAAATAAAAATGCACATAGGCAGGACCCAAAGAGGTGACATAGCCACTTAGCACCTCACTGCATGAATTCCAGGCACGTGTGTGTGCTCCTGTGAGTATAGTACATACACCTACTTTTATTTCCAACTTGTGTTTTTCTAGGAACTTCTTTCTTCTGGGGAAGAATTTATTATTTCCCTAAATTACTTTCCTAAACTCCTAGGAAATACGGCACAGAAAAAATAGCAACCCCAAATATCCCTTCTAAAACTGTATTAAAACAAAAAAAAAAAAGACGAAAAAGAGCAAAAACAATCAGAAAAATATGAATGTTAGATGAAAACTTTCCTGAGATTAAAAATAATAAATCTATAGTAATAAAAATGTAGATCAAATAATCTTGATATATCTTGATTAAGTAACTGAACCTTCAAGAATAATAAAAAAGTCTTTCTGTTATTCTGGCTAAATATAAATTATTACATTTAAGACACAAAATCAGAATGGCCTCAAAATTCTCCACAGAAACATTCCATGCCAAAAAAATGGTAAAAAATATCTAAAGTTTGGGAATGAGGAAATAACTCCCAAATTTTAGACTTAGCAAAATTTTCATTCACATATAAAGAAAAAAAAAGGCCAGGCTTGGTGGTTCACATCTACAATCCCAGCACTTTGGGAGGGGGAAGCAGGAGGCTTGCTTTAGATCAGGAGTGCAAGACCAGCCTGGGCAACACAGCGAGAGCTCATCTCTATGAAAATAAAAATAAAATAAAGAAAGATATACCCAAACCAAAGTTAACAAACATGGATTATAGACGCAAAGATAAGAAAGAAAACTATAAAAGTTAAAATATATATATATATATATTTATACAAGAAAATCTTTGCAATCTCATTGCTAAGTTTTCTTACATAGGAGTGAACAAAAAATTTATTAGCTAAAATGCAAAAGCAGGAATCATAAAGAAAAAAAATGGTGACATTTATCAATATTAGGAGCTTCTGCTCTTCAAAAGTCAGCATTTAAAAAAATGAAAAGGGCAGACCCAGAATGGAAGAAAATATTCACAATGTGAATATCTGACAAAGGGTTTGTCTCCAGAGTATAAAAAGAACACTTAAGAGAACTCAGTTTAAAATAAGCAAAATATTTGAACAGACCCTTTACCATAGAATATATATGAACACTCAAGCACATGAAGAAATGCTCATACTTTTTAGTCATAGGCAAATGCAAATTCAAACCACAATGATATAGCACTCTATACCTCTAGAATAGCTAAAGTTAAAAAAACTGATAATACCAAGTGTTGACAAGGATATGGACCAATTGGAACTCTATGCACTGTGGGTGAACATATAAAATGGTACAATCATTTTGGAAAACATCTCAGCAGTTTCTTATAAAGTTAGACATATGTCAGTCATATAATCCATTCTACCACTTGGTGTTTACCCGAGAGAAATGAAAACATATGTCTACATAAAGATTTTGTACAAGCAACTTCATAGCAACTTCATTTTTAATAACCCCAAGCTGGAAAGAACCCAACTGTCCATTAACATATGGGTAGTTATATCATCTATGCAACAGCAATTAAAAAGGAATGAAATCCTGATGAATGTAACAACACGATTGACTCTCAGAAGACATTATGCTCAGCAAAAGAAGTCATTTACAGAAGAATACATACCTTATTACTCCTTATATATCGAAGTTTAAAACAGATTACACGAATTACAGTGATGGAAATCACATTCGTATTTGCCTGGGGAAGGGAGTGCAGGGAGATTGATAGTAAAGGGGCATGGGGAAGCTTTGGGGTTGATGGAAGTATTTTATATTTCGGTCGTGGTCACAAAAGTTACACAAATATATACAGAATATATATTTGTCAAAAGTCAACAACTATTTAGAATTGTGAATTTTATGTATAGAAAGTGTACTTGGCCAGGTGTGGTGGCTCATGCTTGTAATCCTAGCACTTTGGAAAGCCAAGGCAGGTGAATCACCAGAGGTCAGGAGTTTAAGACTAGCATGGCCAACATGGCAAAAACCCATCTCTACTAAAAGTACAAAAATGAGCCAGGTTTGCTGGTGCAGACCTGTAATCCCAGCTACTCGGAAGGCTGAAGCAGGAGAATCACTTGAACCTGGGAGGCAGAGATTGCAGTGAGCTGAGACTGCACCATCCTGGGAAGTGCACTCCAGCCTGGGAAGCAGAGTGAGAACCTCTCTCAAAAAGAAAAAGAAAAAAAAAAAAAAAAAAAAAGAAAGTACACTTTAATAAAAGCATAATCTAATTTTGTTAAAGTCCAAATAACAATAATACACATGGTGGATAATAAGAACTCACTAGCTTAAAATAAAGATATCTTAAGAATTTTTTAAAACATCAGCCCAATGGATAAGTGGGTGATGGATGTGAAAGTAAATGAAAACAAGTCAATGAAGTACAAATGAATATTTGAAAAGATACTCATTTGCTTATATTAAAGCATAAAATAACACTCAGACATCATTTCTTGTCCATTAGATTTTCAAATATTAACACGATTTGGAATGTACAGTGTTTTCCAGGACTTGTGGAAGCAAGAACTCTCACACGCTGTTGGTGGAGGTACACATTAGTACAGGTATTGATCGATTTATGACCTATGCAACTTACGACCATTCGACTTTACGACCACAATCGCTAGCCACGACTGCTCCACGTCTGGCAGCGCAAACGTTGCCCAGCTGGGCATACGACAGTGCGGACCAGCTTCTGGCAGCACTACCATCTCCGCGTGCACCATTTCAACTGTACATAGAGCCTACTCAACTTAGGACCAAATTGTGTTACGACTGTTCCGCAGTCCCGGCCATGGCCGTTAAGTCGAGCACTAGCTGTACAGCCTTTTAGGGGGTAATCTGAAAGCATGTAAACCCTTTCACCTGGAAAACTCATTGCCGAAAATTTACTATACAGCTATGTTCAATGTGAGCTCAAAGGTTTAAGAGAAAATGTTGCAGCCTTCTTTGCCAGATTTAAAGGAAAGAAAACAAAATAATGTGCATCAGCGTGGAAATAAGTAAATTCTGTTACATCCACACATTATACTTATACATAGCAAAAAGAAGACATATTTCTATGAAGCCATATGAAAAATAGCCATTTACTAAGTAGAAAAGTAAGCTAATAGATACTTAATATAATTTTATTTCGTGAAAAATATATATATTTATAAATGGAAAATAAGTGTTTAGATGTGTACCCACCAAACTGCTCAGGGGCTTTCTTAAGGTGAGAATAGGATTGCAAGGATGAAGATATGGTGAGGACTTTATTCTGTTTTCTTCAGGCAATTGTATAATTTTTTTTTACAAGTGTGATCTATTTTTATAATTAAAAATTTCAATACAAAACCAGTTCATTTCACTTTTTTTCCCAAACACTTCATGATTCATTATTGCTTGTGAAAGTTCACAGGCCTTAGCTTGGCAGTCAAACCCTCTGTGCTCAGATCCACTTTATTATTATTATTATTATTTATTATTATTATTATTATTATTTGGGACAGAGTCTCACTCAGTCACCCAGGCTGGAGTGCAGTGGCCTGATCTCGGCTCACTGCAACTTCCATGGACCAGATTCACACGATTCTCCTACCCCAATCACCCACCACCTCAGATTCCAGTGCATCTCCCCTTTATGATGTGTCTCCTCTGTGCACAGTGCTGTCTCTATGAGGGAATGAGGAGAAAAAAAATGGGACACAAAGATGAATAAGAAGACATGGTCCAAACCAGTTGCTGTGGCTCACACCTGTAATCCCAGCTCTTTGGAAGGCTAAGGCAGGTGGATCCCTTGAGCCCAGGAGTTCGAGACCAACCTGGGCAACACAGCAAAACTCTGTCTTTACCAAAAGAAAAAAAAAATTAATTAATTAATTAATTATCTGGGTGTGTCCCAGCTACTGGAGATGCTGAGGTGGAAGGATCGTTTAAGCCTGGGACGTGGAGGCTGGAGTAAGCCAAGATTGCACCACTGCACTCCAGCCTGGGCAACAATGCTAGACCCTGCCTCAGAAATATATATATATATATATATATATATATATATATATATATATATATATATTTTTTTTTTAATGATCTTTGCTCTTGCGGCTGTGAACAACAAAAATCTCAGCCATAGGGTCTCACAATTGGGTCACACTGCCTTGACTGTCTGCCAAGTATGGTCAGGTCACCAAGGGTAGCACCCAAGATGACCTGGAGCAAATGAGCAGAACTTCCTTGAGTTTCTGTCATCTCTGAAGACATTCTCCCAGCCCTCATAGCCATCAAGGCTTCTGGATGTTTGACCCAAGCATCACCCTGTTCCTCCTCTCCTAAAATACAAGGAACCTCTAAGACCTTATTTGTCTCTACTCTAAAGCCTGCTACCAAATCTGCGTTCAGGGAGAGAGGTTGTTAACCCAGGCACATATTTGATTACCAGAATGAGTCTCCCCTGACGGTGGTGGTGGGAAGATGGTATCTTTGCATAAAAAGAGCCTTGTTTCTCCTGTACGTTCCAAGATACAGGTTTGGCTGAGCACAGCAGCCTGTGTTGCTCAGCATCAGATGGATTTGGTCAGCTAAACTAGTTGGCTGGACAGCTGCCCCCACCTCCCACACTGCTCCCCGAGCAGTGAGCCCAAAGGTTGATGAATGGAATAGGACAGCCCTCCAAAGGGCAGAGACCCCATTCTCAGTCAAAAGGCTGTAAGCACTTTGGGAGGCTGAGGCAGGAGGATGGCTTGAGTCCAGAAGTTTGACCCAGCCTGGGCAACATAGCAAGACCCTGTCTCTACAAAAAAAAATTAAAAATTAACCAGACAAAGCAGCAGTCACGTATTGTCCCAGCCGCTTGGGAGACTGAGGCAGAAGGATCACTTGAGCCCAGGAGACTGAAGCTGCGGTGAGCTGTGACTGCACCACTGCAGTCCAGCCTGGGCAACAGAGTGAGACCCTGTCTCAAAACAAAAAGAAAAAGCTGTGCATAACAGGTAAGAGCTACTAAATATGCCACTGCCGTGCTGACCTCAGCCCAGCCACAGGTTGAAAGTCCCCAGCTGAGAATAGGATCCTGAGCTGTGGGCCACCAACTTCTCCCAGACCCCCTGGAGCGTATTCCTGAAGCTTTTCTGGGAATACAAAGAAGCAGGGTTAAAGAGAACATGAAGTCACTCTCCAGACGGAGGCAGGAGTGAATAAGTAGTTTCAGAACCTGGTGGCTTAAGAGCATGGAAATCTGCAAGCGCAGGAGGAAAGCTTTTAAGGAATACATGTCTCTCAAATGCCACCCAGGTTTTATTTTAATCAGTGATTCCTTCAGAAGGCCAGGGAGGGGGCTCCTGGGGTCCGGATTGCTTGGGGCCAACTGAAGAGACGCCTAAGGCGGGAGGCACCATAGAAGGAATCAGCAGGGAGGTGGAATTCCTCGGAGAAGGAAGGAGACACTGGCAGCAGGGCTGGGACAAACTCAGCTGCAGGAAATGAACAGCACAACCCAAACCCTCCAGATGAGGCAGGAAAAGACAAAGGACACAGGGGGATAGAAAAGTGCCTCCTCGCTGGAAAGCAGTTCTCTCCAGGAGACCCCTCTCCTCCCAGAAGACACCTGCACCCGTGCCCAGAAGCACTCCTTGCCTTCAGCATCAGGGTCCCCTGCGCCAACCAGACCCAGCGCCCACTCTCACCGGGCACCATGCTGAGCAGGCACGGACACTTGTTTTGTCATGTCAGGCTCCTGATGACATGCAGGGTGAGGACCACAATCGTCCGCATTTGTTGGATGTGACCACAGGGCTCACAACGTTAAACAATTTGTCCGAGGTCACGTGTCCACGGAGTGGAGGCGTGAACCGGGATGTGTTCAGGAGTGTCAGGTGCATGCGGCTCCCGGAACCATGTCTGAGAGGGCCTGGGCGAGGGGCTGCAAAGCCCACAACCGCTCCTTCCCTCCACGGGGACAAATGAGCAGGGAAACAATCCAGCTCCCCTCCAGCAAGGGTGGACGGACACAACATCAAGTACTTAGAATGCGCACAATGACAGCACCTCGTTAGGACGGAAACAGCGGCGCAGAATAACAGCATCCTCTTGTTCTCATGTCAGCCCCTCAATGCGGGGGCGAAAGTTCAGAAGTTTACGGGGTTGAAGTAAGGAATTCTTTTCCAACAGAATTTCGGAAGCAGTGAGTTCTCGTCCTGATTCTGCCCCAACCTGTTTTCGGGATAAGAGGAGGTGACATTTAAGCTGGACCTTGGAAGATGAGCAGGATGCGGGTGGGGCTGATGAAAGCAAGATCGGGAGGTGGGTGAGCCTCTCCATTGAGAGCAAGGGCCTCTATTAGCCGAGCAAGATGGGCTCTGCCCACAGCACTATCTGCCATGTTGCTGTCTCCCCTCAAAATTTCCCCCCTCCACCCAAGATGTTTAGTCGGTCTCTTGTTGACACAGCACCTGTTGTACCACCATGAGGCACAACGTCTTTCCACGGCCCCTCCCACCCTCGAGCAAAATTGGAGAACATCGCATAAAAAGCTGTCACCAAAGACGCATGCTGACCATTTTACTAAATGCATTGGATGCAAAGGAAGTTGTTGATGTTCACCCAGGAGTCTCTCTTGAGGCCCCCCACATCTGAGTGGAGGCTGAGGTGTAATAGACACCCCCAGCCGGGAGGGAGGTGGGGGCTTATAACCTCCCTGACAGTTACAATAGGATGTCAGACCCCGGGCGCTGCCTTGTGCTTTCAAACAACACCCTTGGACTTTTCAACTACACAGACCTAAAAGGAGGAAACTGCTCTCTCATCCTAAGGAACACTCCCCGTCTCCTAGACCTTCCTTCCCAATTTCTGAAAGAATGGTCTCAGTGCCAACTTAAATATTGCATTTGGTTGGGAGAGGAGGAACCGCGAGCCCAGAATGGAAGTCAAATTATTCCACAAATATTGCTTATTTAAATAACATTTAAAAAATACATCATGCTCAGTGGTGAAGAACTACTAAATTATTGAATTCCCTGAAGCATCCTATAAGCTTTAAAGTGGCTCATGAAGCCCTGCAAAAGAATATAATAAACAGACAAAAAGGAACACCGGGCTCCATGTCAGAATGGCTGTGTGAGCCGATGCTAAACATCTTCATGTAATCTTTCCACTTAGACCAATGATTAAACAGATTAAACAGATGATTACACAAATAAAGATTAATGAAACAAGTAAAGTAATCAAATCTGTATGGGTGTATAAACGAACGATTCCAGACAATATTAGAACAAATTGTCTAAAACTAATAGGGAATGCGTCAGTTCAGCCCCAACAGCTTTTGTTGGGTTCTCACTTGGATGTAATCAAAACATTTGTTTAAACTAAGATGGATACGAGGCGCTAAGATGTCAGTTTTTTGAAAGAGAAAAATAAAACAAAAGCAGTGTCTTTGGTGAGGAGATTGGCACCACCAATAGGGCTGCGTTACTGAGGAGTCTGGGAACGTTGCATTAAAGGACGTGCTGAAATTGAGTATCTCTGTCTGGTTTTGAAAATAGGCTCTGCCCAAATTATAAATATAAGCACGCCAAAAGAAGACAGTGACATCTAAACTACTTGAGAATTTGAGAGGGAGAGAAAAACTGTTTAACCACCTCCCCATCACCCCCCAGGCACTTTAGAAACCCCTTTTTAATTATTGGTCATTGATATGCTAATTACAATGGATGCTTACCGTTTCCTCCTTTCCTTGAGAAGCAAACTATTCCTTGTGTACTCTTGGAAGGAATAAAATGGGATTTCTTAGCAAGAGTGCTCTATTCAGATTTTTTTTCATTAATTAAAACTAGTGAATTTTTTTTTTTTTTTTGGTCCTACTTAGGATAGTGACTTGGTTTCCACCTGCTGACAGATACTGGGGTTTTCATTGCAAATTACTTGTCAGTCCCGGCAGAGGAAGTCTAAACCCTTGCTAGATTTCGGGTGTGGGCCTTGAACCAGCAGCCTCACGTGGGAGCTCATTCGAAATGCAGGTTCTCAGGCCCTGCCGCAGACTGCTGAATCGGGATTTGTGTTTTAGCATTTTTCTCAGATAGAGTTGGAAGGCACTGAACCGTGTCGTTTGGGCATTGGCAAAGAGGTGGAGAGAGAAGGGCCATTACCTCTGTTCAAGGTAAGACTCTGAAAGAAATGCTTTGAAAACATTACTTTGGGTCTGCTGCATGTTTCAGCTGGGACCACAGGGCCACTCATGGATGAAGAGAGCAGCCTCATGCTGTGCCTGTCCTGCTCCTGGGGACCTGGCTGCTGCTGCTTGCTGCGACGGGGGCTGCAAACTGTGAGGAGAGGTGTCTTGGTTGACACTATTGGGTTGCAAGCAGCAGAAATCGGACTAGGCTAAGAAAAAGCATCAGTCGTTTGCTCGTTTCTTTTCCGCAAAGATGCAAGGTGCCTCCTAGAACCTACAGGCAAGGTGCTGCTTCAGGAAAGTATTGATGCTGTGGCCCAGACAGCCCCGTGACTCTCTCATTTTCTCTCTCTCTCTCTCATTCTTTCCTCTACCTGTCTCTCAGTCTCTGTTTAATGCTGTCCCCCTGCTAACCAGCTCACTCTGCCTCTAGATTTCATCACAGCTACCTATGGAAGACATATTATATATGCCCAACTATACCCATGGAAGACATATTACTTCCAGCTACCTACGGACTTCGTCTCTCAGGCCAAGTTTGAGATTCAAGGTGAGAGACCGAAGGTGGCTTTGTTTAGGTAGTAACCACCTAACCACAGTCCAATCAGCTGTGGGGGTGAGACCATGTCCAACAGCCACGCCTGTGGGGAACATAGCCCTGTGCATGGCAGGGGTGTGTCTGTGTGTGTGTGTGTGTGTGTGTGAGAGAGAGAGAGAGAGAGAGAGAGAGAGAGAGAGAGAGAAAGTGGTGAGACCATGTTGAACAGCCACGCCTGTGGGGAACGTGGCCCTGTGCACGGCAGGGGTGTGTGTGTTTGTGTGTGTGTGTGTGTGTGTGTGTGTGTTTGAGAGAGAGAGAGAGAGAGTGAGAGAGAGTGGTGAGACCATGTTGAACAGCCACGTCTATGGGGAACGTGGCCCTGTGCATGGGAGGTGTGTGTGTGTGTGTGTTCTCAGATAGACAGAAGCACAGTAACTCACCCAGGGTTAGACAGTAGTGACAGCAAGATGTGATCCCAGAGACAACAGGGCATCCTCCGCAGTAATCTTCCTGGGTCCTGTATGAGCTGTGTGAGCTTCATCGTCACTCCCCTTGCTTTCTCTCCATGCCATCAACTCCCTTTCAGCACCAGACTCCGGTCTTCAGTGCTCATGGGCTGTCCCCTCACTATTCAAAAAATACTGTACCTACTGGGATTCCTTAAGTGTCTTGAAATGTGCTGACGACGGCCGAAATGCAAGCATCCTCAGACCCCAGTCTTTGAAGGGGCTCTGCACCGTAGGGGAAGGTAGTCTGTGTGGTGCCCTGGATGGCAGCGTGCTGCCGTGCCATCCCTCCGGCGTAGCTTGTGGGTATCTCGCGGGGGCCTCCAGGAAGCAACACGTGCGCTGGAGGGTGGAAATGCAGTTATTTGGGGAGATATTTGAGACAGGAGATATTTAGGAGTGGAATAGCTTTTATGGAATTCCCTAATCATTCCCAAATCAGGGGATTGAGAGAGGGAGAGATCAAGAAAGAGGAGAGAAATTGATGAAAACTCAGGGAGCCTGTTAACAATACAGAAGCCTGGGCCCCACCTGGTGGTCCTGAATCAGACTCTCTGGAAGTAGAATTTGGGGATGTCGTTACTAAGCTTCCCTTGGCACCACTCCCCCACCACCCTTCACCAGTCAAGTGACTGACTTGGCCCAGCCAGATGAGCACCTGGGAACCACTGGACCGGTCAGATGGTGACCCAGGGGGTCAAGAGAGGTCCCTCATGCTATGGTCAAACAGCAAGTTGGTTTTGGGCTTGAGACTGAAGTCTGGGTCTCTCAACTCACATTCTAGTATGTTCCCAAAGCAGGGCAAGGCTCAAAGATGGGGGAGGGGGAAGCCAACCAAGGAAAACAGATACGCTTCTTTAGAAAGGAACAAAAATGTTCAGAAGTCAGAAAGGCTTTAGTGCTGGCACCAGGCTAAGGATGCCACCTGTTATTAACCCAGGCCCTGTGGCAAGGGAAAGGACCAGAGACCTTGGAGTCAAAGGGGCCTGGGTCCAAGCTTTGGTTCTACTCTTTGCGTGATCTAAGAACAAGTTCCTAAATGTCTCAGTGTCTCAGTTCCTGTATGAACATCAGTCCCCTCAAGAGCAGAACCCAAGAAACAGGCTTGCCTGTAGGTCACTTACCTTGGAAAGGATCCAGAAGGAAGAATGAGTCAGGGGAACATGAGAGGTGGGAATCTCATCCAAGGATGCATTATTGAGTAAGCCACTGCTGCCCTCACCTTCTGAGCCAACCTAGGGAAGACATCACAGAAACGTCCACGCAGGGAGGAACGGAGAAAACATTCCTCTCTGGCTTCTGCTCCTCACTGGTTAAGGGCAGCTCCACAGCTCTCACCCCTGCCCATGGCGTCCCTGAGCCACGTGATGCTTTGGCATCAGACAATCTCCGGGATGGGAAGTGAAAGCCCTCAGAATAGAGGGTAAAACCTACTCGGAACTGGTCTTCACAGTGGCTGGCGCAAGAGGTGGGACCAAGATTTTCGTAAGGTGTCTGATAGAGTTCCCTGTACGGTTCTTATGGGATAAGAGCAAAGTAACAGCCCAGAATACAGGCTGCAAGTGACAGAAACCAGCTCTGGTCATCCTAAACAGAAAGAACCCTCAGAATCAACAGGGAACTGAAGAGCAAGGCTTGGAAAATGCAGAAAACAATAGTAGCTTCAGACAGCGAGGAGGCACCGTGAGCAGGCCCACTGCTGGAAGGCTCTGTCATGAGTCCACTCTAATGGTTTCTTTACCTTTGATGATTTGCTCACGATTCAGAGTCCAGGTAAGAGTGTCTGAACTATAGGAAGTAGACCAGTCGTCCTCAGCAGAAATACTCCCCGAAGGCTAGGGAGGAAGCGTCTTGCCCCATTTGCTTTCCAAGATGGAACGCAGGGCTTTACCGCCTACTGAGACTCATCCCTAGGAGAGGACGTAGGTTTGGGTAGCCCAAAGAATGAAAAATATTACTATGTCATAGATACCGCATGTGAAATGTGCCCAGCAGTAAAGCTTGGTAGTTGCTCAAGAAAACTCAAAGAAGCTGAGTGATTCACAGCGCATGATGAAGTCATCTTTCTGACTTTCTCTACACCCTTCTGAACCCCATTCTGGTTCCATGCCTCACACTGTGACGGACCAGTGCGTTTCCGTAAGGAACCACAGGTCCTCATTAAAGCCAAACCAGAGCCCACCAGGAAAGCTTCCTGGTGAGAAGAGGCCGCTGTGCTGACGGGTTCCGGCTGTTCCCCCTCAGCTCTGCCTCCCTGCAGGATTAACCGACTTCTGCCACCCAGAGAGATCTTCAGGTCTCTTTCAGAATTCTTTGCTCCTTTCAAGCCCTGGTGAGTTTAAGGATTTATGTTTGTGTTAATGAGGGAGGTGCCGCCTCACACCATCAGGGAACCGTTACATGCAAGAACTGGAAAGGATTCTAGAGAGAGTGTCCCCATTGACTGGATGGGGACACTGAGTCCCGAAAAGGTTGCCCAAGATCACATAGCTTGTGAACAAGGGCAGGAACAAGGGACTCAGTTACAAAGTCCCTCAACTCTTCCCTCTGGATTGCTCAGCTCTCCACACACACCCACCCCCTCACCTCCCCCCACCCACCACAGAATGCTTTAACCCAATCACGTCTTTACAAATTGCCTTTCAAAAGAGGCTCTTGGGACAAAGTTCCAAGGCCAGCCTTCTCTGGCTTCCCTGCTCACTCCTGAGCCACTCCTGAGCCATTCCCTTTGTATGCAAAGGTTGGCAGTGACGGTGTTTTGAGTGGTTTCCATGACAAAGAGCCAATCAAAGACCAAGAAGATCAGCAAATGTGCCAAGACAAGGAAATTTCAGCAGAACCACGACACCGTGTCCTCTTAGACCTGGAAAGAATTTTGGCGAATTCCAAAATTAAGCATGAAGCCTTATTTTGCCAAGGAAGAAACAAAACCCAAAGATGAAAAGTGACTTTCCCAAGGTCGCACAGCTAATCGGTGGCAGATCCAGGCCTAGAGTTAAATTCCATTTTCCAAGCGTGATGTTCCTTCCATCCCATTATGCTGGAGAAAGCTTCCCCATCCCAAATGGCTTATCCGTTGAGTCATCTCTGGCAAAGTCCTTTGGCAAACTTTCGCCCTTCCTTTGTCCTCAAAAGCAACATCTTTCCACACCACTTTGCAATCATCCATTTGCTGTCCTAAAATTACTGCAGCCTCATTTGCTTATTTTAGCTACAATGGGTCTGCAATTTACGCTCAGCTTGTGTGAGTTGCCCAAAAGCCAGAATCAATCCCCAGACAAGCCTGTCTTTGAGTGAAGACCATGAAATGCAGACCAGTTATGACCAAAACACACACACACACACACACACACACACACACACACATATATATATATATATATATATATATAAAGGAGGGAAGGATTTAGCAAGCTTCTGCCCTTTCCACATTCCCTGGGTCACTAAAAAAGCTACTTCCATTAAGAATTCTCACTCGTCTGTAACCCAAGAAATAAATCAGGTGCTCAACTGAACCACACTTCCAGGGTGGCTCCCTATCGTGCGTCAGGGAGTTGGTACTGTGGGCACCAGTATTTATAGATCAGGTCAAGCAATGGCACATTAAGCACATTCTAAGCAACAGAGGTCTTTGCGTGCTTGATACCAACAGGGAAGGAATGAAAGAAACAGAGCACTGGAGACCTGCAGAACGTTTCAGGCTGCCTTGGAGTACCTGGAGGGCACTGTGGGAGGAACTCCCAGGGGCTTCTTCATACCCCTTTAATGACCCAATAGTTCCTAGTCCTTAAGGTGGTTGTCTGAGTTGTGGGTGTTTAAGCAAACAGCGTGCTTTTCAGCTTCAATCCATCTGTATTCCTGCCCTGCCTGGCACAGTAGCTGGCACACATCAGGTACCCAGGAACTGTCTGCTGAAGGAATTAACGAATCCCTTTACAAAAGTGATCCAGTCTTGGTCATAGTTCTACCCAGCGAGGGCACACTCACAGAGTAACTGCTCTTCTAGTCACTTTCCAGAGGGTGCCCTGTGGCTCCTGCCTTCAAGGGGCAGGCAGTTTGGCAGAGGAAACAAGTAACACACACATGATGTGTTGATATTTTTAATTTTTAGTGTGCTTCATCTTTTGCTTTCTTGGAGGGTGACTCTGGTCCATCCCAGGGAACTGTCCGCCTGGAGAGAGATTAGACTTTGTTTCCAAAGGGATGCAGAAAGAAAGATGGAGGCAACATTCAGTTATTGACACACAAAATAGGATTACGTGTGGGGACACTAGTCTAGTGGTAAACTCAGCTATTGTCTCAGAAAGGATATGCAAAATTCCTTTACCTTCTCCACCAGCATGCCAACCGCCAAGACCAGGGGATAGTTCACACTCTTAACTTATCGGTGGGCAAAACATGGGCCCTGTTAGCCATTAAGGCTCAAGCAATCTGGTCAAGCAATGGCACATTAAGGCTTAACCAAGAGTTAGAGGTGGAAAGAGGGAGGACACGATGGATGGGAACCCCTCACTCTGCCCTCCCATAAGGATGACTGCAGCAGGGGGTGATAAGTCCCTCAGCGAGGTTAGGGGTGGACTGCAGGCCAGAGGGCTGGACACAGGACTGGCTGACCTCAGCAGGGCTGCATCCGTGGGAGTTGAGAAGGGGCAGAGTCAGCCTAAAGGTGCCACTGCACCACGGCCAAGCCAAGGGAGACCCATCACAGTCTTCCCCCGCCTCAGGGTCTGGCAGTGAATGCCCCAGAGCAAACAACACCCAGGTGGACAAGGCAGAGGAGGACAGGACACCCCATCCAGGGGCTCAGACCCATCCCCCACACCGTCACCATATGGGTTTGTAAGCCCCTCTTCCCGCGTATGCGGACCCCCACCTTAGCAAGTGCCGCAGTTGAGTATTTGTACTCCAATAAGCAAAAATGTTTCCAGTGGAGCTGTTTAATATGATTAGAGCCAACTACATTCAGTCACAAAAAATTTAAATGGATTTTTTTTTCCCTGCTCACCAGTAAGTATCGAGAGGAAGATCTGGTTAGTTATGGAAAAATACCAGCCAGTTATATTTCCTCTGCATATATGAATATATGTATCTCCTGTGCGGGGCAGCATGTGATGACGGCCAAATGAATGGAAGGGTAGGAGGCCGGCAGAAGCCCAGAGCAGGACCAAGCGAGGAGAGAGTGGGCGTTTCTGGTTCCTGTCTGACCGGCTCCACTTTCTCACTTCTTCCAGTCACCTGCTCTTCTTTGGAGGACACACCTCCCCCAGACCAGGTGGTCAGGGTGAGGTTATCAGTCAGTATCCTTCCCACCAAGGCTCAGGCAGGTGACCACCCTCCTCCACTGGCCAATCAGAGAGGTGGCACCTATGTGAATGTAATGATTGGTTCTGGGAGGCTGCGTGAGCCAAGTGGGACTGCTCGTGTTTCCTCTAAAAACCGAGATGCCGGGTACTTCTTCCTTTTGACTTTCAAGCCATATGGAATCAGGCGTCAGGCTACCAGGGGCCACACTCCTCACCCCACATGAGGAAGAACGTTGACTCACAAGGGGAAGCCAAGAAAAAGAGATGGCTGGAGAGACACAGAGTCCCAGTGGCATGATTTGTTCCCCGGGTCCATCTGTGCCTCAGGTTAACCTTAGCCTCCACAGTTAAATGAATCACTAGTTTCCATTTTCTTTTTTTCTCAACCTAGTTTGAGTTGAGGTTTTTATCATCACCACCAGACAGCCTTACTCTTAGAGAGATACCAGGAAGCTTCTGGAGCAGATGTGTCTCAAGCTAAACCTTGGAAGATGAGAAGGGCAATGGACTGAATGTTTGCATTCCCTCAGAATTCATATGCTGACATTCTAACTGCCCCTGTGACAGGATTAGGAGGTGGGGCTTTAGGAGGTGATTGGGTCATGAGAGTGGAGCCCTTATGAATTCGATTATAGCGTAAGTCGCTCAGGCCTGTAATCCCAGCACTTTGGGAGGTCAAGGCAGGAGAATCTCTTCAGTCCAGGAATTTGAGACCAGCCTGGACAATGTAGTGAGATCCCTTCTCTAACAAAAAAAAAATTAAAAATTAGCCAGATATGCTGGCTAATGTATGCCTGCAGTCCTAGCTACTTGGGTGGCTGAGGCAGGAGGATCGCTTGAGCCCAAAGAGTTTGAGGCTGCAGTGAGCTGTAATCACACTACTGCACTCCAGCCTGACAGAGTGAGACCATATCTCTTAAAAAAAAAAAAAAAAAAAGACACAGAAGGATGATCTTTCTCCACCATATGAAGACACAGGAAGAAAGTGGCCCTATGTAAACCAGGAAGAGGGCTCTCACAGAGAACCCAGCCATGCTGGCACCCTGACCTCAGACTTTCAACCTCCAGGGCTGTGAGAAAATAAGCTGTTGCTGTTTAAGCTACCCAGTCTATGGTATTCCATTGCAGAAGCCCAAAGTGATGAGGACAGACACTTGTGTGTGCATTGTTTAGGTTGGGTACCAGGAATGGACAACACAGAAAATGGATGAGAATGAACGCCAATATGGAAGGTGGTATGTGGGATCGGGGGAAAGCACAGGAGTGCAGAGAGAAGTGGAACCCAAGGTCCAAAGTCAGGCCAGGCCCAAGTTACAGAGACTCTGAATAGCAAAGAGAGGAACGTCCTCTGTTTTCCTGTGGGCAGTGGAGATTCACAAAAGGTGTCTAAGCAGAATGTGGCAATACAGAAACATTACTCTGACCTTGAAGCCAGAGATCTTATGCAAAGGATGCTACAGCTTCCAGGTGGCCATTCCCCACACATTTCTTTACATCGATGTCTATACCCACAGTTAGAATGGGCACGCTATGAAGGACCTTAAAAATCACTGGGTCCAACTTTTACTTTTGCCAAAGAGGAAACTGAGGACCAGTGAGGGAACATGACTTGTCTGATATGATAAGCAAGCCTATGGAAAAGCCTAGACTAGAGTCCATGTCCACATGTGCCTAGACTGTAAAAGAAACGTCAGAATTTTTACCAACTTTTCTCATTGGTCGAGTGGGAGGCTCAACACCTGTATTTATTTTCTATTGATGCAAAACAAATTAGAATAAACTCAGTGGCTTCAAATGGCACCTGCCTACCAGCTCACGACTCTGTAGGTCAGAAGTCGGCAAGCATTGCTGTTCCCTGATCAGGTAATGACACACCTGAGATCGACGTGTGGCCAGGCTGAGTTCTCAACTGGAGGCACGAGGGAGAAATCCACTTTCAAGCTCATTCTTGTTATGGGTAAAACTCATTTCCTCATGGTTGTAGGACTGAGATCCCTGTTTTCTCATGGGCTATTCTCAGTGTTTACAGGCCAACCACATTTCTTCCCACAGGGACTCCTCCATGTTCAAGCCTGAAATGGTGTATGGAATCATTCCCGTACTTCAAGTTCCTAACTTTCTCTTCTGCAATGAGCTGAAGAAAACTCTGTGCTTTCAAAGGACCCTTGAGATTAGGTCAGTCTCACTCAATAATCTCCTTGTTTTTAAGTCAACTGTTCAGGGACCTTAATTACATCTGCAAAATCCCTTTGCAGTACCAAGATTGGGGTTTGACAAAGAGGAGAAGGTGTATGTGCACCAGGGTAACCTTGGGGATCGTCTCAGAATTCTGCCTCCCACAGCACAGCACCACACTGCCATCCCCCGCCCAACAACATGAGCCACTAATCGGGGAGCCTGACAGCTAATTTTATTGAAGTGGTATGTGTGTTGGGTGCTATATAACCACACAGAAGACGAGCCCTTCACCTCAAATGACGAAGCAGAACTCAAGGGTCGAAGCAAGGGCCCCTAGGCCCAGGGCAGCTATCTGAGCTAAGCAGCCCACAGCTGTATCTGTCTGTATTGGGCATCTATTTTTTTTTTTCAGGCGATTCTCCTCATGATTGACAGCACTATCTGTGACCCACATAAGTGTGCTTGCGAGATTCAGCAAGGTCACTAGCACTTCCTTGATTGCTCCTTCAGTTGCATTCCCTGGATTTGTGACGTCCTACCATTAGCTGACCTGGCTCATCTCCACTCCTCTCCTACAACTGACTCGGGGCCTGAAGGAATCTGCACCACCCTCCCCTCTCCTGGGCCAGCCTCCCCTGGTCACTGTGCAGCCTGGAAGAGCCATCAGAGTGATGATGACCCATGCTTTCTGCTGAGCGACCACACTGCAGCAGCATGGGACCCAGCACCTCCCAGGTCACTGGCCTGGGTCGTCTAGATTCATCCAATCTAGCCCAGCCAAGCACCCTTATGTCAGCGAGTTTATCCATGAGCCACGTGATCAGTATTCAATGAGTGTTCAGCACTTAGCTTGTGTAATCAATTCCTTTACAGAGAGTTCCATGAGACTGAGGGGAAAAAAATTACCCAAACACAGAAATCCAGAGGGAAACAAAGTAGAAAGAAGAACACATTGTTATTCTAATTCCAGCCCCTGACTTCCCTCCTCCCTACAAGGAGAGCTTGCCCTTGGGAGAGACCCGCTTACTCTCCACCCCGGGACAGCTCTGGAAGGTCGACACCCCTGGGGGGCCCCCCCAGCAGGAGCCACTCTGTCTGGGAGAAGCAGCCACCGCCACACTATCTTGTGCTCCAAGAGAGGGCTGACTCTGATTCTCCCAGGCTCCAGCAGGTCGGCTCAGCTCCGAGCAGTTTGTTTTTTGAAAGTCTCATAAATTTCCAAGAAACTTCTCCAGACAACTGTCACGAGGCTGCACCTGCCAAACAAACACAAACAGAGCTCTCCTCCACCAGATTAGTTACTTAATTAAGAAGAGAAAGAGACAAGGCACATAATGTGGAGATAATTACCCATCTTGCCAAGTCTCCAAGTGTAGCATGGCGCACGCGAGCAAATTGCAGCACCGCCGCTAATGCATATTCATCCAAAGTTGTAACTGCTGTGAACATTTTCCACACAGACAGCAATATGTTCAACCAACAATCTGAGCTCCTTCTCAGATTCCAGCTTCTTCCCACACCCTTACCCTGCCTTCCCAGGCTCCCTCCCTGTCTTTCTGTGAAGGAATTTGCTAAACAAAGCAAATAGCAAACCAGTTACAAGTGAATGTGACCAAAATCCATTCCAGGTGACACTGTTGGGAACAATCAATTCTGGACCCAAAAATGAGGTGCTTGAGTTTTTTCCCCAACCTGTGTACTCATTCAATTTAATTTCATGTAATTGAATTACAAGGGTTTATTGAGCATTTACTGTGTTAGGCCCAGTGTCAACCAGTATTAAGACACAAAGATTAGTGTAATGAGGTTTCACCCCAATAGGCTCACAATCTGTGGATAGAGGAGCTCTCCTCCGTGAGATAAGGTGGGCGGGTATGATTTTAATCCTCTTTGACAAATGAGGAAACAAAGCCAAGGAGGTTAAATAAACTGCCAAAACAACAGAGTAACTAAATGGGTGATTGGGCCTTGATCCTAGACTATCTGACTCCAAGTTCTATGTACAAGGCAGACAAGGGGAAATTCTGCCTTGGAGACGGAGGATAACAGAAGGAAAACAGAGCCTGGAAAAGCACAGGAGATGTGGGCTCTGCCACCTTAGACAAGTCACTGAACTGTGAAGGTTTTCAATTTTCTCATTAATAAGATGTAGATGGTGAGAGATAAGAAATAGAAGTGCTGACAAGATTAAATAAAATCAGATTCCCAGTACAGATACCGAGGATGGTGCCTGGCACTTGGTAGATGCTTAATAAATAGTCGTGTGCTTCCCTTGGCCAAAATAGAAGGGCACTGTGGGCACAATGGGAGTCTGGGGAAGGAGTGATCCAGGATAATGGGTGAGGCTGGGGGACCTTATGCAGGAAATGTGATTTGAGTAGGTCTTAATGTGGGAGAAAGATGGAAGCAGACAGAAATGGAAGCAAGGGTGTTTTAGGTGCTGGCAATAGCGTGAAGGAGAGACACATATTCAGGAGAAAGCAGCAATGCTGTGGCCAGAATCTGGGATTCTGAGGATGAAAAGGGAGATCAGACTGGAAGATTAGACCAGTATGCAGTCCTGATTAGAAGAACAATCCAGGACATTTGAACTGTAGTTTGGAAAGCAGAGCTAAGGTCACCCCGTTAACAAGCAGACAGTCAGTCCTTTAGAGAAGGACCATGAGGAATCCCACACACCCAGAGACACAGGAGTGATTTGATTACTCCTAGACCATGTTCAAGTCGGGGGGAAGTTGACAACATTGTCAACTTGGTTTCAAAACTCACTTGGCCATCTTTCTCAGATGCCCTACTTCTCTCTATATAGCCTTCCTTGCCCTGGGTCAGCCAAGAGAGCCAATAGGAAACCATGTTAAATTTCCTTAGAAAGATGAATACATTGGCTCACTCTAAAGAAACTCAGAGTTGCCTTTCCCAGGTAAAGTTAGGCCCTGAGGGCATCCAAGGATATTTAGGAAAAGACTGCTATTACCATCGACTTTCCTGATCCAA
Organism: Saimiri boliviensis; assembly: GCF_048565385.1. Taxonomy (NCBI): domain Eukaryota; kingdom Metazoa; phylum Chordata; class Mammalia; order Primates; family Cebidae; genus Saimiri; species Saimiri boliviensis. The sequence continues at coordinate 8,213,779 of NC_133450.1, read as the reverse complement.
CCTTAAACAACCAGGGCATTTCTAGTTCTGCTTCTTCTAGCAGGAGTAACAAATACGTTTCAACTAAGATGCCAACTCCAATTGATTGAATTTGCCTGGGGCACAAACACTGTGGGGACACTTCTGGTTCAGAGAGAACATGTACCTCTATTGCTTAGCAGTGTCTGTCAAGGGCATGGAATGGAGTGGCTACATAACTCTTTGCCATCCTTGGCAATCGTTCCTGGGTCTCTGGCTAGTTTAAGCCTATATCACGTCTTGGATTATTTTTCCCCCATTTCTGAAGGAGTAGAGATCAGAAAAAGAACAAAAGAACAACAGTAACTACCCCATTGGTTGAAATCTCATGGTGTTAGAATGAAAGGAAAGTATCTTTGTTTTCAAATTGCTCTTTTAGGGCTAAGAATGAGGATCAGCCTATTGTAGTGGCTATCAGTCTCCACTGTGCATCAGAATAGACTGGGGAGCTTTCGACTCGGTTACCCTACAGATAACTGGTTTCAGTTGATCTGGGGCAGGGGAAGGCATCAGCGTTTCTTTAAATTAATTAAATAATTCATTTATTTTGAGACAGAGTTTTGCTCTTGTAGCCCAGGCTGGAGTCCAGTGGCGAGATCTCAGCTCACTGCAACCTCGGCCTCCCAGATTCAAGTGATACTCTTGCCTCAGCCTCCCGAGTAGCTGGAATTACAGGCGCCTGTGACCACGCTCGGCTAATTTTTGTATATTTAGTAGAGACAAGTTTCACCACATTGGCGGTCTGGTCTCGAACTCCTGACCTCAGGTGATCTGCCTGCCTTGGCCTCCCAAAGTGCTGGGATTACAGGCATGAGTCACTGCATCCGGCCACATCAGTGTTATTTAAAACCTCAAAGGTGGCTCTGATGTACAGCCAACGTTGAGGGTCTTTGTGCCTACCGTAAGCTCAACTGAACAAGCAACATCCAACATCCACTTCATGACTTAGGTCCCGCCATGAGGCTCCTGTCCCTCATTTGAAGGAAAGACCATCTGAAGGCTCTGGCGTTCGCCCTGCAGGTGCATAAAGCTCAGCTGATGATAGATACAAGCTGATGAGAGTTGGGAGAGGGAGAGTGCATTCTGCCGGTATTGTCAGGGAAGGCCCCGCAGAAGCAGGCCTGAGGTGGGCCTTAGGAAGATGGGCAAAATTTGGATAGACAGAGTAACCTGCCCGGAAGGCAGGACATCATAAGATGTGGGCAGAGGCTGGAGGCTGCCTGGAGAAGAGGCCCTAGAGAAGAGTGATGAGAGAGTATACCAGGGACCACGTAGCCACAGAGAACTTGCTGAGAATCGAGGTCACAAACCTGGGGCCAGCTCCTGCCAGGAGTGAGGTCTCCCTAGATTTATCTGCCTGCCAAGCCCTCCTTCTGGGAGTCCCACATCTAGCCAGCTGCTAGCCCCAGGTACCCAATTGTCCTTCTGAACACACTCTTTCTATAAGTTTCATTCCAAAAATGAACTTCCGGGCAAGACTTTACCTGGTCTGCCCTTGAGAGCTCCCTAGGGCCTCCCTCCCTCCCGACAGAACACTGGGCTTCCTTCAGCAGTGTCTCCCGTGCCTGAGCCCCAGGGCCCCCTCCCTGCCAGTGTGTGTGCCTGAGGCCATCAAGAACCCGTTGTTTCAACTTGAAGCCTGTCCACATTGTCTCTCTTACCCACCCTGCCTTCCACCTGTTCACAGGGACTTCTCTATTAGTCATCTGTTGTCAGGGGAACACTCGGCTTTCCCCAAGGTGTAAATCCTGAGAGATTCGAATATGGAAGAGGGGAAAACGATTTGCTAGCCTGGCTTGGTCCATATATTATCCAGCACCTAGAAGGCAAATGCTGGAGTGGGGTCTCGCTAGGTGGGGTCCTCCTACCAGGAGCATTAGCATTACCAGAAAGACATGTTAAATGCAGAGTCCTGGGCCCCCTTCTGACTTCCTGAATAGAGGGTGGGCCTCAGGACTGCTGGTAACCCGGTAAAACAGGCATCCAGAGATCAGGAAAAAAAATTCATCCCAGGCTTTGCTGGCATATAGATTATGTTCTGGAGGGCTATGGCCTTTTCTCTGACTTGACCACGTCTGAGTGTTTTAATGGTGTGTCTTCCTCACTTGCTATCCGTCAGGATGTGTGTGTATGACACAGAGCTGGAAAGGCACAGACACTAAGAGTAAATAACACAGAAACCCAGCCTTGCGCTGTGGAATGTTTTCTCTGGGCCCCAATAAGCCACTTCCTATTTCCTTGCAAATCACTTGCAGCTCTCATGGTGAAAAGGGTGTTTCAAAGTTGTTAAAGACAAATCAGTATTTAATTAAATCTCCATTCCTGATAGAAAGAATAGCAGCGGTCAGAATCATTTTGTACCGAGATCAAACATTCACGGCTCTGCCTGTTCCCTGGAGAAGCTCAGAACCATTCCCCACTGTCAAGTGGACCAAAGGCTGTCTCTCTTTCCGCTTATGTATCCGTTAATCACTGACACTCAATTAGCCCTGTAACATATTTGAAAGTGCTTTGAAAATTGTCAAGTCCTATTCAAATATGGGGGATAATTATTACAGGGACCTATTCTCTCCACTGACCCTCCTCAGGCATCTACTCCAGGCCGTGTGCTCTGCCACACGTTACCTTGTGTAGTTACTGGGGGAAGCCCTGTATTCTCATCCCTGTTTTACAGAACCAGGGAGACAGAGACGTAAATGACGTTGCCAGGGTCACGCAGGCAGTGAGAAGCGGGGTTCTGCGTGCTTCTAGAGAAAACAACCCTCTTTCTGCTTTGCGTTCTTCAGTGCAGCTCTTTCACCAAAGACAGGATTCTCTCCTCTGGTGGGTGACATCCTGCCTGACCTTCACTGTGTCCAAAGAGGCACTGACATTTTCAAAGCAACTCATGATTAAAAATGCCTACTGGTGTATATGCTGTGGAGACCATTAAGAGGAGGAAAGCGAGGGTATGAAAGGCAGCAAACTGGTCACAGACGGCTGTCAGGTCACTCAGCCAGGGGACGTAGGCACTGATGCCAATGTTACAGGGATTGGGAGCCTGCCTCCTTCCGCCATATGTTAGCTGGATGTCCGAGGTACGAGGGTCCTCTGGGGCAGGGGGAGAGATGGAAGACTCAGCCTGCCACCCAGGAACTTGTATTTGAATAGCTTCTGTTTGTGCAGAATCTAGATTTTAGGCCTTCCTTTACAATATGGTTAGTGAAGAAGGCTTGTGGGTTAAAAAGCAGAGGATTATTGGGAGCGGGGTGGTGATGTCTTAATGATAATGGTGGTGGTGGAGGAGAGCAAAGCTGGATGGTCCTGGAGGCTCATGCTGGAGCTGACAACCAGCAGGTAGACTTAGCTCCAGGGTAAACAAGCAGACACCAGGCTCTGCACACTGGAGGCACCCACTTTGCCATGAGACCCCGTCTTCACCAGGAAGCTTCCAGCTCCTGACTGCCATCAGCAGTCCCTAGGCCTTATCATTTATTCAGGAAGTCGAAGTCAGGTGGGGCCCAGGAATCTGCATTTAACAAGCCTCCCCAGGAATGCCAATGCTGGGGGTAGGAGGATCTCACTTTTTGAGACCCTGCTCCAGCCTTTGTCATCCAGGTATTGACGAAGTTCTAGCGATCTACGACTCCGCCACCTCTGTATGCTCTGTCGTCAGGCCTCGTTGATGAGATGTTCCCTGGCCCCTTTCTCACAAGGAGGTAAAGCCCTACAAAGGTGAGAGTTTTCAAGGGCACATGCAGTGTGGTGAGCGTGGCGCTCTGAGAGATCATTCCGGCTCCAGGGTTGGGGGTGCCTTGCTATGCCTCTGCTTAGAGGTTGTACTCTGGGACACCCTATCTTACTGTATACGTAAGCGTGCTTTCTTTGCAAGGCAAACATGATAGTAATTGTATTTTTGTAAAGTGGAGTGAGTAAACAATATGCAATAATCATGAGACTGTCTCTGCACGGGAGCTGGTTCTGACGGCTGGGTCTACTGCTGCTACAGGAAATGCTTTAGAAAAGGTTTTGTGGTTGTCCCCAGCCAACTGCCAGGGACACGGAGCTGAAGGCCTTGCTTCTCCCATGGGCGTCCTAAAGGGCACCCAGAAACGTGGGGGCACTGCGGTGAGGCTTCTGACCAGGAGGACATCCTGGTTTGCTGAGGGCTCCAGATGGATGAGGAAATTCAGGTCCGGCCACAGTGACAGGTGGTTCCCTTCTCCCTGTGTCAGAAACAGTCCCTGACCCCCTACTCAAGCAGAGCTGTGTCTGCTTCCTTCAGTGTTGCCCTGGGATGCCTCATGTACCATTTCCCGTTTTCAGCCCTCCCCAGACGGGGCTCACCCGGAGCCTGAGAAGTCACTGAGCCCAGCGTCCATCTTCCTCCCTCTCCTGCCTCATCCAGGGCCTTCTCCTTAGGGAGGTGGGGCTCACTCCCTGAGCGGTGGCTGCAAGTGCCAGGCATGGTGCGGGGTGCTCTGCATAGGTCTTGTTTAATCCTTCAAACAGTTCTAGTGCTCTGCGCTGACAGCGCCGCCTCTGTGTGCTCTCTAACTCAGACCTCATTGAAATTCTTGCCTCCACCACTTGCAGTCAGCAGTGTGCTCTTGAGAAGGTCTCCTAACTCCTGAGCCTCCAGTTTTGCATCTGTGAAATGGAGCTGTTCAATGCACCGACCTCACCGTGTCATTGCAAGGACTAACGGAGATGCTGCCAGTTAAAGAACCGGGCACAGCTCCCAGCGTTTGATCAAAACAGACATTGTTATTATTCTTATGAGCTGTTATTACTGTGTATGTGGGGGGTTTGGGATGACGTGCCCTAAGTCACACAGCTGATAAACAGCAGAGTTAGATTTGAACTCAGCTCTGACCAGTCCCAGAGCTCTCCTACGGGAACACCTTAGAGCAGCGGGTCTCAAGATGTGGTCCCTGGACCGGCAGTACCGGCATCACTGGAAATGCAGGTTCCCGAGCCCCTCCTCCAGATGTCCTGAATCAGAAACACCGGGGTGGGTCCAGCAATCCACATGCCTCCAGGGGACTGATGCTGATTCAGCAGGAGGATCCCTGATACAGGGAGGTTCAATAAGACACTCACACGCCTCCCGACCACCTTCCCACCCCCAGATAAAATTTCAGACCTTTTGAAAGCCTCTCCGGCATTTTCTTCTAATCTACCTCAGAAAAGCGGTTACTCTTTCCTTTCCTGGGTCTCACCGTCGCAGCTTGGAGCCCATCGTCCCCTTCCTCATGATGAAGAAATATCATGCAAAGAAGTATCAGGCAAAGGAAGTCTATGAGAGCTGAGCGGATGAGGCACAAAGCAGCAATTAGAATCAGGGAGGAAGTTAGCAGCAACAGGACAGTTATTTTGAGTGCATTTTTAAAACACAACAACAACATAAGGTGAGTCATATCTTCATAAATTCATACAATTTCCCTCCCACACCTGCTTTCCCTCTCTACCTGAATTGATTCCCAGTCGCAGGAAGGGCCCCTGGATGGCACAAAGAGACTGTCAGCTGCATTTCTCCAGCCCCTGCAACCCGGTATCACGAGGAAGGGGGTTGGGGTCCAAACTGCCACAGTGAGACCCAGAAAAGGAAAGACTAACCCCTTTTCCAAGGTAGCTCGGGAGAAAAGGCCTGAGAGGCCTGAACATGCTTGTCAATGCAGGGACTATGGGAACCCCCTTGGCCAGGACTAGAGGGTGGCGGGCAAGTGTGGGGAGCACATTTCAGGAGACCCTTGTCTGGTCTTGCAAGTGAACACCTTCTAAAATTTTGCACCCCAGCCCCCACCCTACGTGAAGGTCAGCCTGTAACTTGACGTTAAAATTTTGGTTCCCCACAAAGAAGTCACCTGAGTCAGAACCACCGTTTCATTCCATGATTTGAAGGAGACATCTGCACAATAGCCAGGTGACAGCCCAGAAACCTCCGATAACACCTGCTTGCCAGTGGTCCCGCCTTGGGGAGCGAGCCTCCCTCCCCTCACCACAGCTCGATCCATGCTGCTGGTACAGTGCCCGGGGGACTCCCGCCCAGCCCTCCCAGCTGCCAGGAGGCGGTGCCTGCCCGTGCCAGCTGCCAGGCTGGCCTCTCTGTGCTCCAGAGCCGCACAGCTCTGAACAGCGGCAGCAGGTGGGAGCCCCACTGGGAAAGCCAATGAAACTCACAGCCGTAAACGAGTTTATTATTGTTTTTAACTGGGGAAATAAATGTCTCAAGCACTAATAAAACATTGTGTTTTCTGCTTTTATGTCTTGAAGCCCCGGTTTCTCCCAGCACCTTGGCTGCTGGAGACGGGTTGGCCCTAGGTGTCTAGGGCAGGGTCTGGTAACTGGATTCCGTGGTGACCTCTTCTCCCATCAGCCCCAGCTCAGGCCCTCCTGGTTCCCTTAACAGGTGTCAGGAGAGAATAGCACAGCAGAGGATCCATGAAGGGAGGCTTTGTTTGTATGGAGGAAATAGACACAGACCTCCAGATGCATACACAGAAGTACTATCTTCTTGGGTGGCGGGTTGCATGTGCGTGCTCCTGTGTGTGAGGATCCTGCCTTTATCTTGCAAGCACCGGACAGGGAGTCATGATGACAGACGAGCTGCTGCTCTCCCTGGGCCTCAATTTCAGCATCTATAAAATGAGAGAGCGGGTGGAGATTACATAGGCCCCTGAGGCATTGAAGTTTTGTGAGTCCATGAGTGGGTTCTAAGATGCTGAGGACAGGGTCCCCTTGGCCAGGTGTGCCCTGGGCAAATGCAGGTGAGGGCAAGTTCCTCAGGAATCATGGGCTTTCTGTTGGCCATAGGTTGTGTTTTCGTCAGACCAGTGCTAGATGCTGTATCAAATAAGCTTGAAATCATCAGGAGCTTGGCCTAAAGTAAGTTTATGTCTTGCTCCCTGCGGGTGTTTCTGGTTGATGGGCAGCTCTCTTCCACAGAGTGATTCTGGGATCCAGGCTCCACTTTTCTTGTGGATCTGCCTTCCTCTAAGGTTTTCAAGTCCTCTGTATCCACTGGCAGATAAGGAAGGAAGAACAAGCAAAGGTAGAGAGGCTTCTGAGAATCCTGACTGGCTCACCCCATTGGTGGAAACGAGATTTGACCTGTGACGTTGTATGGAAGCCTGGGCGACGTCGCCCCTGATTGAGCAGTGGCTTCACATATGGGCCGGGAGGTGTAAATTTCTCGTGGACAGCTGGTCCTCTTTGCTGTGGGCTATAGCTACCACCTTCGCATGTCCTGGCATCTGCCCCATGAGAGGCATTGTCGCCAGTGGGCCAGGGAAGAACGATGGCAACTCCACAAAGATGCTCTTTGCTGCCTCAGTTTCTCCAATGGAAAATGGAGTACCTGCTTCCTCAGGTTGATGTGCAGTTTAAATGGGATGGTGCATGTAAGCACCCCCACACGTGGTACCTGCAGAGTGAAAGCTAAGGAAGATGGAGAGGGCTGCAGTGGGGAAGTCCGCCTTAGGGCCGGTGAAGCCGACAAGAGGCAGTCCATGTGAGCATGGGAAGGAGGCAGTCTGACCTCTGTCCTCGAAGTCATCCTTAAATCATTAAATCCCAGCCTGTGGTTCCTATATCTGAGCCCAGCCGTAGCCTAGTAAGGTAGAACTGTGTGTGTGTGTGTGTGTGTGTGTGTGTGTGTGTGTGTGTGCTCGGTTTCAAATCAGTCAAGCAAAAACAAACTGATACCAAACACCTTCCCTCAGACGGTGAATATGTACACACAATCACACAGAGAGAAGAGAGAAACAAATAAATAGACTATTTTTTCCCCCAGGAAAAAAAGAGGCTGTTTTAGCCATAGATGCTTATGTACTATATTTAGTGTAGGTTTGGCACAATCATATACTGCCTTACATTATTTGAGGGTTTAAGTAAGTATTTCAGTTCCAAAAATAATCACCCTGCTCAGAGTTTTGAGAAAGACAAAAATAAGAGATGTGTTGTCCAGCTCCCAAAGAGCTGACAGCAGGGATGAAGACCGTAGCCTGTATGAGCCATTAAAAAAAAAAAAAAAAAAAAAAAAAAAAAAAAAAAAGCCCTGTCCCTGGAATAAACACTGACATCACAGCCGGGATAGCTCCAGGGGAGAGCAAGGGATTCTGCCATGGTCAAGCAAAGCACTGGTGCCTTTACCCGGTGACAAAGCCACCTTCCTGGGTGGCCCCTTTGGTTGATAATGGGCATGGGATGAGGAGGGGATGGCACTGTGAAATAAGCCTGGCTCAGCGTCATACAAGCTAGCTTTCCAATCCTCTCTGGGTCGTTTGAGAACTGCATGACCTCAATGGTTGTGAGAATCAGAGTCAATCTGTGTAAAGAGTGCATTGAATGGTCTGACACAGGGTCAGCTTTCCACAAGCTGCATGAAGCTCCCCCTTGATGGAAAGGGAGTTGAATGTTCTGTTAAGCTCTCGGGAGCCACCTGCATGTTCCAGAGACTGCTGGGCACACAGTAAGGGCTTAATGCATGGTCGACTTGGATCAGTGATGCTGCCGGCCAGTTCTCTCCTTCCCTCCCCTCTTCCTTCCCTCTTCTCTCCCTCCTCCTTCACCTCTTCCTCCCACTCCCAGCATGCAGGCAGCCGAGACACCCCAGACGTGGAGAACATCCTTTGCTCTACTGAATTCTCCTCCAGTAACCTGAAGGCACCAACCCAGTAGGAGCCAGAATGGGGTGTGCGTCTCCTCCCAATAGCATGGGAAGCATACACACTTAGGATTCGCATGGACCTGGATTCCAGTCCCAGCTCTGCCACTTACTCATCATAGCTTTGGGAGAGTTGTGTAAACTTGCTAAGCCTCAGGCTTCCCTCGTGCAAAGTGGGGGCAATACCCATCAGGAGAACGAATACGAGGGTTCAACAAGACTGCAGATGGAAGCACCACGTTGTGACTTTGCAGATATCGAATAGCTGTCGGTCCCCTTTTCTCACTTGTGGTTATTCCGGGGATCTGGGTAGCTCCGCAGCCCCACTTTGCGGCCACTCTTGAATCTCTACCATTGCAGCTGCATCTCTTTGATCCTTGTGAAAATACGACATCCATTAGGAGAAACCCTCGTGGGCTGTGCGTGGCGGAAAGAGAGCAGGATAAGGAAGGCTGGGGGACGTGAAATGCAAACTCAGAACGACTCGCAGGCTGGTTGGCAAGTAGATTCACCCTGACTCCTCATGCCAACCAATTGGTAGAAGCTACTGGGGGTGTTGTATTGAGGATATTGTGTTGAAGAGGATTCCGAGGTCACCTCTGGCTTGGGGAGAAGGCATACATGATCAGCTGGTGGGGTGCGTGAGCAGGGCAGGGAAGGCTGTGGCTCCCGTAGGGTGTTGGGGCAGAGAGCAGCCTGGATGCTTTGGTTTTCACCCTTCTGCGCTCAGCTTGTCCCTGGCTTGACCCCTTACCCTGATCATTCCTCCAGGAGGCCCTCCTGATTGCTCTTCCTAAGCATGCCCTGACCTGTGCTTTGCTCTCTCCAGGCTGGTCCAGCCTCCTAGCTACGGGGCAATGATATTCTCTCACTGCAAGCCCAGCTGCTTCCAGCCAGAGTCGGCTCTTGCCACCAGAGGGAACCGGTTTTGAGCATGCATCGCCATGCCCCAGCATTCTTCTCCCTGTGTCTCATTACGATATTGTCCATATTCCCCGCGAAAGGGCATCTCTCCCGACGCCTTTGCTTTTTCATTCATGTGTGTGAAGGCAAGTCAAGCCTGATTATCGTGAAGACAATTGCTGCAATCCCTTCTGGAGAAGGCTCATCCAGACTGTGTAGGCGGTTTAATTTCAGAGACCCATTAATTGGCAAAATTGCTTAAGCAGCTGCTCTCAGTGTCATTTCAGGACCACTTTGTGAGAAGCAGAGAGGAAGGGAGAGGGAGGGGAGGAAGCAGGCTTCCCGGCGGGCCGGCCCGCCCAGCCCCTCGCAGTCCCACTCGCCTTGGCAAACAGACACCAACGCTGAGGAGAGATACACTGCGGCTTGGGCTTGCTGCTGCTGCCTGTGTCCCCCTCCTAGGCAGAGTCACTCAGCCTGGAGACCCACATGCACACACCGCCATTCCCTCCACTGCCTCTTCCTTCTCCAAGCATGTCCAGCCAGTAGCAAATTCCCATTCACTTTCAACATCCAGTTCAGAGCGCCAGCTCCTCCAGGAAGCCTCCTGGGATTTGATCCCCCAAGGACAATTTCTTTTTCTCCACAATTAATGCTAAATAAAAAAAACAAAAAAAAAAATCTCTTGACACGCTATTTCAAAGATTCAGGTTGTATCATGGACAGGGCTCATGGTGTCTTTATCTCTCTACCCCAAGAACATGAGAGCCTGTTATAATGAATCGACTGAATGAAGGCTTGTTACATGAAATGTGCAATGCTCGGGTTGTGGTGGGGAGGTCAAAAAGTTGTTCATTCATTCGAAAAAGATGCGCCAGCATTGTGCTAAGAGTAAGAGATATGGAGCTCATTCAAGGTCTGACATGCCACCAAGGGATATTGATCTGGGGACATTCTGGGTAGAGAGATGGCATATCCAGCTCAGGAGGTTGGAGAAAGTTTTGCAGGAGACAGGCTCAAGCTGTGCCTTAGGAAAGGGATGCTAGAGTCTTCCACAAACCAAACAAATGGAAATAGAAAAATATGTGTGTATGTTCTAATTCCTTCTTAGAAGACAGATAATCCTGAAATGAACATGCTTTAAAAAAAAATATTGAAGCATAGCAAGTATACATAAGGTGCATAAACATTAAATGGATGCCTCACTAATTTTTATGTTAGTATCCACCCATAACTGCCACCCAGATCAAGAACTAGAACATTTCCAGCTCTCCAGGTTTCCTAATGCCTCCTCCCAGTCACCGACACCCCTCCACCACAGGTAATTCGTACTTTGACTGTTGGTACTATAGACTCGTTATGCCTGGAATCAGAGTAATCTTTCCCACCAGGCTTCTTTTGCTCAAGCTTCTCTATGAGACTCATCCATGTTCTGTGTGGCTTTTGGAACAAATGTGCTTTTAATAAATGCCTCCTGTGAACCCAATTCTAGCAAAGACTTGATACCTATCACACACCCAGTTTACCCTTCCTCCTTGCTAACAGAATTCCAATGTATAGGAGGTGGTAAAATGGGCAGCTAAAGGACTACATTTCCCAAGCTTCCCTCCAACCAAGAGTAGCCAATGAGATGTCCATGGAAGCCCCTCAGTGGGGATCCTGGGAAACTCTGGAGAGTTTTGTGCCTTGTATGTGGATGTGATTGGAGCTTCTTCCATGCTTGGCATATGGAGCTCATGTGATTCGAGCTCCAACAGCCATCTCGAGCCATTGAAAGACTTGAGAATAGGGCCATGTGATAATGTGGAACAGAAAACTAACAGAGCCTGGGCCCCTAGTGACATCCTGGAGCCTCCACGTGAGCCCTGGACTGCCTTCCTCCAGGCTTGCTTAAGCCACTGTTACTTAGGTTATTGGTTATAGGCAGGAGAAGTGAATCCTAGCAGTTAACCAAATTGGTGCATAAAACCTTCCCACTGCATGTAGAATAAAATCCAGAGTTATTGCTGGGGCTCATCTAGTCCTGCGTGATAGGGCTCCTGGCTTCTCTTCTGATCTCCTCTCCTTCCATTCCCCCACTTGCTTATCCACTCATATGGATCGTCTTTCATCTCCTTGAGTAGCTCCTTAAATAGCTCCCTTTTTGCCCCAGGGTCTTTGCACAAGCTGTCTTTCTGGTAGGAGCACTCTTTACTCGACATCTGCCTGTTTCTCCCCCTCTTTCAATTTCACCATAAGTGCTGTCTCTTTAAAGAGGCTTTCCCTGAACACCTGATCTAAACTACGTGTACCTGGCACTATTCATCTTGGCACTTATCCCACTTGGTAAGTGGCTTATTTGTTCAAAGCCTGTTTACTTCCACTAAATCGTCTATACTATGAGGGCAAAGATTCTGATTCTGTTTTGTTAACTTTAAGGTCCCCTGAGCCTACCATAGTACCTGACACATGGAAAGTGCTCCATAAACATTTTTGAATGAGTGAATAAATGAATGAATTTGAGAGAAATACAAAGGAGACTATAGCTCCCAGCTCTACAATAAAGGAGACTACAGATCTCAGCTCTGTAATAAAACAAAAGCAATGATGCATACAAGACACCAAGGATATCAAGATGAACAAAACAAAGAGAACTTAGAATCCAAGGCCAGATTGGTGGGTGGATATCAAGGACTCACACAAACAGGAAGTGTCCTGAGACTCCAGAGAAAGGGAGGTAAGAGTAATCAGGGAAAGCTTTGAAGGATGGGGACAATTATATGAAATAAAAAGGGAAAAGCAATCAGCGTATGGAAAAAAGTCTATTAACTAGAATTGAGTTCATCCGTGAGTAACAGAAATGCCAAAATAACAATGGCTTAAAGAAGACACGAGTTTGTTTTATTCTCGTATAAAAGAAATTAAGTTGTTAGAGACCCAAGTTCTTCCTATCTTGCTTCTCTGCCGTCTTTAGTGCATCGCCTCACGGTTTAATATGGCTGCTTATGCTCCAGCCACTACATTCAGAACCCACACACCAGGAAGAAAGAAGGTAAAGTGACAGGGGCAAAGAACTTATGCTAAGTTATTTTACCATTTCATTAGACAGAACCTATTATATGACCTGTTCTAGTTTGAGACGAGGCTGGTAAATATCATCATGATTCTTAGCCCAGATAAATGTCAAGGTTCTATTATAAAGGAAGGAGGGCAGAGTGGATATTGGGATAAGACACTGTAGCGCCTACCGCAGGACAGGGAATGACCTCCATTTGTGGAGGTGTGGCAGATTGCAAAGAAGGTCACAACGCATTATTGTTCATCTCTCAAAAGTAGAGTCTATTTCCCCACCCCTTTATCTGGACTGGCTTGTGACTCACTTTGACCAATAACATGTAGCAAGAGCGGCAGTGAGGCTCCGCCTCAAGGGACTGTAGCTTCCACTCTTGCTTCTTGCTGAACACTGTTGCCATGTGCACAGGCCTGAGCAAGTCTGGCAGAGGTGAGGAAGCGCAGGAAGAAAGATCAAGGCACTCCAGCTGACAGCTAGACAGCCACCAGGTATGAGAGCAAGGCCATCTAGGACCAGCCAGCCCCCGGCCAACCTGCCAACAGCTGCAAATAAGCAGAACTAACCATCAGACTTGTGAGCTGAATCTACTGCTCTTTCAAGTCTCTGAGTTTGGGTGTGGGTTCTCACCCAGCAATAGATAACTAGTACTGGCAGAAAGGCTACAGGCGAGGGTGTGTTGGAAGTGTTTAGCGTTGTGAGTGGAGAGGAAAATCCTCAGGAGGCTAACGTCAAGGCTGCTTCTCCCAAGTAACCCCACTGATGTTTGTTTAATGCACTGATTCCGGAATGAGAGCGTTTTCTTGAGAGCCAAAATTCTTCCAGTTTAAAACGCCTTGTAAGAGGGACTCAGGAGTCCCAGGCTCCAAAACTCAATTGTCCACGGCCATAGCGGGACCTAAGCAAGTCCCAGCACCTCTCCAGTCCTCATGGCCAGCCACGGTGTGGACTTCGGAGGTTGTACAATAAGGCCAGGTCAGCTGACACAGGAGCAAAGAAGAGCAAGCTGGGACTCGGAGAGATGAGACACGGCAGTGCAGCATTGGAGAGGCAGCAGTGACTGATCCCTGAGCAGTCAAAGGAACGTTTGCTGGAGATGAAAGGAAGAAAGAGGGCTCGATGCAGCCCCCGGTCCAGCCTTCCTCTAGGGGTCTTTCATGCTCCTTAAAGGTGATATTTGCCACCTCCCCGTATCTTTTCCTGGCAGAATCACAGAGACCCAAAACAAAAAGTCACTTTGATCTGCCTAAGGCCACTCAGTGAAGAGATGACCAAGCTCACCTTTGGTCATATCTCTGGGTTTTGCACTACTGCATTCCATGTCACACTGATTGTCTTGCCCCCAGGAGCCAGAGTGATGGTTGCTGTAGGACCCCTGTGGCCCCAGAGCCCCAGGATGTCTGTGAGGTACCAGGCCACCCTTCCACCCAGTTGGTATTGGGCCCTGGATCTCTATTGCACCTCTGCATCAGAGGGGCAGATAGCCAAGGGGCACCCAACTTCACTGAGGAATGACTGCATCACTGCAAGCTCCTACGGTCACACAGCTTTCCTCCCAAAGTGGGAGGTGATCAGTCCCCATCTCCCCAAACCCAGCTCTGGGCATGAGACACCAGACCAAGAGGTTAGAGCACTGCCTTCCCATCCCTAGGAGGGGGTGGGTACATCTGCTGCTCCCCTGCCCAGCAGCCTGCTGAACTCAGCTCCTGGGGGCTACAACCCCCCGCCACCCTAACTCCCACTTAATGGGGCTCATCTGCTTTCCTGGCTTCTGTCCAAATCTCTGGTCAAAACGCCTGGCTCAGCTGGACCTTGTGATCAGCAGTACCCCTGAGAGTGAAGGAGCAAGTGATCAGGGCTCAAATTCTGGCTCTGTTACTTGCTAGTTGTATAATTCTGGGCACTTTTGTTAACTTCTCTGAGCCTCATATATAAATTAATCATGATACTACCCCCTCACAAGGTAGTTGGAAGGATTCAGAATTAACCTTCAACAAGACAGTGTATCATCGCTCGTCATTCTTGAATGTAGGGGATACCTGTGCCCAATAGTGCGTGTTAGCTTCAGCAACCACACTCTGGTCTTCACTCTACTCTCCAGGCTATACCTGGGAACTACATTTCCCAGGATCCCTTGCCTGCTGGCTTCCTGTTAGGTTCGGCAACAGGAGACACTGGTGGGAGATTAGAAGGCGGGAAGGAGAGAGAAGGCATTTGTCTGCTCTTGGCAGGTATTGCCCCAGGTTCCCCAGTTCCAAGGGTGGGAGCTCCCAGCAGCTGGGTTCTGTGAGGGCTTGTGGGCCCTATTGCCCAGAACAGGAGCAGCTTCCTCCTGTCTAGGGGTAAGAACCCTCATCTTCCTTTGGCCCCTCTGACCCTTTTAGCCCCCTTGTGACCAGTTCGCTTCATTAAATCTGCTTGAAACATCTAGAGCAGTTCTTGTCCTCCTGGCTGGGCACGGACAGATGCCAAGGACAATGAATGCCCACGTCTGGAGGATTTCTCACTTCCCTGTGCATCCTCCACTGAACCGTAGCTCAGGCCCTCCACAGGACCATCTAGGCACCTCCACACGACCGACGCTCAGAGCAGACTCAGACTCGAGCCTCAGTTTACCTTATTTCTGGGATCAATGACTCAAAACCTTGTCCCTTCTCTCCATGAGGGGCCTCAGCCTTTATATTCTAATTAGTCAGGTACCACACAATATCTCAGTCAACCATGGACCACATATTCAACTGTGGCACCGTAAGACTATCATCCCAGATTTTTATCGCGCCTTTCCCATGTTTAGCTATGTTTAGATACACAAACACACATGGTGTTCCAGTTGTCTGCGGTATTCAGTACAACAGCATGCTGTACAGGTTTGTACACTAGGAGTAATCAGCTATACCATTAGCCTAGATGTGCAGTAGGCTGTACCGCCTAGGTTAGTGTAAGTAGACTCTAAGATGGTCACACAATGATGAAATCGATGCGTTTCTCGGAACATAGCCTTGTTGCTAAGTGACACGTGGCTGCACTTTCCCCCACCAGTCCCAGCCTTGGCCCCGGCAGTCCTTCGCTCACTCATTCCTCACCCCTGTCAGGTGCTCCCAGCCACTCTGGTAGGACAGAATCCTAGAATGTGTGCAGCTTCCCACCTACCCCTTTGACAAAGCAGAAAAGAGAATGGCTCTGGATGATGATGGGTGCCCAGCAGAACTTAGAGGTGACTCTGGGGCTGGAGCAGCCCTGTAGAGATCGTCTAGTCCAGACTTTGCTCATCAGAATGGCAGGATATTATTATGCCCATTATACAGATAGAAACAATGCTGTGTTAGTCTGTTGGCATTGCTATACAGGAACACCTGAGGCTGAAAAATTCATAAGGAAAAGAGGCTTATTTGGCTCATGGTTCTGCAGGCTGTCTGGGAAGCATAGTGCTGGCATCTGCTTGTGGTGAGGCCTCGGGAAGCTTCCAATCACAATGGAAGGCAAAGGGGAAGCCCCATTGTGTCACATAGTGAGACAGTGAGCAGGAGAGAGAGGGAGGAAGTTCCAGGCTCTTTTAAAAAACCACATTTCATGTGGACTCACCATGAGTACTCACTCATTACCACAAGGATGGCACCGAGACATTCATGAGGGATCCACCCCCATGACCCAATCACCTTCCGCCAGGCCCCACCTCCAACCTGGGGGACCACATTTCACCATGACATTTGGAGGGGACATAGATCCAAACCACATCAAATGAGCCCCAAAGTGACTTGCTCATGGCTGTCTTCTGGGAAAGGCTCCCATCTGCCATCAGCAGTCACCACTTCCTCCTGTCAGTTCCTGACAACTCCTCTGCCCTATTTCGGGTGTTCTTGGGGTTGACACACCCCAGAGCAACACATAGCCCTCAACTCAGGCTGAGTCTCCTCTTTTGGACTTTTCCAGTCTTGAATCCCAGCACAACACCATGTCTTGGATTCTATCTCTGCCAGTTGCTATTTTCTGCCAAGGAAGTGAAAAACTAATTTGTACTCAAGTATCAGTGGGTCAGTGTGTCCTCTCTTCCTCAGAAACACACTTGTTTCTTAGCTGGGGCCTTCAGCAGGGCCTTGCCATCCAGCTGTGCAGTCTGTGCACTGTACCACCCTGGTGGGTCTCATCCATGGCATGGGCCACGTGAATAGTCCTCCTCACCCACCTAGGTTGTACAGTGCACATTGAGACAGTGCCCTGCCTTTCCAGACACAGTGTTGAATCCAAAGGAATACATTGCTAGAAAGAGCTCATGGCAAGGGGTTGAGACCCAGGCCTGATCTGGAATCTCACATGGGCCGTTGACACTCTCTCTGGAATTCTGTTTCCTCTCCCAAAAAATCAGAGCTCTGCAAAAATAAGTTTGTGCAGAGCTGAATACTTGAAAATATTTACACAAGCACTTTGTCACTCAATCACATAGTAAGCAAGGCAGGCCCCAGTCTACCCATTGTAGGAGGGAGTGAACGAGGCCCAGGGTGTTGAAGACTTGCCCGGCACCTCACAGCTCAAGAAGACTGGAGCTTGAGCTTCGCCCAGAGTCTCCGCCTCTCTTTTCCCGCCCTTCCTCCCTCCCTTCTCCTTCCCTTCCTTTCTTTTTCTTCCTCCCTCCCTCCCTCCCTTCCTCCCTTTCTTTCTTTCCTTCTCTCTCTCTCTTTTTTCTTTCTCTCTTTTTCTCTTTTTAAAAAGTTCTTGTTTCTTCTCCCTCTCTCCCTCCCTTCCTTTCTTTTCTTTTAGAGACAGTATCTCACTATGTTGTCCAGGCTGGACAAAAACTCCTGGTATCAAGTGATCCTCCTGATTCAGCCTCCTGAGTAGTTGGGGCTGCAGACTGGATTTTACCAGTCCTCCCACACTGACATGGGGAGGAGAAGCTTTCCAAGCTCTAAAGTTGTGTGAAGGTTTGAGCCCAAGTGGCGTGTTGGCCGTTCCCAGCAGCACCACGGCCGGTGTCATGCTGCCTCCAGGGTCCCTCGACTCGCTCCCCAGAGGTGGCTCCTTCTCCAGCTCAGCGCTGGCTCCCCAAGGTGCCAGGTGGAATCCCAACATTTCTTCCACCTTCCCCGGGCCTGGCAAGTGGAGCCCAAAAACAGATGCCTAGCACCTTGTTCTTGGTGAGAATGATGGGTTTTCCAGTCCTTTTCCAGGAGCCGCGCTGGCTTCCGGCACATACACCGTGTCAGCGCGTCCTGAGCTAGTGAAAATAAACAGTGTCATTATCCCTCCGCTGGCTGCTGAACAGTCTATCTCTACCACTTAAGACATGGAATAAATGGCTTCTGCATTTCATAATGAAAGGAATATTTCATTTTACAGAGCTGAGGAACTGTTTATTGAGCATAAAAACAACATTTATACTGTTTTGATAATAAACTGATCTGGAATTTGGTTCATTTAGGCGATGAGTTGGATGTGACTCTGTCATCTCCTCTGGTGTTGGTGTGGGTGGGGAGTGCACGGAGCTTGTGATCTAGGGGGTCTCAGGGCCCTGAAACAACACCCTTTCCATTTTCCATGTTAATATTCAGAGTCCTCACAACGATGCTAGGAGATGGCTGTCATTATTACCCTCAAGTTACAGGTGGGGAAACTGAGGCACGGACAGGCTAAGTAGCTTTCTCAGGTCATAGATCCAGTACGTGGCAGAGCTGTGAATTAAATGTAAGCAGATAGGCAGGGCACAGTGGCTCACACCTGTAATCCCAGCACTTTGGGGGACCAAGGCGGAAAGATCACTTGAGGTCAGGAATGGCCAACATGGTGAAAGCCCGTTTCTACTAAAAATACAAAACTTAGCCAGATGTGGTGGTGGGTCCCTGTAATCCCAGCTACTCAGAAGCCTGAGGCAGGAGAATTGCTTGAACCCAGGAGGCAGAGGTTGCACTGAGCCGAGATCGTGCCACTGCACTCCAGCCTGGGTGACCAAGTGAAACTCCATCTCAAACAAACAAAGAAACAAAAATGTAAGCAGATGGGCTCCAGAGCCTACTCTCCTAAACATCTTGCTGGAGATTTGTTCACAGCCTAAGAGAAGTCAAGAATGTGGCAGGAATACACCAACAGGAGGTGAGCGAGAGACTTTTCTAATTTCTGAACGTTGAGCCCAGCACTAGATCTTTGCCCCAGCATTCTTTTGTGGTGGTCCTGAAAATGAAGCCGGTGGGGGAGTGGATGCTGGGACCTTGCTCCAGAAGACTCTCTCTTTCAGGCTCCTCCTGTCCCTGCATTTTTGCAGACAATGCCTCCCTCTGGCAGGTTCTGCTTCTGTAGCTCCGGGCTGTTACAGCCAGGCCCTTCACAGGACTCCCTGCTCAGAAATGATGGAGACATCCTCGCTGCTGGATGTGAGGATGTGACCTGCCTCCAGGCGTTGCTAGGTGCCAGACACTGTGCCAAACAGTTTTCATGGGTTATTGTTCATCTTTACAGTAGCCATGGAAGTTAGGTTTAAAAAAACAGACCCAGGAAGGTAAACTAACTTGCCTAAGGCCACACAGCTGGTAGCTAACAGAGAAGAAATGCAAATCCAGGCCTGTCCTCTCCCAAGCCCTTAGACTTTCTCTACTAGGTCTGTAACTCCTCAAGAGTGAGATCAGATTAGAAAGATAGTGCTGGGTTTTCTGCCCTTTACCCTCTACTCCAAAAAAGTGTCTAAATTTCCTCTCACCGCCTCAGTCTGTCCCTGAAGTAGGCTGAATAATGGCCCCCAAAGATATCCACAACCTAATCCCCAGAATGTATGAGTGTCCTCTTAGATGGCAAAAGGGACTCTGCAGATGTGATCGAATCAAGAATTCCAAGAAGAGGGGATCGTCCTGGATGATCAAGAAAGACCACACATGTAATCACAGGTATCCTTCAAAGAGAGAGACTTAACTGCCAAACAGAGGGTGGCAAGGAGACGTCAAAAGAAGACACTTGAGAGATACGGCCAGGAGCCAAGGAATGCTGACAGCCACCTTAGAGGCTGGAAAAGGCGAGGAACAGGTTTTCCTCTGGAGCTCTCTGTTGACACCTGGATACCCTGTAAGACTCATTTTTGAACTCCTGACCTCCAGTATTTAAAAGAATAAATGTGTATTGCTTTAAGCCACGAAACTGATGGTAATTTCTTACAGCAGCAACAAGAAACTAATACAGTGCTATTCAGCCCAATCTTCCAGTGTGGTCCTCATGGCAAAACAAGAGTCCCGTGGGCTCCATAGATACACCAGAATTCGTCACTGTCCCAGTACAGAGTCAGAAAACCCCATCTCTGTTTATGTAGTGTTACCACTGAGGAGAATCCTGAAGTTCAGAGAGGGGCACTGACTGCTTCAAATTAATCCTAAACTAACAGTGATGAAGATGGGACTCAAACCCAGGGCCTCTCACTTCCAGAAGAATCTTTTATCTACTTTTTAAGGCAATCAATAGCTCTAAAAAGTTACAAAGAAATAATAACCGTGGGATCTCAGAGCTATTACTTTGTGTGAATGAGTGTGTGTGTGTGTGTGTGTGTGTGTGTGTGTGTGTGTGTGTGTGTTTCTCTCGGCGTTATTTTGTTTCATTTGTTGTTTTTTGTCTCCACAGCAGATTATAGGCCTACGGTATAAGTAAGAGAACATCATTCTGAGTTAGCAGCTTTATTCTATTCGCCAGTTTAGGGCTTTTTTTGATGAGAAAGAGATAACACTAAATGTTGACCCAAACATTTCACGTGCTAGGCAGGCCTATGTGACTAGCTCCGGTCAAAGGAATGTGATGGAAGAGAGATTTGCCACTTCCAGGCCTTACCCCTAAAACCCCTTTTTAGATGCACCTTGCCCATTGGCTGGGCAGACAAAGACCTCTGGGAGGACTTAGAAATACAGAGGCTCCGGAACATTGTTAGACTCTAAGGGTTAGCAGAGGCTAAGCTACGTAAAAAGAAGCCAGATCCTTGAGTCACCAATTGGAGGAGAGGTGCCTGCCCAGTGGAGCCATCTGACAGCAACACCCACGTTAGACCTTGCAGTGGTGATAAATGAACCATCATTAGGTTAAGTCATTGGGAATTTGGGGTTTGTTACTGCAGCATAACTCAGCCTATCCTGACTGGCACAGATGGAAAGATGGTACTCAGTGACTCTCAGGTACTTAATAAATGGAATGACTGCAAGGACCCTTAGAATGGACCCATTTCTTTGGGTGAATATCAGATAAGACCTGTGGTATATGTCCATATACACCCTTCTAGCTTCACCTAGAAATCCGCTTAAGGACTGAGAAATAATAGCCAAGAGTGGTTATAACAACCAAAGAAAAACGACTTGTTAACTTTACCAGACCTGCCTTCTACTCTTTGCTCTTAGACATCATCCCCTCTCAGAGAGGTCTAAGGCCAGGACTGAGGTTCCTCGGTCCTGGCTTGAGTTCTTCTTGATGGGATTTTTCTGTCTACTACTCTTGAGGCTCTCCTCATAAAGACAAGTTATTCCTGGAGAGAGGGTCAGGCCCTAGGAGAATGGATATGGCCCTGGAGGAAGAAAGAGGAGGGGAGCAGGGTCTATGCAAGCAAGAAGAGAGAGGAAGGGTCTATGAAGGCAAGAGTGGGGGATCAGTCCTGGGTCCTTCCTTTCCTCTGTCCCCCATTTCTTCACCACCATGCTCCTCAATCTCATTTTGAAGGGGATGCCATCAGAGACTTTGGGAATCGGATCTAAGCTTAGTGGACTCTAGAGGACAAATGGCCAGTAGACAGGAAAAACATTCTTATAGATCATCTCCCAAGGAATCCTGAGAAATGGGAATTACAACACATCCAAGGAAGGTTTAACCTACTGTATCTTATCAATTGTAAAATATATTTCACAATCTCACATTGCAAAATCAGAATGTGTCTTATAGCCAATAGCATGTCAAAGTGTCATTAGTGGTGCCTTTTATTTTTCATGGAACATACAATAGCCATGTCTTAGACAAAAATGTGGTAAAAAATGTGGTTGGAATCATTTTGGTTTATTTATTTACATATTTTTTTTTGAGATGGAACTTCCCTCTTGTTGCCCAGGCTGGAGAGCAATGGTGCAATCTTGACTCACTGCAACCTCTGCGTCTTAGGTTTAAGCGATTCTCCTACCTCAGCCTCTCATGTAGCTGGGATTACAGGCATGTGCCACCACACTCAGCTAATTTTTGTATTTTTAGTAGAGACGAGGTTTCACCATGTTGGCCACGCTGGTCATGAACTCTTGACCTCAGATGATCTACCAGCCTTGGCCTCCCAAAGTGCTGGAATTACAGGCATGAGCCACCATGCCCTGCCAGAATCATTTTTAAAAAGAGCTTTCCTGTGTTTAACTAGAAATTGTAATGGGACATTTAAAGTCTCTAGGTACATATTAAGACAGCAGGAGCTAAATCTCTGAGTCACCACTTGGAGAAGAGCTGCCGAGTATATCAATTTTCAGATTCATAAAAAATACTTAGATGGTAGTATTTAACAACAACAAAAAATAGAGAATGCAGTATTTCAGAGTAGGATTATACATGTAATATTGGAGTGAACATTGGAGCTACAACTTTTATATCGGGACTATCTTTAGGTAAATGGGAAAATGGGTAGGATATTTCTTTAATGTAGTAGATGTTCAATGAATAGTTGTTTAATTATTTAGAGTCCAGGTCTAATGAGTACTCTTTATTTAATTCTCTTTTTCTTAAATTTTATTTCTCTTCCTTTCCCTCTACACTTTCTCAATTTTCTATCGTAGAATGCCTGAGGAAAACTGTCAAATTTTTAAACATTTCAAGAAATTCCTCAGCCACTCCTTCAGGTCCACTTTTTTCCTTCTTCCGAGCCCTTCTCTGAAGCTCATAACTGTTGCCAAAATATGAATATTTTCAATATGTCAGTGTTACAGGATCTTTGAGTTGTCAATTTTCTTCCTGGAAACCTCTTTGGTGAGTGCTGCCTTTGCCCGAGTTTTTGTCCTGTGTCCAGGAAGAATGAGGAACGCAAAGAAGTAAAGGGTGAAGAAGATGAAGAGGAGCTTTATCTAGTGTTAGAACTGCTCAGAAGAGACCCACAGCAGGTAGCTCCTCTCGGTAGGCAGGTCATTTCGTGGCATGTTCAGCTCTCAGCAGAAAGGAGGCCCTAGAGGGGTTGTATCCTCTCTGCAGGAAGGTCATTCAGACATCTCTGCAGGTTTCTGAAGCTCTCAGCACAGAGAGTAGCTCCTCTCTGCAGCCAGTCAGGCTATCTCTGTCCTCTGCCCTGCTCTGGCTGAGCCTGGGGCTTTTATGGACCTCAGAGGGGAGGAAGTGTATGCCAATTGGTCCATGCGTGGCCATGGATGGAGCTGGAGGAGGCACCACGGGTCCCCTCTCCAGCATGACTGGCAGCCTGGCTCCCAGCTTTCAGGCCCTCCTTGGCATGAAGGAGGGGCCTTACTGGAGACCTGCCTCCTTCCACCCAGGAATCTGTCTGCTTCCCATGGCCATATGTGGTCCTAGGGCTTGGCCCTACTCCAACATCAGAGCAGGCACCAGGAGAGGAGAGAGGCAAGGCAGTGGAAGCAGATACCCCTGAGCTTGCAGGGACAGGAAGGGGCCTTCCTGGGCCCCTGAGGGTGTAGGCTGCAGAGATGCCTGGGTCCCACATGTGGGAGGGTGACCACGACTGCACCGGAGAGTTCCATCCCAACTCAGAAGGGCAGAAAGGGTGGGACTCTCGCCAGTTCCATGGAGTGTGCAGCCCCAGCCATGGCTCCCTGCTGCAGCCTGTGTGATGGCAGCTCCCACTGCCATCATCAGTTCCAACGCTCACCACTTTCCATGCATAGTCTAGAATTTTGTGAATACTTTTTTTATGGCTCTTAACTCATCATGCCTTGAATTTTAGTTACTTCTCTGCTTGTAAATGTCTTAAGGCAGGAGTTAGGTGTTTGGCTGTCTGTTAAGAGAGTTAAACCTCTTCATCTAAGGTTGTAACTAACGTTTAGCAAGTACAGATGCCCCTCAACTTAAAATGGGGTAATGTTCTGGTAAACTCACTATACGCTGAAAATGTAGTAAGTTGAAAATGAATTTACCACATCTGACCTACCGAACATCAGGGCTTAGCCTACCCTATCTGAAACATGCTCAGAACACTTACATTAGCCTACAGTTGGGCAAAATGACCTAACAGAAAGTCTATTTCAAAATAAAATGTTGAATATCTTATGTTCCTGAATCTTGTATTAAAAGCGAAAAACAGAAAGGGGGTATGTGAACTCAAAGTACAGTTTCTACTGAATCCATCTCATCTTTACAGCACTCTAAAATTGAAAGATTGTAAGTCAAACCATTGTAAGCTGGGGACTGTCTGCATGCTCCTGACTGAGTAGATGAAGGGATGACGCAGGTATCCCCAAACTTTTTACACAGGGGGCCAGTTCACTGTCCCTCAGACCGTTGGAGGGCCGCCACATACTGTGCTCCTCTCACTGGCCACCAATGAAAGAGGTGCCCCTTCCTGAAGTGCGGCGGGGGGCCGGATAAATGGCCTCAGGGGGCCGCATGTGGCCCGCGGGCCTTAGTTTGGGGACGCCTGGGATGACAGATGAATGGCTGGATGGATGAATGGTTGGATGAGTGGATAGCTGGATAAAATTATTTACATACTTTTTACTCTTAAGTCATTGGAGACAGACCAAAACAAAGGTCCCCTATGACATCAGAAAGCTAGAGGTCCCTGAGGCAAGGATAGATTTCAGAAGGCACAGCCGATATACTCAACACTGCAAATGAGTCAAAATGATAAAGTTCCTGCAAAGTCCAGAAATCCAGATGGGTGTCTGCCCCTGGCCAAATGCGTATGATATATTCTTATTAATAAAGTCAGACTAGTGTCCTCAAATTATCCAAGGAATACATTTGCCCACCCACAGTGGTGGGGGAAGCGATTACTTATTAATAAAGCAATAGCTAAATCTAATTATATCCCCATCAGAGGCAGCTGGTAATAAAACCAGGCTGGTCTTCCAGAGCTCGGTGACCCTGCTGACCTCAAATCAAAGTTTAAACCATCAGTCAGCTTCCAATGCATTCCCAGCACACCTCCCAATTACCAGCGTCCTGGTGCCGCTGTCTGCCAGAGGTCAGAAGTCACCGCCTGCACTCAATAGCTGGGAGCTGGAATGGGGCTTTAGAAATCTCATTATCCTGTTAACCATACATTTATCTGACAAGATAAAAGAGACTAGGTGACCAAGCTATCATTAAAGATTAATAGAAAGTATAAAAAATTCAGCTGCAACCAGCATTGCTGTTTAGAGCTTGTGATCGGCATGACAGGGTTATTAATCAGGGAACCAAAAAGATTTAGCTCTTTGCTCTTGATATTTTCTATTTTTGTTTTTAGTTTTGTTTTTTCCCTCCCTCTGTCTCAAGTCATTACCTTGTCTCCTATCACCCCAAACTGGAGGTCAAAGCAGACTCCTGCTAATTGGCTCTTCCAGCTTCGAATCAGAACCCATTGGGCTAATTAGAAAATTGCCAAGACTCAAGGTGACGTGGGAAGCAGCAGGGGACGCTGGTGGGCTGGGCCAGCCATGCCAGCTGCTTACTGGGCCGCCGCCCTTCTCGCGTGCCAGGCCTGCTAATCAGCGGGGGAAATCAATACATTTTAAATTTAATTCAGTCCTGTAAGGCACACCCAAGCCCCAAGATGATTTCTCCTCATTCGTGATTCCATTTCAGTTTTACATGAAAGATTTTCAGCCCACGCCTACCCAGGAATCAGAGGGCAGGCTCTGTTTTTAAGGCTTAGGGATTCTTTTGATTCTTTCTCGTTCTCTCTTATCGCTCACCCACCCCTGCCGACCAGCTTCCTCCCCGCGGCATCCTCCTTCGCCTTTTTGATCATAAATCAATGTCCTTTTCCTCTGCTGCCCCGGAAGATGCAAGCTCGGGTGACAACTCAGCTGCTCCCCTTCTGCCCCCAGGGCCAAGGCAAAGCGAAGCCAGGAAGATAAGCCGGTGAGGGAGGGTAGAGGGTTTCCAGAGCAATGAGGCAGCTTTAATCAGTCCTTGGAAGGGACTTGCAGCCCTGGACGATCCTCAGAAGGCTGACCAGGAAGCGACACTGACCAGCGGTGCCTGGCGTTCTTCCTTGCCCTGGGATCAGCGTGGCCTCAGAAGTGCGCCCAACAACGTCATCAGGCTGCCAGGACCCTCTACCGCCAGCTGGGTGACCTTAGGAAAGTCAGCTGGCCTCTCTGAGCCTGCTTCCCTGGCTGGAAAATGGGGAAAACCCCTCCTTCTCAGGGTTGTTTGAAGATCAAATGGAATTCTAGAGTACAATCTCTTCCATTGTAATGGCTTCCTGGCTTGCTCCTACTTCCTCCCTGCTCCATTAAAGCTTAATCTGATAAATCAATTAAGGATAAAATACTATTGGCTGACCTCTGGTTAGCTGCCAGAGTTCAAGGACAACAATTAATTCCTCTGTGAGCTTTCAGCCCCCAACCAACCCAATACACTTCCCTTCAACACATGCTTGCACAAACACACAGAGTGAATTCTCAGTGAATTGTCTAATGGCCTCTTCTTCCAACCTGGAGACACTCTTTCTGCCTCCGTGAACGTAGCCTGGCACCAGTAAGTCCTGTATAAGTACTTAGTGAGTATAGGAATGAAAGCCTGGCCAGAAGGAAAATCCAAACCTCCTGCTAAGGGGAAAGCCAAAGGTCAAAATTGGACAAATAGAATAGAGGATCCAGCCCCAGTAGCCAAGGAAGGAGAAACAGAAAGAAAAATTGGGAGAGAAGAGACAGGTTGGGAAGCAGAGGGCAAGGAGAGTGGTCAGGTCGTGCAATTAACAAGGTCTTCCGGGCTTGGAAAGAGACGCGACCGTAGCTCTAGGCTTAGGGCTGGACTTCATGGTCTCTAAGACCTGGCTGCTCTGGACACCGTGAACATTGCACTGCCCAGCTGTGGGCTGGGGAGTCCTGATCCAAAGATTGCTTCGTTCCACTGAGAAGCCAAGCAGGCAAAGACACGAAGGGGAGCAATAAGGAGATTTTTGAGCAAGAGAGTGGCGAGAGAAAAGTGACATTTCAGGGAACGAATGATGAGTGACGTTACACAGAACAGGTCAGAGGAGGAAAGAATGCCACTGGGAAAACTAGTGAGGATGTGGCCCAGGGGAGACTCAACGAAGAGCGAGGCCAGGATGACGAGGGTGGGAAATCCACAGGAAAGGAAGTCAAGACACAGACTCCCTCTCTGTGCCTTTCAGCCTGCTTCTCACCTTCCCTGCACCTGTGTCGCCACCAAAGCCGGCAGTCAGGGCCCTCCCTGCCCCGTGCCCCGGGGCCAGGCCCAATTATACCAGGTAAATAAAAAGGAAGTACATGGTTTCTTCTTTCATTTCTCTCTCCTAACTTCCTCTGACTGCCAAAACTTGTCTGTCCCATCTGCAAAAATGTGACATTTTATATTCAAAGCAGTGCATGTGTAATTATTTACTAGATGTACGTCTGAGACATAATTACATTTAAAGTATTTCCCACCAGGAATAGTTTTCCTTTAAGACACAGTCTTTGTTTGAAGGCCCTGAATTTGGGGAAAAGAGTTCATGATTGCTCTGTAAACAGGTCTCATAGACAGACACAGGAACAGCTACTTCCAAAACCTCCTGGAAGATTCTGGGGCCAAGAAAGTTGTGTATCTGTGTGTCTGCATGTGTGGTCTATGTGTCTGTGCATGTGCATTAGTGTGCGTGTGTTCTAGCAGTATGTGTGTGTGAGAGAGAGAGGATGTGTTCGTGGAACATGCGTCTGTGTCTTGTGTGTTGTGGAGGGGCACAGCATGAAGAAGGAAACTAGTGTCTATTGAGAGCCGACTGTGTTGCAAGTGCTTCGCATGGGCTTCTTGAATCTTCAAATATTCTTGTCTCTAACAGCTGAAGAAACTGAAACTTAGAGAAGTGAAAGAACTTGCCCCAAATTACTCTGCCTGTAAGTTTCAGAGCTAGAACTCTACTTCTCATATCTATCTAGTTTGTGCTAAAAAGACTGAAGAAATGAAAGTACCAGCCAGGCACAGTGGCTCACGCCTGTGATCCCAGCACTTTGGGAGGCCGAGGCAGGCAGATCATGTGGTCAGGAGTTCAAGACTAGCCTGGTCAACATGGTGAAACCCTGTCTCTACTAAAAATGTGAAAAATTAGCTGGGCATGGTGGCGGGCACCTGTAATCCTAGCTACTCCGGAGGCTGAGGCAGGAGAATCACTTGAACCCGGGAGACGGAGGTTGCAGTCAGCCGAGATTGGGCCACGGAACTCCAGCTCGGAAGGCAATGCCAGATTCTGTCTCAAAAAGAAAAAAAAAAAGTACCATATTGTGCTGTGTTTTCACCCAGTGGCATAATTCACATTTTCTCAGATCCATCTGTATATAATCATGTATACATCATTTTCTGAGTCCCTCCTGTCCTAGACATTGTGGTAGAAACTTTACATATGGAATCTAATGCAATGCTCACCACATCTCTGGAAGCAGGCTTACTATTGCCATTTGAGAGATTTTTTTTAAAATGAGGCATCATGGAATTAAGTAACTCCCCCTCACAGAGCTGTGATGCGGATAGCTTTGTTCAACTCCAAAGCCGAAGTTCTGACTTTATATCCCACTGACTGGCTTCATTATTACTCAGCTTTGAGTCTTGAGAATTTAGAGTCTAGGTAGGTAGAAAAAGCATGCATGTGACAACTAGAGTTATCACATGATGGTCTGTATGTGAAGGCCAGCAGCTACCTTGCATCACCAAAACTCAGATTATCTCCATCTTCCTGCTCTGCTACCTTCCGTCTGTTGGCTGCCTTAGCCTAGTTTTCCTCATGGTTACAAGACGGCTGCCAGAGCTCCAAGTATTGCACACAGCCTTGACTATACCCAGTGGAAGAAGATAGACTAGTTAATTCTCATTTCTCTTTTTTCCTCTTTTTAAATCTTTGTTTCTACTATATCCATCTAAGTTTTTGTCTGCGTGTATACATAGAGGAAGTTTGGGAAGATGTCCACCTGGTGAAAAGGTACCTTTGTGTGCTGTGATGCACGGCTTGATTTGTTTTTGTAATGAAATACAGAATTTTTTAGAAAAAAAATAGTAGAGAAATGCAAATCAAAACCACACTGAGATATCATCTCACGCCAGTTAGAACGGCAATCATTAAAAAATCTAGAGACAACAGATGCTGGAGAGGATGTGGAGAAATAGTAATGTTTTTGCATGTTGGTGGGAGTGTAAATTATGTTCAACCATTGGGGAAGACCGTGTGGCGATTCCTCAATGACCTAGAAACAGAAATTCCATTTGACCCAGCAATCCCATTACTGGGTATATACCCAGAGGATTATAAATCATCCTACTATAAAGACACATGCACACGTATGTTCATCAAGGCCCTGTGTACAATAGCAAAGACCCAAACCAACCCAAATGCCCATCAATGATAGACTGGACAGGGAAAATATGGCACATGCACACCATGGAATACTACACAGCCATAAAAAACGATGAGTTCGTGTCTTTTGTAGGGACTTGGATGAATCTGGAAACCATCATTCTCAGCAAACCGACACAAGAACAGAAAGCCAAACACAGCATGTTCTCACTCATAGATGGATGTTGAACAATGAGAACACGTGGACTCAGGGAGAGGAACATCACACACTGGGGGTGGTTGGGGGGGCAGGGGAGAGACAGTGGGCGGTGGGGACGGAGGGGAGGGTGCGGAGGGATAAAATGCGGAGAAATGCCAGATATAGTAGGCACCTAAAGTAAATTAAATAATTTTTTTAAAAATTAAAATAAATAAAATAAAAATAAAAAATAGTATCTTTTAAAAAATGATAAAGTCAGTATTCAAAAGAAACAAAACTAATCTCAACAGTGTCATTCACCTGCTTAAGATGCATCGCTGGCTCCCCAACCACAGAGCGGACAAACCCCATGGCAGTTTCTGAGGCCCTTTTGTCATGTGGCCTCTGTGTTCTCGCTGGCGGACACTGGTCCTCAAACATGCGGATGTTTCTGTGCTTCCTGCCTTGTCCCAGCACTCTCTCCTGCTGGAGCATCTCCCTCCACTGTTCCATCAGTGAAGACCCTGAGCCTTCCTCAAGGACCAAACCAAAAACAACCTTGCTCCTTGCAGCCTCTCCAGGAAGCTCGATCAGAAGATATTGCTTCCCTATCTCAAGGCTAGATTTTTGTGCATTTTTCCGTGTGCTGAGCTGGGGTCAGTGGTATGCCGGAGCCGCTGGCTTTCATTCACTCTTGAAACCCAAGGCTGAGCATCTCTTTCCAAGATGTCATATTGGTGTCTTGGAATTAGCCATGGTGAAGGTATTTATACCATGGGAATTGACAAAGGCTACAGTTTTCTTTTCCTTAGGGAAAGTTAGTTGTTAAACATTTACCAGCACAACTCCAGTTTGGGTAGGGGTCCGTCTCAAAAATTAACTCAGAATTAACTCAGGGAAGTCAGTCTTAACTTAGCTGCAAACTCCATCCTCCGAGCTCCTAGCACAGCGCTGTGCTCAGTTCTAGACAATCAGCTTCTGCAAGCAGAAGGGCAATCCAGGACTCCACTGTCATTGCCCTGCTGTGGGTGCCAGCCAGCCCGTGGCCCTAGGCTGGGGCTGTTAAGAGCTGCTGCAGGTTCTCTGCTGGTTTCCTGGAGACATTGGGCCCCACCTATCGGAGAGGGAACAAGCAGGACTTACCAGGGTGATGGAGATGTCGAATGGCCTCGGGCCTCCCCATATCCTTAAATCTTATACAACACAGCGGCTTAAGTGACTGCGTAAATGAGCCAAGGAGTTCAGGTCTTGGAAAATGCAAAGTGGGTTGCTAAACCTTCCCAGGCACCATCGATCATCAGCTTACTGGTGGCGTCAGAGGGGCCCATCCAGTTCCCTCAAGCACTGTCTGTGCTCTTCAAGAGAGATTGCAAGTGACAAAGGAGCACACGAGGCAGGCCCTGGCAACGCTCGGACCACATCCCTGAGTCCACAGATTTACAGTTGCGACCTACAGCAGGCCCGGTCTGTGCAGAGCCGGGGTGGAAGTAGGGGGCTGGGGCCCCTTCAGAGAACTGACACGGACAATCATGAGTCCAAGCCACTCACACCACAAAACATGTGGCCCTCAGAACCCATATCTACATGTGGCCCCGAAGCCCTATGAGAAATCTAGATCAGTATCTTTCAGAGGCAGACCCCAGAAACCGGGGTTCTGACATCCCTAGTCCCAGAAGCCGCCTAGTCTGCAGGTCATTCTGAATCACATTTGTTGAAGAAATAAATCTGAGTTCTGGTCTGGCCTTTGCACTGTGCAGCCTTGGACAAGGCTGTTCTCTCTGGGCCTCAGTTTCCCCATATGAACAATGAGGCGCTTATTGAACTTTATGGGGTGAGTGATACCCTCTTCCCGCTTCAACCCTGTCCCCTTACATTCCTAGGTATTTTGAGTTGTGTGACTGGCCTAAGAATACAGGGCAAGACTGGGCGCTTGCAGGGATTTAACTCACCCAGCTGGTGGGCACAGGCCAAACTCGGGGAACCCCAGCCTCCCTGGCTCAGGCCCTGTGCAAACCAGTCTCTCACCCTGTCAGAGGGAGGGACTGCTCCCTGGAGCCCACCCAGCTGGCTGGGAGCTCTCTGCATGCCTGCCACTGTGTGACAGTGGTGCGATGAGAGGGAAGCTCAGCACATGTCCCCAGCCACCATCAGTCGGCAGTTCCTTGAGTGGAGGGATGTCAGAGGCACGTCAACACTTTGGCGGCTGCTATTCCAGGCGAGTGAGGCAGGCAGAGGGCCTGTGGGCGCCTGAGTGTGCAGAGCCAGCCCTTGGGGGAAAGGAGCCAAGGCACAGAAGGGGCTCAAGCTGCCCTGCCCCTCACCCCGCAGCCTTTAGGGGGCTGGGGAGACAGTGGGGGAGCGGAGGACTACTTTTTCCTGTGTTTTCTGCCTGTTAAACACTTCGGTCTCATTTCTCTCTTACGATAACTCTGCGAGGTAGATACCACACCATTGCCCCGTTTTGCAGAAGCGGCTCAGTGAGGTGGCATGTCCTGCCCAAAGGCACTCGGTCCTCGAAGGCACATGTCAGCTACAAGGTACTGGGCACCACACTCTCAATAAGCCCAGTGTTCTGGACTACGTGTTCACGTCTTCCCAGATTCCTGTGTGGAAACCCTAACCCCCAGTGAGATGGCGTTAGGAGGCAAGGACTCCGGAAGTAACTGGGTTCATGAGGTCATGAGGGTGGAGCCCGCAAGATGGGGTCAGTATTCTTACAAGAAGAGAAAGAGACAAGGGCGCACCCTCTGCCTGCACAGACCAGGGAAAGCCACGTGAGGACCCGGGCAGGAAGAGAAGCCTCACCTGAGCCCAGCCATGCTGGCACCCTCATCTCCAGCCTCCAGCGCTGCGAGAAGTAAGTTGTCATCTAAGTCCCTGGTTTGTGTGATTCCTTTACAGCAGCCTGAACTGACCGAGACACCTAGGAAGTATGTGTTATCCATGCACTTGCTCAACATCCCGAATTTTACTTGTTAATGGCGGGGTCCATTTACTCCTACACCAGCTGGAGGTGCCCTGGGCAGTGGTGTTCCCCAGAATACCCAGTGTCTAGAGCATCCTGCGGGGATGTCCGCTTGGGACAGCGGAGCTTAGTTTGGGAAGCCTGGGCGGGGTTCCCATTTATATGAGGTCCAGAGTGGGTGGGGGCAGGCAGGCTGATGTGACCACCCCCCAGCCTGGGACTCAGATTTGGGGCCTGCCTTCCCCAAGGACATAGCCCACTGGGGACCCAGCTCAAGGGACAGGCTGGGAGGCTCTGACTCCCTCTGCCCCCCATCTCACATGCCTTCTCCACGCTCCTCCCACCAAGCCTCTCCAGGCCCCACTGTCACCCATCTTCTCTCTCCCATGGGAAAAAGGCCTCCGTCTCCTTTCCTCCCAGTAAGCTGTTTGTTTTTTTGTTTGAGACAGAGTCCTACTCAGTTGCCAGGCTGGAGTGCAGTGGCATGATCTCAGCTCACTGCAACATCTGCCTCCTGGGGTTCAAGAGATTCTCCTGCCTCAGCCTCCCGAGTAGCTGGGATTACAGATACCTGCCAACACTCCCAGCTAATTTTTGTGTTTTTAGTAGAGATGGGGTTTCACCATGTTGGCCAGGCTGGTCTTGATCTCTTGGCCTCGTGATCTACCTGACTCAGCTTCCCAAAGTGCTGGGATTACAGGTGTGAGCCATTGCGCCCAGCCCTCCTCCCAGTAAGCTTTAAAGGTCCATCAGAAATTGCTTTGAGGTCCATTAGGCGACAACCCCAAAATTAGTGCAGTAAAAACAGGTTTGCTTGCCTTAGAAACCAGGCCACCCAACTCTGCGAGTGGCTTTTCCCTCAGAGGGCTTTTCTAGAAGGGAGGGGGGACAGGGATCACAAACGAACCAATCCAATATTAGTTCTCTTATCTCTCAAGGAAGAAACTGGAGCTCAAAGAGGCTGACTGGCTCCCCCAAAGGCACCCAGAGGGCAATGGCAAGAGCTGGAATCCAGGCCAGAGGGGCCGGCCTGCTCCAAAGCCGCTATTTTCACCAGACCCTGCACCTACCGCCTTTGTCCTGACTCCAGCGGCATGGGGCAGCTCTGTGAGTTATCACTTCTCTCAGCCTCTGGGGACCCCCGTCATTCTCCACAGTTAATATCAGCCTGCCTTGGGCATGGCCCTGGGACCGCTCTCAGCCTGGGGCAGTCCTGGGTCCCAACCCCTTCTTTCTTGATCCCCCGCCCTCCACGTGTCCAGGGCTCTTCCTTGTCTCTCTCTCACAGTCCCATCTGCAAAGCAGGTATCGGGAGCCCAGGGCAAGCTAGGGACTCCCCTGGTGCTGGAGATAGAGGTGACTAAGCAGAGCGAGCTCCCTGCTCTCAGACTTGATATCCTACTTGGGGAAGGCAAGTCAGTGAATAAATCAGTAAGACAATCTCTTACAGTGATGAGTGTGAAGAAAGCAACAAGAGCAAAGTGAGCTTCCCAGCCTGTCCCCGGCTGTCCTGCCCGCAGTAGGGCCTCACAGGAACCCTCGCTTCACCTGGGTAGCAAGCACAGGAGGGGAAGAGGAGGGGGCCGGGAAGACAGGAAAGGAAAAAACGCCAGGCCAAGCCCTTTGGAGTGTGATGTCATATGAAACTTCCATGCTGACTGTGGAAAGCAGAGATTATTCCCAGTGCGACATGACAAAGCTGAGTGTAAGAGAGGCCTGCTCGGAGGCGTAGAAACCAGTGCAAACTCCGGTTCCCCTGACTCCCGACCACTCCAATGCTGCTTTCAAATCACATTCCCTTCCTTGCTAAATATGGGCTGTTACCATTTCTCCTGTTCCCAGCCTGCGTAGCCTCCAACCTGCGACAGTCTCCCCCCTCTAATCCCTGCTATCCATGGCCATCACGTACAGCCATGGCTGAAAGCACTCACCGAAGTTTGCCAAAGACAGTCTAGCCGATAGAGTCATCTCACAGGAAGGCATTCAAAATTGTCGTTTCCTCATGGGCACTGCTCTTGTATATGCATTCAGCATCCACTACATGCCACTCGCTCAGTGACGTGCTGGGCATACAATGAGGCAGGCGGAAGCCTGGTATTCCACAGCTGGGCACGACGGCTCATTGTAATCCCAGCACTTTGGGAGGCTGAGGCAGGAGGACTGCTTGAACCCAGGAGTTTGAGACCAGCCTGGGCAACATGACGAAACCCCTTCTCTACAGAAAATACAAAAATAATTGCCGGGGATGGTGGTACATGCCTGTAGTCCCAGCTGAGCCTGGGGAGGTGGAGGCTGCAGCGCTATGATCATGCCCCTGCACTCCAGTCTGCACAACAGACTAAGGTCCTGTCTCAAAAACAAGAAGAAGAAACCTGATACTCCAGTGAGAACACAGCCATCCAGCCCACTGTCACGGAAGTCAGCATGGAATCCCAGGCTGGGCGGGGGCTGTGGAAGGCAAGACAGGGTGGCACAAGAGTGTCTCAGAGGAGAATGGTTGGATTCCAGAGGGTTCCTGAGGAAGGAACAATAATCTGGCATTGAACAGGCAAGAGGAGGGCTAGAGGGAGGAGGAGACGCAACAGAAAGAGCAACCCACAGAAAGGTACGTGGTATGTTCTAGAAACTGGGGAAAGGCTGGCGAGCTTAGAAGCAGAAACATCAAGGAGGGATGGGAGAGCTTGGAAGCGGGCTGTCAGCAGCCTACCCTGTGTGCGGTAAGCTGTAGGATACGGGAAAGCATTTGGCCTCAATCCTGACGCCACAAGAACTTGGAGCTCTTCAGCGTGTTTGAGCTTTTAGAAGATGGCCCGGCGGCTGTGCAGGTACACATCTTGGTGGGGACAGAGACGGCAGCAGGTCATCTTTTAGGGGTCTGTGAGTGGTGCCCAGGAGAGACGATGGTCCCTCAGAGCAAGGAGGTAACAGTCAGAGGGGCACAGGCGATGCATTCCAGAGATATGAAGTCCAAGGGGTGAAATTGAGAGGTGGGGACGAGGAAGAGGGAGATGGAGGGTACTCTGAGTTCCGCTCTGTCAGCGAACACAGGTGGGGAGATCTGATTTCCAAAGCTGCAGCCCACATGGACAAGATGTGCTCGAGCTCCCACTGCCAGGCTCGATCCTGGACTCCGGTCCAGCTGTGTTTCTTGGCGTCTTTCTCAACACGCAGCCCACGCCGAAACGAGCATGGGCTCTTCCCCTCCTGTGATTGCTACCCAGGTGAAGTGAGGGTTCCTGTGAGGCCCTACTGGGGGCAGGACAGCCGGGGACAGGCTGGGAAGCTCACTTTGCTCTTGTTGCTTTCTTCACACTCATCACTGTAAGAGATTATCTTACTGATTTATTCACTGACTTGCCTTCCCCAAGTAGGATATCAAGCCTGAGAGCAGGGAGCTTGCTCTGCTTAGTCACCTCTATCTCCAGCACCAGCAGAGTCCCTAGCTTGCCCTGGGCTCCCGATACCTGCTTTGCAGATGGGACTGTGAGAGAGAGAGACAAGGAAGAGCCCTGGACACGTTGAGGGCGAGTGATCAAGAAAGAAGGGGTTGGGACCCAGGACTGCCCCAGGCTGAGAGCGGTCCCAGGGCCATGCCGAGAAGAGCAGAATGCCACTGTCTCTCTGTCCCCCTAGACCAAGAGTCCCTGGCAGACAGAGACGGCCCCGGTGATCCTGGCGGGCCCCCACCCCTGCTGCCCCGTGGCATCACACACAGTCCTGGTGCACGGGGGCCCGATGGTGCTTGTGTTGAGTTAGTGTGGTGGACCGGGGATCCAGAAAACATGTCTCAGGTCTAATCTGCCTCTAGGGAGTCACAGCTCGTGGGAACCGTCTGTTTAAAATATTGTTTGTGAGGATAACAGCCTATCGGGATATGCAAAAGCTCTTTGAGTTGTACCAAGCCACGGGGGAGGGTAAAATGTTTTCATTGCACAGCACGGGCAGGGGTCGCCTAGGAAGCCGAGAAGGAATGGGTGCAGCCGAAGCAAAGCCACGAGGTGGGGAAAGGGCGAGGGCACGGCCCGGAGACAGCAGGTGGATTGCACGGGGCCTCCGTGTATGGTATCCTGCGGCTCCATCTTCACAACAGCCCTGAGCAGGTAAATATCACGCTTTCACTTCTCAGGTAAGGAAACGGAGGTGAGCAGCAGCGCAGCAGACTTCCCCAGCTCACCAGACCCTCTCACCCACAGGTAGCCAAGCCCTTAAAGATGAGAAGTCACTTCCCGAGTCAAAAGTTAGAAGTGACTTCTTGCTGACAACAGTCTCCCAAGGATCTAGCTAAGGAAGAACTTTCAATGGCCAGGACCTCCGAAGGGCCAGTTTAATCATCCAAGGCAATTTGGAGAAAGAAATTGGTCCTTCTTGAGAGGGACTGGAGCAAATACATTTGCTGTCTTCAATTTTGCGAGCACCTGTTTCCCAGAGGTGGGGGCAGGGGCAGACTGGAGAGTGAGGAGAGGCGTCCCTGCCAGTCTCTGCCTGCATTCTTCCCCTCCCCCAGCACCTCTGGAGGAGCAGACGGGGAAGAAGAGCCATCGGTGACACTGTGTGCTGATCAGCAACTTGAGCAAAACTTAATTGCTTCCCTGAACCTGAAAAAATTTCAAACTGCATAAATAAATGCGCTTTAAATTATTAATGGAGGCATTTACATCTGGAGTTGGAGCATGAAAATTAATTTAATGTTTTATGCTAAACGGGCTGGTGTGGCATGTGATTTAAGGATTCGGAGGCACAAAGGGCAGGGAAGAAAAGGAGACAGGGTGTATGCTGTCTTGGGCATTTTGCATTTAAAATCTCAAAAACCTAGGAAAGAAGCAGCCAGTAGAAAGAGAGGCAGGCAACTTTAATTACTGAAAAACAAGAACGTGAAGTTGAAATTCACCTTTACCTCAGGGCTCTTGCAGCTTGAAGTGAACTTGAAGACGGGCAGAGCCCACATTTCTGTGAAGGGGGTAATTGCCTGACTTTCTCAATGGGCAGGCATAACGAAACCCCGAGGTTGGGATGCCCATCAGATGCGCTTGGAAAATAGGTCTGGAGCGTCAAATAATGCCTATGTGGCTTCCATGAAGGAACCTAGAGCCCGCTGACCCCTGCCAGCAGCCCAGGCTGACACTTGTGACCTTGGCTTCTGGAAGAAGGTACCAAACAGTCCTGGGCCTGAATCCCAGCTCGGCCACTAACTGGTTGAGGGACCTTGGCCCAAGCTTGTCCCCTCTGAGCCTCAGTCTCCTCCCCTGTAAAGTACGTTAATAACGCCTGACTCACAGCATTTTTGTAGGAGTGTAACAAGGCATCTAGACATTGCTGAGCCAGAGTTCAGAGGCTGTTAGGGCAGACGATGACCCCACTAGGTTTCCCAGGCCCTTGGCTAGCCCTTGATGTGCCTAGAGGTTTTTGTTTTGTAAGAGAGAAAAGAAAGGAGATGTCGGGTAGGGGGCTTGGTTTGAGGGGCGAGAGGAGAAAGAGAGAAGATACGCGACCCCGGGGACTGGGTGGAGCTCTGAGATCCAGATGCTTGAAAAGACTTCGTAAGACAGTGGAGAGAGTACCACAGTGCAGAGAAGTGAAGTCCCCTTGCCTCCGATCCAGCAAACAGAAAAGTCGGGATTTTAGCCGCTCTGGCCAGAGGCCACACCCTAAGTGACAGCCCCTATTGCCTCTCACTTAGCAAACTCAGCATCTCCACCCGTCACCCAGACCTGGCAACACTGAACTTGCAGAACTGTGTGAGGACCAAAGGGGGCCGCGGAGCACCTTGCACTGAATTGGGCTCTC
The DNA here is from genome assembly GCF_048565385.1 of Saimiri boliviensis. Classification (NCBI taxonomy): domain Eukaryota; kingdom Metazoa; phylum Chordata; class Mammalia; order Primates; family Cebidae; genus Saimiri; species Saimiri boliviensis. The sequence continues at coordinate 8,175,803 of NC_133450.1, read as the reverse complement.
ACGAAAACATTTTCCCCTTTCCTAGGCCACGGGGCTTCCCAGAGCCAAGCTGGGACAGAAGGACAGAGATGAGTGGCTGAGTAGGAGTCCCTGGAAAATGGGTGCCCAGCTCCAGCATGGCCAGCATCAGCCCCACCCCATGGGGGCAGGGGTCCCGGCCCCACTCCAGGACCCCAGCATCGGCCTCAGTCTGACCTTGACCTTTCTGCCTATCAAAGGGTCAAAAACACAGCTGCTCCTTTTTCCAACAACTTCCGTTTTCATTGCAGTTAATTCATACCAATATCCCATTTCTCGCTCCCTTTTGCTGTTCCTTCCACGATTTCCGCAGTATGTGAGAGGCTATGGCTTAGTCGAAAGTGTTGGCTGTAGAGTGTCACAGGCCCGCGTTTGAAACCTGGGGGACCTGAGAAGGTGCCTCTGGGCACCCTGAGTTCCGGCCCAAAAAACAGAGGTGGTGATGGTCCCTACCAAGGTGGTCAGGAGGCACAGGTAGAATTTAAAGGTCGGCCGCCTCCTGGCGCAGGTCTGTGTGCCATCACATAGCAATGGCTGTGCCACCACTGCCATTGGCATCACTGTTTCCCCCTCTGATTCCTGGGACTCCCCAAAGGCAACAAAGCACACCAGACAGGGCACGTTTGCTGTGGGAATACATCTAAAAGAAAAAGGAGGTACCGTGCAACTATTTTTAGTGGTGTTTGTTTCTTAAATATTGGCAATGATGCCTTCAAGAATGCTACCAAAATTGCGGGGAAAAAAAAAAACCTCCTTAAATAAAATTTTAATTAATCCTTATGAAAGATAGTACATTAGGGCCGGGCACGGTGGCTCGAGCCTGTAATCCCAGCACTTTGGGAGGCCGAGGCAGGTGGATCACGAGGTCAAGAGATCGAGACCATCCTGGTCAACATTGTGAAACCCCGTCTCTACTAAAAATACAAAAAAATTAGCTGGGCATGGTGGCGCGTGACTGTAATCCCAGCTACTCAGGAGGCTGAGGCAGGAGAATTGCCTGAACCCAGGAGGCGGAGGCTGCGGTGAGCCGAGATCGTGCCATTGCACTCCAGCCTGGGTAACAAGAGCGAAACTCCGTCTACAAAAAAAAAAAAAAAGAAAAGAAAGAAAGATAGTACATTAGTTCAGGTTGAAATTATAATACAGCAGAGGTCCATTTTATTGTCTATCTTTAGATTTTATTGCAAACTGGGGCCCCTCTTGTAATCATAGCATGCAGTAGACATTCACGTCCGTGTTACAGGACTTGACGTGCTGTTTTATATTTTGTAAGACAAGCGATGTCTGCAGCTGCTGCCTCCATTATGACACAACGATTGGTCACTGCTGTGATTTAGCTGTCACTGGGACATTTGTGGGCAACACCATCTCCAGTCCTGCGTGGCTCTTTTGGAGAAGCGTCTTCCATTTTAACTTTCTAAGAACAAATTGTTAAGGGAATCAGCAGATTTCTGAATTACACGTGTTTTGTGTTGAGCTTGAGGGGAAAGCATCACAGTTTCTCAGAAATTGCTTTAACTGTAAGTGGGGTCAAAAATTTCACCTGGGCCTGGGCGCGGTGGTTCATGCCCGTAATCCCAGCACTTTCAGAGGCTGAGGAGGGCGGATCACTTTATCTCAGGAGTGCAAGACCTGCCCGGGCAACATGGCAAAAGCCCATCTCTACAAAAAATACAAAAATTAGCCAGGCATGATGGCCCAATGTGCTGTCCCAGCTACTTAGGAGACTGCGGTGGGAGGGCAGCTCAAGCCCTAGAGGGGGCGATTGCAGCGAGCCATGATCACACCACTGCACTCCAGCCTGGGTAACAGAGCCAGACCTTGTCTCAAAGAAATCAAAAAGAAACACTCACCTGGCAGTCAGGAAGTGCTGAGCCACCCATCGGCTTTGCTTCTGTCCTCCCTCACTTTCTGGGCCTCACTCCCTCCCAATGGGTGAGCTCCTCTGAGCCTTGGAAATTGTCTGTAAACTCACATACGTTTTTTTCCGGGAACACAGAAAACAGCAAGAACCAGACCCCCCACTCACGCAGGCTGTGATCCCCCTCAGCCCCTATGTCACCATCCCAGCTCAACACCTTCCTGCCCCTCTTCCGTCTCTCAGTTCAGGGGCTCATTAGCCCAGCTCATCTCACAGGTGGGGTTTGAGTCTGGCCAGACCTGATCCCTGCCTCAAATACTCTGTGACCATGAACAGGTCACCTCTGTTCCTCATCCGTAAAACAAGGATGGGCACACCGACGCCACAGGATTGATGGGAGGCTCAGACGTGATGGTGGATGTGAAAGTGATTTGTAAACTGCAAACGATCATACTGTTATCATCATCATTATTACTATAGCTCATCAGCTAAATGATAAGCACACACTCGTCTAACTGTATCCATCTCTCTTAAAATACCCAAAGTCTCTCCACTGGAGAAGCACTTGTGTTTCTAAAGATGCCGTCATGGAAGAGAGAGCTTCCCCCTCCTCTCCCCAGGCTGTGTCCCCTCTCATAGAGTCCCCTACCCCATGCAGAAATGAGCTAGGGCTCAGCACCTGGAAGAGCCACTAATCTGAGCTGTTAGCCCACCAGCCCTGGCCCGGTTCAGGGTGGGGAGACACGTCTTTTACTTCCTGAGCTCAGATCGGGGCTGTGCTCTTTTCCCAAGGATGCCAGGTGCCCACCAGCCTTTAACATACAGGCATTGCCTCTTCTGAACTCTGCCCGCTGTGTGTGGAAGCTTCACCGGTCAGACCCTGAAGGGAGGAAGGAGTGCAGGGACCTCGAATCCCTGGCACCCTTGCTGAGTCTACTGTATCTCCAGGTAGTAGGATGTCAAATGCTGAGTTCTTTATTTGTTGAATCAGCACTTTCTAAGCAGGTGCTATAAAGCAGCCCCCATGACAGTCACCAAGATTCGGGAGATCAGAGGAAGAAGGAGAAGAAAAATCTGGACTAATTGTGTCATTTGCTTCTCACATAAATTCTTCTCTGCCTGTGTCATATTGGGTTCCTGCTCTACCTGGCACACACATTTGCTCTCTTGAGAGGCCCTTTGGCTGAGGCCAAGGCCTGCTTTCTGGACAGGCTGGAGCGAGTAGGAACCCAGATGGAAGAATAGGTCCACTGTGCCTCTGGCGGGCACCCTAACGCTGTCACACATACAGTCCCATCCCCGCACCCAGCTTTCTTCCAAACAGAGCTCCCCAGGCCCCCTCTGACCCTCGGGCCCTCCCTGGACCTGCCTGCCCACACCTGGCTCTGCCTCACTTCCACTTCTAAGATTTAGAAGCAAAGATGGGAAGAGAAGCTTGGTGGGCCCAGCCGGGCTGCAGGAGGAGAGGGGAAGGGGCCCCAGGCTGGAGCAGAAGCTGCTGATGCGCCCCGGGCTGCTTGTGGTTCAGGCCCAGAGCCTCACGTGAGCGCGTGGTGAGCACGATGACCGCGGAGCCGAGAGGCTATCCGGAGAATTTCTGAAGGTTCTGTAATAAAAGGTGACAGCACAAAGCCCAGAATAACGAGGCCGAGGCGCCATGCCAAGAAGTCAGTGGGCAGCAGTGACAAGGAGGGCTTGGCAGAGGGCTTGGCGGAGGTGGGGAGCCAGCCGCTCCCCCTCTGGCAAGGGAGCACACACGGAGGAAGCCGCCCCAGCTTTTGAGCAGAGACAATGAACCTATTTGGAAGAACTCACTTGTGCGTGGCTGGGGTGAGAGCGTGACAGGAATAGAGATGAGCCCCGGCCAGGCTCTCCCTGGGATTCCACATGTGGCTGCCACCTGCCGAGACAGTCGGCTCCAGACTGTCCCAGCAGCTGTCCGCTCACCTCCTCCTGGCTGTCAGGATGGACATGACCCGGTCTCCAGGGCAGCAGGCCAGGGTAGACAGAAGGATGATGCCCAGGAAGGAGAGCTGATAGGCGCCCATGTGAGTGGTTACCCCAGGATATGGGATGGAGCCTTCCCTCCTTAGCATGCATCCAAGGCCTGCCCACCCGGGTGCCAGCCTGCCCTCTGAGCATCCTCTCCCTACGCTGGCTCTGAGGCCGCACTGTCTTTGCCCCTGCTGCTTCCTCGGCCATAACGCTCTTCCCCTTCTTGCCTGCCTGCCCGTCTTTCAGGACCCTGCTCAAATGTTTCTCTTCTGTCAAGTTTCCCTGGGCCCCCAAAGGTAGAATGCACCCCCAGCAGCCATCTACTTTACACACACCCCCATCAAAACCATTTGTTTTCCTAACTCCCTTCCAGATACTGAGAAGGAGGGTCATGTCTTCGTTTACCTCTTGTTCCCGAAGTCTAGCTCAGAGCCCGAAGTGTAGGAGGCACTCAATGATGAAATGATGATGGAGGAGGAAGGGAGGCAGGAAGGGATGGAGGTAAGGAGGAAGGGAAGGATGGAGGGATGAATGGATGCAAGGAGGGATGGAGGGGTGGGTAGAGGGAGGGAGGGAGGGAGGAAGGGATGGAGGGATGGAGGAAGGGAAGGATGGAGGGATGAATGGATAGAGGGAGGGACAGAGGGGTGGATAGAGGGATGGAGTAAGAGAAGGAGGGAGGGATGAATGGATGGAGGGAGGGACGAAGGGGTGGATAGAGGGAGGGAGGGAGGGATGGAGGGGGGATAAGGAAGGATGGGTGGATAGAGGAATGGAGGGATGGGTGGATAGTGGGATGAAAGGATGAGGGGATAGAGGGATGGAGGGAGAGATGGGTGGATGGATAGAAGGGTGGAAGGAGGATGAATGGATGGAGAGATAGAGGGATGGTGGACAAAAGGATAGAAGGGTTAGTGGACAGAGGGATGGAGGGAGGGATGGGTGGATGGATAGGATGTTGAAGGAGGGAGGGATGGATGAGTGGATGGAGGGATGGATGGACGGAGAGATTGAGGAATGGGTGAACAGAAGGATGGAGGGATGGGTGGATGGAGGGATGAGCAGACAGAGGGATGGAGGAATGGGTGGATAGAGGGATGGGTGGATGGATAGGATGTTGAAGGAGGGATGGATGGATGAATGGATGGAGGGATGGATGGATGGAGAGATTGAGGGATGGGTGAACAGAGGGATGGAGGGATGGGTGGATGGAGGGATGAGCAGACAGAGGGATGGAGGAATGGGTGGATAGAGGGATGGAGGGAGGGATGGGTGGATGGATGGATAGAGGGGTATAAGGAAGGAGAGAAGGATTAATGGATGGAGGGATGGAGAGAATGAGGGATGGGTAGATAGAGAGATGGAGGGATGGGTGGATGGAGGGATGGAGAAGGGATGGGTGGATGAATAGAGGGGTGGAAAGATGGAGGGATAGATGGAGGGATGGACAGATAAGAAGGATGAAGGAAGGATACAAGCAGGTAAGAGTCTAAGAGTCTTCATAAGCCCCCCACGGCCCCCGCCTCCCCAGGGGTAGTCTGAGGACCTGTACGGCCTCCAGTGCTGGAGGCCTGAGTCCCCCGTAAAGCCCCCTGCTTCCCCCTCACATCAGAGGCCCTGGCCAGGGCCCTCTCCTCGTCCACCCTTGCAGTCTCATGCCTTGGATCTCTGGTAAGTACTTGACCCCTGCGAAGTGGATTGGACCCCATACCTAGAGGGAGTCATGGGAGCCCAACTTTCTTCTCAGAAATACACCAAGGATGACAGACGCTTCCCCTTGGCAAGCCCAGCCTGCTCTACCCAGAGATGGAAGGTGGGATGATTGGCCCCAGGTCACCTGCAGCAACTCCCCATGCAGACCTCAGCCAGTGCTCTCTGGAAATCCCCCAGGCCCTCCATCTCCCCACCAAAAGGCCTTCCTGTTAAGGACTGGGGTCACATCAGTGCCCAACCCCAGGGAGATCCTTCACCTCAGACGCGCAGGCATTGGCCGACCAGAGCAATGCCAGCCACGAGCCAGAGTGGATGGGCGGGGGCCAGGAGGTGCGCAAGGCTGACGGGAACAGGTGTCAACCAGAGCTAGCCAGCTTGGCTGCTGGTTCTGAGCACTGGAGGAAGGAAGGGGTTCACACCTGGGAAGCTGGAGCGGCCGAGGGTTTCTGGAAGCCTGGGCATCTTCTCTGCTGGATCCATTGCTGAACACACAGACAGAGCCAGCACCCCCACTCTGGCTCCTCAGGGGACACAGCCCAACATGTACACAAGAGACACCCAAAACCAAGACCAAGACTTCCTGTCCCTGTCCTCCAGCCTCAAGGGACCTCAAAGCACTAGGGAGCTCTGGTGACTGTCCCCAGAATTCTGTCCACCTCTGTGTTCTTTCCCTGTCCTCCCTCAGAGAACGATTTGTGCCCCTGACTTGTGGACAGTCATACTGTCTCAGGTGTCCTCCCTTCTGGAAACTTCCAGCTCCTCCACTATTCACACTCCTTCCTCCAGGGAGCATCAAACCCAGGCTGCTGCTCCAGAAGGAGGAGATGCCAGTGGCAGCCAGGGATCCTGAAGTCCTTGCCTGGTTTGCTGGGAGAGGCTGTTGTTCACGCTGCCAAGACACAGCCAGGCCTCTGCCCGACGCCCACCCAACCCGACAGCAACAGACCTTCCTGCTCTTCGCATTCCAGAAAATGAAGAAAAATGCTCCTCAGAGAAGCAAACGACAGGGGAGGTCCCCTATAAAGACAGGTCAGCAATGGGGCTGCAGGCAGAGCTGGCTTGAGTCCCCACTGAGTGATATCTGGCAAATGAACTTCTCCAAGCCCCCCGTCCCTGTCCTGTAAATGAGGGTGATACCAGAATGCCTGCTGCATGGTGCCATCGGTCAGCATGTAAGTGGGGCATTTCAATTCTGACCTCTTCCTGTATAGGTGGATTCAGGGTCTGCCTCAGGGACAGCTCAGGCCCCAGGACCAGACATCCGGGTTTGAATCTATGCCCCCACTGGCATGGAGTAAGTGCTCAGCGGCTCTTTGGTTACTTTTATTCCACACCAATCACAGGCACGTGGCTCTCCTCCTTTGCTCTGGAGGTGAAAGTGCCTTGGTCCCCAAGCCCCGGAAAGAGCCAGGTGGAGGGGCCCGCCCACACCAGAGCCCTTAGAGAACCTCCTGACCAAATCCACATCACCTGTGGGACACTTGGTGCCACCGCGTCACCCACCAGGAAGCGGCTCCTGAGGTCAGGTCAGGAAACTGTGCCTGCGAGTGAGTTCCTGGAACAGGAGCACATTTCCCTGAAGCTCCGCCCTCCCTGGACGCAGGTGCTCTGCGAGGTGGAGGCGAAAGCAAGCTGCAGGTGCACGGCCTCTGGGAGATCAACAGCTTGGAGCAGGCACAGCTAGGGTAAAGCTAGAGAGTGGAGAAGCAGCTCTGCAGAGGGGAAGTGACTGTCCCAGGGTCACAGGGCAGCCAGTGCTCGGTCACATCACAGGACCCTGTGTCACTGCTTTGCTACCTTTCCGAAGGCCAGAATTCTGAGGGGTCTTCCTTTGCATGCGTGTACCATTTTCATCACTTTTAAAGAGACATATTTTTTTGTTTTGTTTTATTTTGTTTTGAGGCAAGGGCTCACTGCCCAGGCTGGAGTGCAGTGGTGCGATCATGGCTCACTGCAGCCTCAACCTCCCAGGCTCAAGCAATCCTCCCAATCTTGGCCTCCTCAGCTAGGACTATGGGTGTGTATAGTCCTATGGCTGGCTAATTTTTCTTTGTTACTTTTTACAGAGATGGGGTCTCCCTATACTGCCCAGGTTGGTATCGGAACTCCTGGACTCAAGGAATCCTCTTGCCTCAGCCTCTCAAAGGGCTGAAATTATAGGTGTGATTCCCCTGTGCCTGGCTTAAAAAGGCATCTTTTTTCTTTTTCTTTTTCTTTTTGAGATGGTGCCTCGCTCTGTCACCCAGGCTGGAGTGCAGTGGTGTGGTCTCAGCAACTCCGCCTCCTGGGCTCAAGAGATCCTCCCGCCTCAGCCTCCTGAGTAGCTGGCACTACAAGTTCATGCGGCTACACACGGCTCATTTTTGTATTTACAGTAGAGACAGGGTTTCATCATGTTGGCCAGGCTGGTTTCCAACTCCTGGCCTCAAGCGATCTACCCACCTCGGCCTCCCAAAGTAAAAAGGCATCATTTTCACACCTTACATCTGACCATGTTGTTCCTGAACTTTTTACTCAGATCATTTTTTAAAAATTGAGATGACATTCACATAACATACAATCAACCATTTGAAAGTGTGCGATTCAGTGGCATTTGGTGCATTCCAAATGTTGTGTGACCACCAGCTCTCTCTAGTTTCAAAACTTTTTTATCACCCCATAAAAATACCTCATACCTGTTAAGAAATCACTCTCCATTCCCTCTCCCTCCCCCAACCCCCTGATAACCTCTAATCTGCTTTGTCTGTCTGGGTTTGCTCCTCCCCTCCCCTGCCCTCCCCTCCCCTCCTCTCCTCTCTTCTCCCCTCCCCTCCCCTCCCCCCCCACTCTTCCTCTGCCTCCTTCCACTCCCCTCCCCTCCCCCCGCTCTTCCTCTGCCCCCTTCCACTCCCCTCCCCTCCCCCCGCTCTTCCTCTGCCCCCTTCCACTCCCCTCCCCTCCCCCCGCTCTTCCTCTGCCCCCTCCACTCCTCTCTCCTCCCCTCCCCTCTTCTCTTCCCCTTACTTCCCTTCCTCTCCCTTTTCCCCTTTTTTCTTTCTTTTCTTCCTTCCTTTCTTTCTTTCTTTCTCTCCCTCTTCCCTCCCTCCCTCCCTCTCTTCCTTCCTTCCCTCCTTTCCTTCTTCCCTTCCTCCCTCTCTTTTATTCTGGTTATATCATATAAAAGAAATCACACAACATGTGGGCCTTTGTGGGCAGCTTCCCTCACTCAGCGTGATGTTTCCAATGTTCATCTGCTTGTAGCACGCGTCAGTACCTGATCCCTTTTCCTGAGTGGGTAACAGCCCGTCATATGGATCTATCACATTTGTCTATCCATTCACTCCCTGATGGACATTTGGATCATTTCATCTTTTTAAACATGCAGACGAGTTTAAAGAATAATGGCATGAGCACTCGTTTTCTCACTACCAGATTCAGCCACGGGGCCAGGACTAGGGTGAGACCGGTAAAGTGCCTCCAGCACCGCACTGAAGGAGGCAGTCACACTTGGGGTCTGCAAGGAGTGGGGTGGACTCTGCAAAATCATGGCTGAGGCGCCTCGTTGGCCTGAACATAGCCCCGGCCCTGTTCAACAATTTTAATATGTTGCCATGCTGCCTTTATTTTGTTCCATGAACACCTGCTTTGCTGAACCATTTGAAGATAGGTTACGACCACACGAGGCTTCATCCTCAGTTCCTTCAGTCTCTTTTTCATACAAACTCTTGCTTCTGTTTACTATTTCCTCCTCCGTAGAATAGAAAAATGTTTCCCTACATACCCATGGACCCATTCTCACACGTGACTGCATCAACCATAATCCTGTATAGTATCTGCCTCTGCTCCATGTTCACATTTCCCTATTCTCCCAAATGTGTCTTTCATAGGTTTTTTTTGGTTGGTTGGTTGCTTGGTTAACTGTTTTGTTTTGTTTATTTATTTATTTATTTATTTTCTGAGACAGAGTTTCACTCCTGTGGCCCAGGCTGGAGTGCAATGGCGCAATCTCAGCTCACTGCAACCTCCGCCTCCCGATTTCAAGGAATCTTCCTGCCTCAGCCTCCCAAGTAGCTTGGATTGTAGGTGTGCGCCACCACACCCAGCTAACTTTTGTATTTTTGGTAGAGACGGGGTTTCACCATGTTGGTCAGGCTGTTCTTGACCTCCTGATCTCAAGTGATCCATCCGCTTCATCCTCCCAAAGTGCTGGGATTACAGGTCCTGTTCGATTACTTTTTCCTGTTGTCATTAAACCTGTTCCACTATACCCTGTAAATCCTTCGATCTGAAAGTCGGGACTAAAGCCTTAATTACATCAGGCTGAACACTTTGGCAAAAATACCCCATAGGTGATGTTGTCTTCTCATCCCTTTATACCGGGAAGCCTGAGATGTCAACTTGAACATCTAACAAAGGATACGAAATCGGAGCATGTAGCTAATCGCGTGACCATCGCCTCTCCCTATTATAAGGGTACATTTCCCCCTTTGTATTGTCATTTGGGGGAAGTTTCTTTGCAACTGCACAAATATCCTGTTCCCTAATCACCCTTCACCCAGTGGTGTTTAGCATCTATTGATGATTCTACCTGAATCGAGAGTTACATTGGAGGTTGCAAAATGGTGGCTTTCTGTCTCATTCCTTCTCCATGTATCAGGTGGCACCCTTTTGCAAAGAAGAGCTTTCCTCCTGCCCACTTCCCTCCTCTCTCTCTCTCTCTCTCTCTCATGCAATGAACTCACGAATTTTCTATTTGTTTAACGTATTTTCATTAACTACAGTCATTCCTATTGATGCTCAGTAGTCCCAAACTTCGCCAGGTGAATCCCTCAAGTCAGTTTCGCATCCTTTCCACGTAATCCCAGGAGTTTTTAAGCCACTCCCTCCTTCCTGGGACCGTAAGACATCCTGGGCTTCACTTGGAGCTTCATTTCCATGGATATGGAGTCAGCCATTTCTGCAGAAAATATTAGTTCCTCTTGGTGGGTAACAGTGTTTAGAAATCCAGATCTGGGTGCCAGTGGTCTCACTGCTCCAGAGTTGTTATTTCTTCAAGGCTTTTTCAGTGGATAGAGCTAGGAAAAATAAAATGAGCTCATAATTATATAATCGGTTCAAATTTAACACCCAGGGTGGATTTTTTTTTTTTTGCTCATTTTCTTAAAAATATAATACTCAAGTCTCTTTTTCATAGAGAATCTTGTTTTCTAATATACTCTTATTTGCTATTTTCTTTATTTTTTAATACACATAAACTTCCTTCAAAATTACCATATTCTCATTACTATTTACCACAAACCTACTAGGTAAAGCTCAACACATCACTATAGTTTTATTTGTCCTTAAAATATATCCCACCATAGATGTATAGTCAGGCTAATTTTTTCAAAATTATTTATGGGTTTTTGGTCGTGTGTGTGGTGGGGGGTGGTGGTAGTTTTTTTGTTTGTTTGTTTGGGGTTTTTTTTTTTTTTTCTTTTTCTCTCTGGTTAAGCTCTCTAATTTACAATTAGGTTTATTTGTTTCTCTTCATGCACAACTTAGGGAGGGTTTCTTCTTTTTCTTATTTTTTAAATTTAATATTTAATTTTTTGAACATGCAAATCATGTACAAATTATGTACAAATGGTTCAAAACACAAAACTATATTTAAAATCCTATTTGGAGACGTTTCATTCCCATGCCAATTTCCTCCCATCCTTCTCCATTAGTTTCTGGTTTATTCTTCCCGTGTTCCTTGACATGTGTGTTATTCGTGTGAGTACGTACCTAGATACATAAATACATACTCTTGGTGCCTCTTCTTTCTTACAGAATTCATGTTACGGATGTAGATTGGAACCTGCAGTCCTGGAAGAGAAAATAATTTTAAATGAGACAAAGATGCTTTTGAATCTTACCTCTCCTTCCTGCTAATTGTGTGACTTGAAGTAGTCACATAGCCTCTGAGTCTCAGTTTCCCCATGTGTGAAATGGAATAACAACACTTGCCTTGTATGGTTCAGTCTATGATTAAGGTATTTCTGACATTACACAAAAAGGCAAATTCTAGATCAAGGAGCAACATATGCAAAACAAACTAGAAGAATATTTTAAAATATTTTTTCAAAATGTTAAACCCTCCCATATAAGACATGAACCCAGGATTCACAAGTAAAAAGCAACTTTGGCTGCTCTGACTATGGAGTAGCCATTCCTTCGTTTTCTTCATAAACTTGTTTTCACTTTACAAAAAAGAAAAGAAAAGAAAAGAAAAACAGTGACTTCACAAAAATGTAATACGTCTCTATGATAAAAGACACTGTAGTCAAAGCTAAAACACAAGAAATAGACAAGGTGAAAATGTTGGCAACATATTTAAAACACATCAGGTGCAATCACTTTGAAAAACTGGTTGGCAGTTTCTAATAAAACTTAAACATATACCTGTGACCCAGTTATTCAGCTCCTAGGTATTTACCCAAGAGAATGAGAACATATGTTTACACAAAGACTTGTGTAAAAATGTTCATAGCAGCTTTATTCATAATAGCCTCAAACTGAAAGCAACTGATGTGTCCATCAATAAGAGAATGAATAACCAGTGCATGGATTGTCTGTACAATGAAATATTACTCAGCAATTAAAAAGAACCAACTGAAGACACACGAATCTCAGAAAAATATATGTGGAACAAAAGAAGTCAGACATGAAGAGTTTACCTGTATGACTCCATTGTATGACATACAGGAAGAAACAAATGTAATTGATAGAAATCAGAATAATGGTTGCTCTTGGGTATTGACTGGAAAGGAGCTGAGGGAACCTTCAGGAGTGATAGAGAAGTTTTATGTCTTGATGTGGGCGATGATTACGCAAGCTATACATCTGTCAGAGTTCTTCAAACTCCACACTTAAGACCTGCGTATTTTACTGTGTGAAAAGTACATCTCAATTAAAAAGACAATAAATTAAAAGAACACATATAAAGAGCTCCTAAAATATCAATAAGAAGAGAACAATAAGTATCCTAGAAAAATGTGAAAGGCTATGAACAAACAACTCATTAATGATGAACCATGCATGTCCACCAAACGGATGAAGAAAGATGTTCAGCTTCTCAAGTAAGCTTGGAAATGCATGTTCAAACATTCAGATTTTATTTTTATCTATCAGGTTGGCAAAAGTTAAAAAGATTAATAATATCAAATGCTGGCAAGAAATCAGAGAAACAATAACTTTCGTGTACTGTCTATCGGTGGAAGTTATTGAAAGGCAATTTGGCAGTACCCATCAAAATTTAAAACTGCACGTCTTTTGACACCGCAATCTGACTTCTAGAAACCTAGACAAAAGAAGAGTTTATTTAAACTTCGGTATTTCTGTGCTGTAGGATGAAGTAGATCTATATGCACCAATATAAAAGGACCTATAACTAAGTGAGCACAAGCAAAATGCAGAATCATGTATAGTATAGCACAATCCCACTTATATTATTATAAAACCTAAGTGTATACAACTACATACACACCTACATAAATATTCAGAGAGTACACAGGAAAAATGTACCTTAAGTGTTGATAGGGTTATCAGCGCTGCATAGTAGCCCCAAACTGGAAACAACTGATACGTCCATCAATAAGAGAATCGATAACCAGTACATGGATTGTCTATATCATGAAATACTACTTGGCAATTAAAAAGAACAACTTTGGGGCCGGGGGCACTTGAGAGTGTTAGGTAAAGGAGAAGTTTCTCATATTGTATTGTATATTTTTAGCATTGCTTTTATTAAGTTAGTGCAAATGTCATTGCAGTTTTTGCCATTGCTTTTAATGGCAAAAGTTGAGCATGCAGTATTACTTTTAATGGCAAAAACCTCAATTATATTTGCACCACTTTAATACACTAAGAGTGTTCCAGCTGGGCACAGTGGTTCACGCCTGTAATCCCAGCACTTTGGGAGGCTGAAGCAGGTGGATCACTTGAGTCCAGAAGTTCGAGACCAGCCTGGGCAAATTGGCAAGACCCCATCTCTATAAAAAATTTAAGAATTAGCTGGGAGTGGAGTCTCCCAGCTGTAGTCTCAACTACATGCTACCACTGTAGTCTCAACTATTCAAGAGGCTGAAGTGGGAGGATTGTTTGAATCTAGGAGGTCAAGGCTACATTGAGTGGAGATTGCACCACTGCACCCTGCCTGGGTGACAGAGGGAGACTCAGTCTCAAAAAACAAGAAAATAGGAAAAAAAAAAAAAAAAAAAAAAAAAAAAAAAAAAAAAAAGAGTGTTCCTGTACTGTTGGTGTAATTTTAAAAACAAACAAAAAAGGTTTTCAGCAGCCTCTAATGCTAAGGATTTGTATTTGTTAGGGAATTATTTAACATATGTTTAGCCCTTAACAGATGTCCAGCACTATGAGAGAGGGAAAGGAAGCCAAAGAAATGGGTCTCATTCGAATCCTTGTACATTTACCTCACAGTGGTCATGAGACACGAATCCTCTGCATATACTCCCTGCTGTTGTCCAACACGCACTTGAAGACATTTGACCAACATTTAAGTGCATGTTACCTAGGCTTGGAGAACAGTGATACAATCATGGCTCCCTGCAGCCTTGACCCCATGGATCAAGCGATCCTCCCATCTTGGCCTCCCAAAGTGCTAGGATTACAGGCATGAGCCACCATGCCCTGCCCATTCAAATGTATTCTTATGTGTATGGCAGGGATAGGAGATCTTTTACCTGAAAGTTAGTAAATAATGTGGGTTAACCCCTTATCCAGAACCCTGGAAACTGGCATGTGCTGAAAATCAGAAATATAATATTAGTAGGTGCCACTGTGCAAAATCTATATTTACACAATACTCTAAGCATTCCGGGGCAGCACCTTGCCATCAACATACAACATTTCCACAGCAAAATGCATGCATATTTCTACTGAATATCAACACTACAAATAGTCACAGGTCACGTCAGCTCTGGTTCTGCTGCCACGTGAGTTGGTGCCAAACTGACAAAATAAACTTTTGTTTTGAAGAGCTCTTGGGATCTTGGAATTGTGGATAAGGGCAAGACCCCTCATGAGGCCTCTCCTTTTAAAAGCCATTTCTGATGACATAATGCTCTTTCATTTCAGTCTGTCCTGTCACAGCTGAGCACACAGTGGATGAACCCAAGTTAAGGGAGCAGAGCGTTGCTGTCCCAGAGGCCTGGCCTTAATCACGTGGAGTGATTTCCACCTTTGAACCAACTGTATTACGAATAGGAAAGCTGTCTGAGAGTATGGGCTGGGTAAGACAGCACCTTGGGAAAGGACACCACAGCGTGGTCAGTGTGTGCTGAGGGCAAAACGTGGCTTTTGGTGGCCTGGTAAATGGACTTTTGTGGGGATGGCTACACGCTCTGCTGTCAGCCAGCTCTGGCTGCTTTTAACTGGATTCACAGAACCCCACTGGGCTGGTTTGGTGAGTCCTTGAATTAAAAACACCTGGGTGCCAGGTACCTGAGGTGTGTTTTGCACATACAAGAAGCATGGGAAAAGTTATGTGGCTTGACATGCACTCCTGGACTCCAAAATAGAAGACCAGGAGAGAAGACGAGGTCAGAGGTCATTTGCACTTCCCTGCCAGTCAGGTGGATGGAATCTGCCTGTTTGCACAGGGGGCCTGGCTTGAGGATTTGAGGAAAGTTCCCATCACCAGCATTTGTCCTTTCTGTTTTGGTCTCACTTCCAGGCACCGATGCAGGAAGCACACTAAGACATAGTCGCACGCCCCACGCACACACCCACACCTGCGGCACTGAAGCCCCAGCTCCCGGCCCACCAGCCGTGGCCCGTGACCGTGTGCAGTCTCAGATCTTCATTTGTGAGTTCATGTGGGGAAATCCAAAGTCAGCATATGAAAGTCGGCTCTAGGGCATCAGGGTCTAATGCGCAAAATTTTGCAAAATTTCAAATCGCCGTTCTCCTCTGGAGGGGCTTTGAGTTGACGCTACCCACGTGGTGGCGGCCTGGGTTGCGGGTGCCCCCTGGTGGCTGGCAGGAGCAAATGCAAATCTTCTCTGAAGGGAAGCCTTCTGTCTGATTTACCAAAGAGAATAAACAAACAACCATAATGTAACCCCAGCACTTTCGGAGGCCGAGGCCGACGATCACGAGGTCAGGAGTTCAAGACCAAACAATGAGTCACCATGAGCAAGAGTCAGCAGAGACAATAAGCAACAGATTCTCAAAGACTTCAAATAATACAATAATCAGACAGTTTGTAAAATAACAAGGTATGAAATGCTTTAAAAAAGATGGGTAGGAAGCAAAGAACCAAGAAATAAGAGACTACAAACGGTACAGGCAGATGTTTATGAAGGATCAAGTAGAACTTCTGGAAATGAAAAAAACAATCTTTGAAATTAAAAATTAAATGGATGTGCTTGACACAGATAAAGAAAGAATTAACGAATTAGAAGAGAGATACGAAGAAATTACCACTAATGCACCAGGAAAGCCAAAGAATGGAAAAGTTAATAGAGAGGTTAAAAGACAAGGAAAATATGAGAATGATCTAAGCTGTGATTAATCTGTGCTCCTCAAAGAAGTTAAAAGACAGTGGGAAAGAGGCCATATTCAGAGGGATAATGGCTGGGGAGAGCCTTTCCAGATCCACATATGCAGGAAAACAGAAAGATTGCAGGCAGGATGAAACTGCAGGTTGTTGTGAGTTGCATGTATTAATAGAAAAGTTGAGGACTGGCCAGGCGCAGTGGCTCACCTGTAATCCTGTAATCCAAAATGCCTGTAATCCCAGCATTTTGGGAGACCAAGGCTGGCAGATCACCTGAGGTCAGGAGTTCGAAACCAGCCTGGCCAACATGGTGAAACCCTATCTCGACTAAAAATACACAAATTAGTTGGGCGCAGTGGCACGTGCCTGTAATCCCAGCTGCTCTGGAGGCTAAGGCAGGTGAATTGCTCGAACCCAGGAGGCAGAGGCTGCAGTGAGCTAAGATTGTGCCAGTGTACTTCAGCCTGGGCGACAGATACTCCATCTCAAAAATAAAAATAAAGAAAAGAAAAGTTGAGGACTGAGCCTCCAGCGCTCCTCATTGAGACTGAGGCACCAATTCAATCCAGGGATCTCTGGGAGGGCCATCCTAGCATTAATAGCAGGGGCCACAGGAGTCCTTAAAGGGAGAAATCACTATGAACAGCTGGCCAGAGCACAGCGTTGAAGGATGGGCTTGTCCAGTGCGGAATCAAGAGACCTTGGTCTGAGCCCTGTGTTTTACAGGGCAGCCCAGGAGGTTGCCTAGCAGGGTGAAGAGGAAATGGGATGGTGTTCTAAGCAGGGAGGAAAGCATGGGCAAAGCTGTGGAGGCTAAACATTTCCTGAGCCAAGGACAAAATGGAGTGCTGTTGGGTCACACTGGGGAGCACTAGAGGGAGCAATCATAAACCAGACTGGAAGAAGGTGAAACCAGGCTAGGGAAGTCTCTTGAGAGAAAAGCAGAGGCTTTGGACTTGACACGCAAGGCCAGGGATTGGCAACTATAGCCTAAGGGCCAACTCTGGCCCACTGCCTGTTTTTATAAATAAAGTTTTATTGGAACAGAGCCATGCTTATTCATTTGGTATCATCTATGACTGTCTTTGAGCAGCAATAGCAGAGATGAGTAGCTGTAGCAGAGACCATATGGCCTGCAAAGCCTGTAGTATTTATTCTCTGGCCCCTTACAGAAAACCTTGCTGGCCACTGCTGTAGGTGGGTACGGCCAGTCAATGAGACCTTTCAGCAGCCCCCAAGATGGTAAAGATGAGCCTGGCACTGGCTGAAGGACAGGGTATGTTCTAAGAGGAGGGAGAAACTTGCCTAACCTCTATTGAGTTCCTGCCGTCTGCTCTTCCTTCACCCACATTATCACTGTTAATTCTCCTAACCACCCTGCCTGGAAGGTGTTACTGTCTCCATTTCAGAGATGAGGAAAACGGGGTCCTGAGAGGTGAAGTGCCTTACCCAGGGTTACCCAGTGCTTCAGGGCAGAACTGAGATTTCATTTCAAGTTGGTCAGATTCCAGAGCCAATCTTCTTCCCACCACACCTCATGGCCTTTCAGGGCACTGAATATCCCAGGTCGGAGGGGACAGCCCCAAGCCAGTGAATTGGCTACTGTCTGTCACAGCCTGCAACAGTCCAAACTGAGGAGACAGTAAGCATTTCACTTCCCTGAGAACAAATGTAGGGGCCAAGTCTGATCTGGAGAGGGAACTTCTGCCCAGGGCTCCTCCACCAATTGCTCTCAACTTGTTCAAACATGGACTCTACCCTGTCCCCTCCACCCCAGGCCTCCGGAGCCAGCTCTGCCAAGAAGGCATATCATTCCATCTTCCCCCAACCTCATCTCACAGCCAGATGCTAAAGGCAGTTGGGAGATACCATCTCCCCATCTACAAAAGAATCAAGGGTTGGAAGCTCTGCACAGTGTCACCCACAAGAGATGACCCGGTTGATTTGCAGTGAAATTGCAACACAGCCTCTGCTTCCACCCCAGCTGGATCCTAAGCCCTGGAGCAGAGGGGAGCTGGCCTCATTTCCACCCCCATCCTGGCTTCTGTTCCTTTTGTGACTAATTCAGATCTTCGTCTGACAGCCACCATGACCACTTCATCCAGAGAGGCCCCAACAGACCGGCTTCTCGGTTTTGTGGTCAAACTGGTTCTTGAAACTTCCCCAGAGGTCCAGCAGGGTTTAATCTGTCTGTGGTGAACTCTAACTGGCTGCCCCTTGGGGTTGAGCTGGTCGAGGACTTGAGAAACCACGAGAAGGAGGTCAGGAAAGTATGACTTCTACCTGAGGCCTTGGTTAACTGTACGGTGCGTAAGACAATAAGAACCCACCCAGCAGATCCCAATGGATGGGTCTGTTCCTTATCAGCTCCCCATTGGCCCAGAAGCCAGGCCAGACAAGCTCTGACTCTAGTATTTCTATCAGAAAAGAAACACAAATGCAGACAATCTCCCCAGAGCAGGTGGGAGGAAGCCTGTGAGCCTCCAGGCTCACTGACAGCCTCTAATGAGCAACTGCTATACCCTCCTACTCTCTTGTCTTGGGAAACACTCAGTCAGAGTTATATGTCAGCTCCAGGGGAAACTGGACCCACATGTACTCATGAGCTGGGGTGTCAGCTCTTCTGGATGCAGAAGGACAGGAGAGAATGAGGGATACCTGGCCATGCTACTCCCCAGCCTTCCTCAGACACGGTTGCCACTTCCTGTCGCAACCCCGCTTGTGTGCTCACCTGGGGGAGTAGAAGGAAAGAGACCAAGGGAGGATAAGGCAAATAAGATTTCATAAGCATTTATTATGTACCAAGCTCAAAGCTGGGCACACACAAGCATCATCACATTTTTTTCTTATGCAGTGAAGAAGACATTATTTTTTAGACTCCACGTGCCTTCCTGAGACACAGCATAACATAAATATGAAAGGCAGCTGCAAAGACAGCCCCTCCTGGATCCCAGCTCTGCTACTAACTACCTGTGTGGTCTCAGTTTACACATCACATAGGAACTAAACAATAATAATTATTTCATAAGGTTATTACAATCATTGAATGAGGTCATTTATATAAAGTACTTGGAATAATGCCTGACACATTGAAAATAAAATAGTAGCGTTAATTAATTTTGATTTCTTTTTTATCATTATTCTCTTTTCCAGCTGAGGAAATCAGAGAGGGGTAGTGACCTACACAAGGTCACACCGCTAGCGAATGGCGACACAATTAGCCAGGCATGGTGGTGCACGCCTGTGGTCCCAGCTGCTGCAGAGTCTGGGTTGGGAGGATCCCTTGAGCCAAGGAGATGGAGGCGGCAGTGAGCCATGATCTTGCCACTTCACTCCAACCTGGGTGGCAGAGCGAGATCCTATCCACAAAAACAAACAAAAGCGACTGGCAACACTGGTATCCACATCCAGGTTCATCTGATACCACTATTCCCCATGCAAAGATGTTAGTCCTTCAGGGTCAAGTTAAGAAGTCCTTGAACCCCAGAGTAAGGTCACTGCAAAAGCAGCTGCCAGAGACTGTGGCAGTCCTCACAGAAGGGAGAGAGTCATCTTGGTAAAGGCATGGGGATGGGGTGCTCTAGAAGGGCCTCGGGACTTCTCAGCACACCCAGGGCAATGGCTCTGGAAGAAAGTCATTTCCAAAGGTTGCCCGTCCCTGAAGACCAGCCAGCGATTACGCAGAAAAGGTTCAGGGAGCCAGCTCAGCAAGGCCAGTGGGTGGTGAAGGGCAAGGTCAGCAGGTGGTAAAGGGCAAGGCCAGTGTGTGGTGGAAGGACTCCTGACCACAGATAAACACAAGACTCCGTTACCAAACACCAGCGCAGATGCACTGCCAGCACTCACCTGGGAATGGTGGTAGCTGAACCTTGTACCACCCAAGACTGAAGCAGCAGAAGCCACTTCTGGGAAGCATCCCTGCTTGGCAAGCCCACATCCAGACACAAAGTAGGTCGAGTTCCTGGAGGCTGAGGGGAGCTTCCAAGCTCCCTGAGTGTCCATTTTGCCAGCTATAAAATGCGGGTGATCAGACCCAGCTTCCAGGGCAGTTCCGAAGACTGAGGTTGGGTGTATACAGGACAGAGGAGAGAATGGGGTACAGAGTGTGACCAGCTTTCCTCCGTGCATTGCAGAGTGCTGGTAAGGTGCACTTGTGACCCTCTGCTCATCACTGTACACCTGCCCAAACCTGCCTCCCATTCCTTCAGAGAACTGGCTTCAAGACGGGTTTCTTCTGAGAGTCTCTCAACATGAACCCCACACCTAATGAAGAATCAAAGTGCAACTTGAATATCCCTGGACAAGTGTAGCTGATAGCTTTGTGCCCGTGTTCTGGGGACCAACAAATGTAAAAACCCTGACTTCCTCCAAAGATACTGAGTTCTCCATCATCAGTGGGCTAAAAGGACAGGCCAGCATTACTTGGAGAGGAGGTTGCAAAAGGCATTCATGTATTAAAGAGAAGCCACAAACTATAGCCTTCAAAATCCACAGGGGTTGGCCTGAGCCTCTGATTTTCTGTGGTTGGACTTCATGAGTGCTTTGAAGACAGAGCCCAAAGCCTTCTTGATAGAGTGCCTTCTGCCTATGGCAGGTATTTATGGGCACGTGAGTTCAAAGCCTGTACAATATTGGCATGCAGGAATTAGAGAAGAATGAGGAGACAGGGTAGGAGGGGGTACCCCCATGGCCCAGCAGACCTTTCTGCTAATACAGCTTGCTCGCTTCTTAAAATTCCTGAGACTCCACCTCTACAGCCCCAGAGGCTGAGCTGTGATAAAATTTACCCTCTCCCAAGGCCTGAGGCACACCAGCTATCTAGGAGGGAGATGAACTCATGCTCACCCCCAGAAACACCTTAAGATTCCACAGTGGTTGCTCTGAAAATCTGTTGGGGGCCCAGAAAGGCATCAAGGCAGCTCTTTGGAAGACAAGCAGACAGCCGCGAAGGGAACCAAATCCTCATTTACTCTGGGGGCTGGAGCCTTTGAAAAGAGATGGTTTAATGACAAGGTGCTGTCAAGAGCTAAACGACTAGAAGGCGGCTCATCCTTGCTTTCTCCCTGTTGCCTCCCATCTCACTGAGGAGCTCCTGCTCAGCCCTGCAGACCCCAAGACTTCAGTGCCTGAGGCTTAACCCCGGCCGGTTTGGATAAAAAGGAGCCATAGCCCTGAAATGCACAGGACTACTTGACGCCCGGAGACTGTCCTGCTACCCAGCCTGTGGCCCTGGGTTCTAGACCTGTTGTTCCCACCGACGCTCCATCAGCCACTTCCCTAGCCGGGTGGTGATCATGGCAACCGTGGCTTGGAGAAGACAATGCAGCCACAGATGGCATTCTACGGACGGGTCAAGTGCACAAAGCTATTCAGTGTTTGGCCAAGAGGATTTCTAGCTTAGAACTAGAATTCATCTCTGGAGAGGACTTAACCTTCACAAGTAATTTCTTATTTAATTTTCTAACACTCTTTTGATATGGGTACCTTTATGATTCCCATTTTAGAGACAGGAAAACTGTGAAGGGATTTGTCCTTGGTCACACAGCTAGGAAGTGACAGAGCAAGGATTTGAACCCAGATTGGTATTATTACCAATTATTACTACCGTTAAGACCAATCTGGATTCAAATCCTTGAATCTGACAATAGTTGGGTTGGCTTTCGAGTCAAGCTCACGTAGTTTCCCCCTTGTCCGGAGCTCCCTAATGCTGACATGCTGTCTTGGAGCACCCTCTAGATGTCACCTGAGCCCTGATTCCTTGTCCCCATCTTTATCCTCCAAGTACTTCCAGGCCTGGCCTGCCCCCGAGCTCAGCTCCCTCCTCCTCAACCAGCTCTCCCTGCCTCTGCTCTGCATCTGATCTTCTTCCTGAGTTCCAGAACTGCTGCCACCTGCAGACCTCGTGTGCAAAGATGCTTGAGCTCTAACAGAGGATGTCAAAGCAGGAGGGCTGGGGACCCAATCCCTGCTAAGTATGCTCCACCACAGGGGCTCCAGGGTTTTAGTCTCCTGGAGAGATTTGCATCTGGGCTATTCTGCAATGCCAAACCGGATCCCACGGGAAAAGATGGTGGTGCACTAAAGTCAAGCGCACTTAAGTGGTGGGAAGCACTGAGATGTGTTCGAAGGGACATCTTCCGTCTGAGATGAGTCCATCTCCTGCTGCAGTCCTGCCTGAATGCTCTCAGAAGGAATATTGTGTGTGCGTTTCTATACTACCTTCCTTTTCTATCTCATGAAGGTCTCTACTGGCTGGACCATAATGCAGCTGGAATCTATGAAGCTATGAAATGCTCCCTGTGATTGAGACCAGGCTGGGCTCTCTTCCTCCAAGTAATAGATGCAATCAACGCCAATCAGTGAGGGATCAAGAGAGCCACAGCCTCATGGCGACAAACAGATTTAGAATCTGTGGCTGAAATTCAGACTGCACCGCAGAGCTGGGCATGCATGGTCTGTCAAGGGACCTAGTCCAGTCGGAGCGAAACAATAAGTCCATAGCTCCGGTTTTATTTCCAGATTTGCCACTGGGAGACTGTGCCAGCCTCGGTAGCCAGCTCCCTTGGCCTCAGCAGATAATTCACATAGAGGAAGAAAGTGGGTGGAGGGAAAAAAGAATGCTGGTTAACTTTGCACCCTGTAAGAAGTAAGCCCTATGGGAGTTGCTTTCCGTAAAGTACCTCCCAATCCCTAGGGGGCAAGCATCAGATTCCCACTTTAAAAAGGAGGAGGAACCGGGGTCAGAAAGATTGACCCCCACATCACACAGAGACTTAATGGTATATATGGAATGTGAAGCAGTAACGATAGCAAGAATAGTAACACGAATCCAACAACAGTTAATATGCGTGTAGAACAAGCTGTGTTCTGGACAATGTGTTGACTCCCTGAAACCTCACCAAAAAAATCATCAGGTTAGTAGTATTATCCCCATTTTACAGATGAAGAAACTACATACTGAGCTCTGTAGCTCCCACCCAGTGCCAGCTGCCCTGACATCTTTCCTCTTCATGTGACAGAATTGTTATGAGGACCAGTGGCATCGGTGAGCAGAACACACTGCATGTTCCCCAAAAGAAAGTGGTCCCCAGACCTTCCTTGGCTTCCTTCCCAGATCGGAAGGGAAGGGATATTTCCAGAGTGGAAGGGACTGGATATTTCCAAAGTGAACGGGAAGGGATATTTCCAGAGTGGATGGGAAGGGGTATTTCTGTAGCTGGCCTCTGACAGCACCAGTCAGCACCATGGCTTTCAGGAATACAGGATGGCACCCTTGACAGCTCCAGACCCATACCCAGTTGCATCCCTGGACCACAGGGAAGGGCAGCAGCTCCCTGCCTCATCTGCCCAGTTCTCACCTGGAGGCAGCAAAGGCTGTTTAACCTCTGCTGGTGAGTTGAAAGTCCAGGAGCTGGTGCAGATTTGTTTTGTTTTGTTTCTTCTGTGCTCCCACAAAACTGTAGTAGGGGGTTTCAGAGGTGGAAACCCTGGGGAGCAGGGTGAGGGTGGGAAGGAAGAACTGGCTTAGCAGCAAGTCTGGAACGGGTGAGCAAGTGGGAGAATGAACAGGAGATGAAGGACTGAGGATAGGAAAGGTAGGAGAGGGAGACAGAGAAAGAAAGACAGGTGGAGACACGAAAACAAAGAGGCAGAGACCAAGGCAGAGAGATAGTGAGAGAGAAAGAAGAACACCAGGGCCGAAGCTCTCCCCACTGACGCTGCTATGTGAAGGGTGGGCTGGCCTGGGTATGCCCCAGGGCATATGACTCTTGGCCTCTACTGACCCTAGAGTTCTACCGCCTTCCACAGAACAGAGTGGAAGCCTGCTTCTAGTACAGGAACAAGGATGAGGCTCCATCATGGTGACTGTCCCCTAGATCAGTGTCACCACACCACCTGCAGCACACATGGCCTCCTTAACAGGCTCATGTGTGCCATGCAACCTCCTACAGGAAGGAGGTTAGAGACTGGAAATGTAAGCCTAGAGGGAGAAGCAACATGTTTAGGGTCATGCAGCAAGTTAGTGCCCTGCAAAGATTGGAGCCCTAGCTGAGGAGTTCACCATCCTGCAGGACCAGGGACCCGCTGGCCCCTGGAGGTGAGTCCAGGGACAGAGCGCCTAGGATGTGGGCGATGGATGCAGAAGTCTCTCCCACCTCCCTATCCCACTCCAGCCAAAAATCTGAGCCAAATAAAGGAGCCAAGGCAGCTGCATCATCTCCATCTCTCAGCCTTCCCTCCCATGGGCCTCTCGTGGTCTTCCTGGCAGTCCCCTTCACACAGTCAGGGACCCATGAGCATACTTGCCCACCCATCCCTCCAGTGCCACAAACCCTGCTTGCTCTGCAGGTTGAGAGGGGACTGAGCGCCTCACTGCATCACCTTTAACCCCACGTGGTCCCAGCATCATCCACTCACAAAAAACTCCTCAATGGCCCTGCCCCTACAGAGCTCACCACGTAGCAAGGGACAAACACACATCATAACTCACCTGGTACAAGGAGAGAGCACGGAACAGAGTGCTGGGAGGACAGGAAGCGGCAGGGGCCAGTGAAGCTGGCAAGGACTGGGGGCTCCATGTGTGCAAAGGCACAAAGAAGGGGGAACCAGT
This sequence comes from Saimiri boliviensis, assembly GCF_048565385.1. Lineage (NCBI taxonomy): Eukaryota > Metazoa > Chordata > Mammalia > Primates > Cebidae > Saimiri > Saimiri boliviensis. The sequence goes on along the minus strand of NC_133450.1, from coordinate 8,151,086 downwards.
GGTCTGGGGTGGCTGGAACACAGGCTGCATACTAGGGTGCAATGGAAGGCCCCAGGGGTAGGAGTCCTAGAGGCCGGGCCAGAGAGGTGGCCTGGGGCCAGCTCATAAAGCCTCTGGTTCCCCTCTCTCCGTTCTCCACCGCCTTGGAGGCAGGGCTTGTTCCTACAGGCAACAGGCAGATGCGGAGGGTGCGCGGGCAGCAGAGCGGCGGACGCTTTCCCACAGTACGAGCTCAGGGTGTGTGTGGGGCCCGGCGCTCAGCCAGCCCTGCTGCATGGCACGCTGCCTTCTGCATCCCCGTCCTCCCTGCATCCTCGCCCCCTGCTGAGGGTCACTGATGCAGGGGGGACCCAGCCCTGGCTGCCTGCACACCGGCTCGCACCACCTGCCACCCTTTGCCGTCAAGAAACCACGTTGAAAGGGAGCCTTTGCATCTGGCACTCTTTAGGGAGGTCTTTCCGTAGGAGGAAGCCTGTGGCTGCAGGAGAACCATAGGCATTCCTGTCTCCTATGTTTAAAGCCACCAAGTCCGCCAGCTGCTTCTTCAGCAGTATTTAAATGTGCAGTAAGAACTGGCCCAGTGGATGTTCTAGCATTGGAATAGCAAACCCCAGGATTTCCTGTGTGTTCCTACATGTGCCTCCTAGCAGGGTGACAAGCACGGGCCGTGACCAAGGGCTCTTGATGCCAGCTGTGAACCCCATAGAAGTCCCGATACTCAATAGCCACACCTGGAGAGACTGGGTTTTGTTGTGGTGGCTGTTAGGGGCCATGGTGTCACAGCCATGATACCCAGTGCTGAGGCTTTAGGCTCAGGCTATGCCCCCAAGGGCTTCAGGCAGGATTTGCCAAGAGCCTGAGTCAGAAATCCTGTCCTTCCAATGCTTCCCCTGGCCAGGACACAGTTGCAGCCAGTGCCAGGCTCAGCCTAGCACCTCTGCTCCTCCTTTGGGGCCTCCGGAGCTGGCAGGGAACCCTCCCTCCACTGCCTGAGCACCTGTGCCTCCAGACCTAGCCCCTGACCCTACTCTTGGATCCCCTGGGGACTGGGATCTACAAGATCCAGGATCAGGTCAGAGGGCGTGGGAAAGACCTGAGGTGGAACTCGGATAGAACTGAACTGTGAGGACCCATCTCTCCCACTTACTCACTGTGTGGCCCGGGGTGGATTGTGCAACCTCCCTTCACCTCAACAACCTCCTGTGAAAGGGACATTTCATCGCTCCCCTTCAGGGATGATGTGTGGGCTGAACAAGGTAATGTCCAGAGAGTCCTGAGCACAGCGGTGACCGGCCCCCCTGGAGCTCAGCAAACTTCGGCTGTAATTATAAGCTGTTATAAGGCACTTGGCAATGGAGTAGATACTCCATAAACAAGCACCATCCAAGTGTAAATAATTATTAATTATTACGATGACTAATCATCATTATTATTGATGATAAACGTGAGAAATGCTACCCAAACACCAGCTCCCCCACTCAATCTGTTTGCAGGCAGACATCACTCCTCAGTCACGCAGAAAAAGGCTGGGGCCCAAAAAGAGAGCTGGTCCCGAGCACCCCAACAGGGAGCCCTGTCCTCCCTCCAGCCCCCATGAAGCACTGCACAGGGTGGTCTCAGCCAGGCAGGTGACATTCACCCAAATGCATCCCATGTGGCTGTCGAGGCTGCTCAGGGCCTGCGTCTTTTCAGCTTGGCTCCTCTGTGCCTAGGTGGTTAAACATGTCGGATATCACGTAAACAAGAAATGTCTTTGTGGTTCCTTGCTCATGTGCAGCAAGGCCGACCTCAGTGCAGTGACCTGGGGAAATCCTGGTCAAGCTCCCAGAGCCCTGCTTCTTAGATGAAGTCAGATAGGCAAGGAGTGGGCTTTGCTGAGCATGCAGATTTTACCACCATCCTGAAAAATCCATCAGAGCAAGGCCCACAGAGGTACCCAGGGCCTAGCTCAGCACCCAGCAATGTAGGAGCTCAATAAATGCATGGATGGGTGGATGGGTAGGCGGGTGAACAGACGGGTGGGTGGATGGATGAAATATTAACCATGCCTTTTTTTCTGAGCTGCTTTGACATCTGGGGCCTTGCTGACCCTGGAGAGATGGTCCCAGTCTCTATAGATAGTCCAGCCAGGCCTACAGGTCATAAAGGACTCGCCTGTGAGTGTGCCTTGCTTATGTGTCTGAGTGCAGTCTTGCTGCTGTAACAAAATACCACAGACTGGGTGATAGATAACGGAAATTTATTTCTCACAGTTCTGGAAGCCGGAAGTCCAAGATCAAGGTGCTGGCAGGTTCCGTGTCTGGCAGATGAGGACCCAGTCTCTGCTTCTAAGATGGTGCCTTGAACGCTGTCCTCCAGGGGGGACGATACTGTGTCCTCACACAGCAGAAGGGCAGAAGAGCAAAAGGAAGAAAGAATCTAGCTAGTTCCCCTCGGCCCTTCTGTGGGCTCCATGGGGGAGGCCCCATCTCCTAATCCTATTGCATTGGAGGTTAAGTTTCAACGAAGTTCTGGAAAGGATGCAAACATTCTAACCAAGGCAATATGCAAACGAGCAGTCCTGAGACTATCCCCGCCCCCAACCTCCTCTAATGGGCGGGCACACTCACGGCCACTATTCCCCTGCCCCAGTCACCCCAGGGCCAGGTACCAAAGGACTAGGGAGTATGTCCCAGAACCTTGACATGATTCAAACTAGCCGATGCTAAACCAGCTTGCCCTGCCCTGCCCATTCCTTCCCACAGAAACCACCACAAAGGCTCCTGCCCATGTTTTCCCCTCGACCCCTGCCTCCTGACTGCCCCGGGTGCTTCCCCACATGACCCCGCACGGGATGGCGTGCTCCCTCCACCTGGAACTGTGAGTAACAACTATCTTTTCCATGGCATCAGCTCCTGATCTACTGGCCGTGCCATACCTGTGTGATAATAAAGCCTACATCTTCAAACAGAGAGGGAAGGAGGAAGGGAGGGAGGAGGAGAAAGACAGATAGAAGAAAAGAAGGAAGGAAGGGGGGTTAGATGGATGAATAAAAGGAAGGAAGCAAGGGAGAATGAAATCCACTTGGGCCTCAAGTTTCGACGGGGATGATCTGACTACAACTTTGCTCCATGGTTTAAAAGAAGCAGCTTTCTCCTAGCAAGTTCTGGCTGTGTTTGGGAGAAGGTACCTTCCCAGTGCCACAGGCTAGCAATCAACACAGCATCTTGTCACTCTCTTTGGAGACAGAAAGATCTGGATCTGAATCCTGGCTCTGCTATTCACTGGCCGTGAGACCATGGACAACTGACTTAACCTTTGTGTGAGCCACACACATAGGTTCCCTGATCCACCTCCCCGGTTCCCTGATGCTAGTAGAATGAGATGATGCGGGCACAGCACAGTTCCCAGCACAAGAGTACACACTCCCCGACATTCCGAATGAGTATTATTACTCGGCTATTCTGCAGTCCCACACCCTGAGTGCCATCTGGTAGAAAGACTGTGCTATTTGGTCTAAATGTCTTCCTCACCCAGAAACTCCTATCTGGGGCTCTTGGTCTCTGCCTCCCAAAAAGCCATCTTAATTTTTTCCGGGTCCCCAGCCCGGAGTTCAGGGCTCAGCAGGCAAACGTGTGCTCCGTATCTGAAGGACAAGAAGGGCCCCACAACCCACCGCACGCCTGGATTTCACACACCTCTCCTCTGGAGTTACGCCGACCCCTCCCCGTGGAGAGGCTGCTTGGCTTTCGCCACTGCTTTTAAAGTGAGAAGAGGGAGGACCTTTCCGCTGGAATCGCATTTCAATTTCCCCATCTCCCCTGTACACCATCACTCAGTAAAAATAGCTAATTTTAAAATGGCTGCTCTTATGATGGACGAGATTAATGGATCTTGAAGAGCAGCCAGTATACCAACTGCTCCTGCAGCCATGATGAAAGCTAATAATGTAGAGAATTCTGCCAATTCCTTTAATTCATGAATATTTAAGCCTGTGAAAAATCTGTCAGATTATATCATTTTTTTCTGGTGATTTTCCGCCTAAGTACGTTCATGGCGGCCTGCCAGTTGCTCAAGAAACTTCAGCGGGAGCAAAATCGTTTTTGTTGTTGTTGCTACCATGGCCGGCCGGCCATCTCCTCCCCCGATCCCGGGGTGGAGAATCAGGTGCACTCAGGATAGCCAAAGGCAACTGCAGTGATCTCCCTGGGTAGGCACAGATTCCTCCCCCAACCCAAAGGCTGGCAGGGGCTCTGGGGATAAGAGACTGTGGTTTTCAAATTGTGTTCCACAGCACCCAACCCTTACTCCTCGGGCCCGAGGTGGGGGCATCCATGGGAGGGTTTGGGCTGGACAGGCTGCATATATGGGGCTGCCAGACCCAACCCCCACTTGCACCAAGCAGTTCTGTTTGGTGCATTGAGGTTCTATGCAAAATGTCCCTGCAAATAAGCGTTGCCCCAACTTGAAGCGATTTTAAAGGCATAAGCATGGAAACCACCACTCTAACCACCGCCCCCCCGCCCCCCTCCGCCAGCTGGAACAACACAGGGGGAAACTCAGCCCCCGTGAGGCTAACCGGTCAGCCCAGCTCACAGGAAATGCTAGCAGTGGCACCTGAGCTGCAACCGGGGTCCTGCACATGAGCGCCCTCTCCCCCTCTCCAGCACACTCTGGCCGACCTCCTGGGCTCTGCCTATTTGGGGAGGGCAGGAAGTGAGGCTCAGATGAGCCACAGCCCCCCAGCCACGGTGGAAAGCCCTCTCCGAAGCCAAGATGTTTTCTTGCAAGAGAGAGAGAGAGCGCATGTTTAGTGACTTGAGAGGGAGGGAGGGAAGGAGGGGTGGCCAACTTCAGCGATGATTATCATTCAGGGACTCGTTGGCTGGAGGAAGGAGCAAGCTTCTTTTTATAGGAACTCCATTTCCTCGTTTTGTTCTCCTCGGGTTATTCTCCAAAGAAAGCCGGCTCTTGAGTCAGCTGGCAGGAGAGTGGAAGGAACGCGCTGGTGCTGGCCGCAGTGGCCCCGGTTCAACGCTTGCTCCAGCTGGTCACGTCCTCACCGGGGCGGCCGGCGGCCTGCCTGCCCGTGCTCTGCCAGGAGCCCAGGTCAGCCCTCGCCTCGCCCGGGCCGGAGCCCATCCAAAATCAACAAGTCTTTTGTGCCTCTCCTTTGGACGCTGTATAATTACAGCAAACATGTATTGGCGGTGCACAGCGATTGCGAGGCAATTGTTGAAGGATCTCAAATGCGCTTGGCATTTGGTCTTGGAGAGCAATTCGAGGAATCACAGCTCCAGTTGGCTCGTGCTGGCCAGAAAACAAGAGATTTTCAGAAGTCGTGAGTGCTGTGTTGGCACGGCCTCCATGTAGTTCATCAGCTATTTCCTTGATAGTGGGTTGCGTTTTACCACCAAGCCAACCGACTGACTCATGAGTCAGGGACTTAAAAAATAAATAAATAAGGGAGGCCATCGGTGCCCGCTGAGCGAAGCGCGTCGGGCTGCCGACAAAGTGGCCCCTGCTTCTTTCCGGGTGGTTTCGTTTTTCCTCTTTTTGTCTTCTTGTTTGAAAACTGTGACAGCAGAACCGCACACCGCCCCCCTCAAGCTGTTCTGTTCCCGTGGGCCGCCAGAGGGGAGACGGGTGGGTGACGAGGTCTTCTAGCAGCACCATCTCTCGGCAAATTCACGTGCCCACCAACCAGGCTTGAATGAGGTGTCTAGTGTGTGCCTGGCTTTCAGGGGGCCTCTGTGGAGGGAGCCGTTGTTCATTGAGCTGATGTTAATTGACCACATGACATGGCCCAGGGCATTCACCCACGTGTGGCTTGCTTTAGCCCAGGCGTCCCCAAACTACGGCCCGCGGGCCACATGCGGCCCCCTGAGGCCATTTATCCGGCCCCTCCGCTGCACTTCAGGAAGGGGCACCTCTTTCATTGGTGGTCAGTGAGAGGAGCACAGTATGTGGCGGCCCTCCAACGGTCTGAGGGACAGTGAACTGGCCCCCTGTGTAAAAAGTTTGGGGATGCCTGCTTTAGCCTGTCGAGAGCTTAATAAGGACAACAGTTTTATCCTCAATTTATAGATGAGGAAATGAAGCCTTCCAAGGCTAAGATTCATAATCGGGTCATGCGCTTAGTAAGTGGCAACGTTGGGGATGGAACCCAGGTCTGTCTGATTCCAATACTCATCCCACCAACATTCATCTCATTCCAAGATTCGTCTTTCCATAAATATCCAATGTTTTGAGGGCAACGAGTTCCCTGCGCTTACAGGGGTGATTCAGACTGGCATGGTCCTTGCCCCTCCGAGGCTGACATTTAAGCTGGGAAGGGAGAGTCAAAGACGAAGTAGACAATGGGTCCTTTCATTGCAGTTGTGGTTCCTGCCCTCAAGGAAAAGGACAGAGTGGTTACAGCACAGGGCAGGGAACTTGGCCTGGCTTAGGAGACCTAAGAAATTTGAGGGATGATAGGAATTAAGTGGGCAAAGCCTTCCTGGAAGTGGGAACCGCTGGTGCAAAGACCCCTGGGTGAGAAGAAGGATATGGTGTTGCGGGGAGCTGACAGGAGGTCAGGGACCCTGGAGTGCCCAGGGTGAGGGGCCATGTGGGTCGAGAACCTGGTCTGGGCCCTGAAGGCGGAGGAAATGACTGCAGGGGTTTATCCTTAGCACGGGGCAGCCATTGGTGGGGTTTAAGCAGTGGCATGATCAGACCTGAGTCTGTAAAAGGACCCCCTTGGTTGCTTTCTGAACAGCAGACTAGAGTGACAGGAGTGGGTGTGGGGAGGGTCACTGAGAGACTAGCGATACTAGTGGTTCACAGTCTAGGGTCTAGTTCAAGACACACGCTGCTGGATGCAGCCAGGCCTCTCTCCCCATCCGCCTCATCTCCCCTCCAAGGTGCTCCCAAGGGTCTACCAGCTGACCAAGGCCATCTCATGATTGGGGAATAATCTTACAACTGCAGAAACAACACCCAAAAAAGCATAGTGACTAGGCTGCAGCCTCACAGCAAGTGAACGGCCCCTACTCCTTGCAGCCCTCAGTCCTGTGTCCCAGCCCCTCACCAGCTCCTCTGCTGTGCCAGGAAGGGCTCCAGTACAGCGCCCAGCTCCCACTGAGGCCAGGCTTGCAGCAGCTACAGAAGCCAGGCCTCCTTCCTCTCCTCCCTCCTGGCTTCACACTGTTAAGTCATTCTTCCAGGCAGTCCCTGGTGAACGCTTCAAGTTGGCTTTCGAAATGGCACAGCCAGATTGCATCAGAGGTGAAAAGTTACTCCTTTCACACCTTCCTGCCTCTGCACCTGCAGTTTCTTCCCCGAGCAGGGCCCTTCCTATCTTATCCATCTGGTGACTTCGTGTAAAGGGCAGATGCAGAATCCGGCCATAGCTCAGGGATCCTTCCCCAGTTCCCACCCCAACCCCGCTCCACCTCACCCCTCACTCTTGCCCAAAGATGGATGAATCAGTCACAAGGGCCAAGTTTCACATTTTTCTGGGTGCAGATTTCAAGGAGAACAAAGATCAAAGGACTAGCAACGGGTCTCTTTTCTTTTTCCTCCTTGGCAAGACTGTTTGGATCAGTCAGTACCTGACTGTCATGCTCTCCCCTCCCTTCCCCTCTCTTTTTCTCCTCCCTCTCCTGTGCTCTCTTCACCCCTCCCTACTTCCTCCCCACAGCAGCTGAGCCCAAGACCCTCTGTCCAGGACTAGGAGGCCTGGGGCTGGCCAGTGAAGCAGGCTTGGGGCAAACGCCCTCTCCGGCCCTCTGTCTCGTCCTCCCTCTTCTGTTCCCACTCCCTTAGAGGTCAGAGCCAGACTGAGATTAGGGAGCCATGTGGGTTAGGGGGAAGGGGCCCCCAGAGCCGTTCACTGCTGGGCACCAAGCTTCTACCTCTCTGACATGTCACTCTGGCTGTTCTGTACCATTGCCATGAGAAGCCCTCAGGGAACCCTTGGGGAAGGGTGGCATCCAGGGTCCCTGGAGCTTTTGACCTAATGCCATCCTCAGAGCATCCCAGTCTTGCTGCAATTTCTAATCCCCATTTTGCAGGAGGCTCAGTGGGGCCAAGGAACTCACTTCCTGCTAAGTGGGAAGGAGCAGGTAAAGCTGGGCCTGTTCTATTGCTTCCTGGGTCACAAAGGAGGAGGGGGAGGAGGAGCAGGAGGAGGAGATGGAGGATGAGGAGGAGGGGGTGATGGAGGAGAAGGAAGAGGAGGAGGAGGGGGAGGGGGAAGAGGGAGGAGAGAGGAAGGACACAAGGCTCTGTCCCCTTCCCATCAGCCATCTGATGCCGGGGCAAGGATGTGCCCCTCAGAGCACATGAGCCCTGCAGAGATCTGGAGCATGGAAACGAGCCTCCCCACCCAGCACCCCACTCCTAAGAGCCCATGTTGGGGTCAGTGCCTGGAGACTAGAGGATGAGCCCCTGAGGCCCCACCAAGCATCAACCAGCCCTGGGCGGGCTGCTGCACCCTGTTCAGGCTCCCCAGTCGAAATACCACTGAGGGCATGACTTGATGAGGTGTGGCAAGTGGGATTTGGTTACTCTGGGCCTGCCACAGGCTTTTCCTACTCCTTCCTGTGGCTCCAGACAGGAGCCCCCGGCCCTTCCCACTCACCAACCCTTCCTGCTCATCGCTCATCGTCCCTTTTGGCGCCCCTCCCACCCTAGCACCCCAGCCCCTGCTGGCCACCTGCTCAGGGCATGCCTGCCTCCCTCTGCCTCCTGAAGGCTGGGACAAGATGATTTACAGCAGTGTGGAGGGAGGGACAGCGAGCCAGATTAATGCACCAGGGCGCGGCTGCCTCGCTCACCAAACACACATCATGAAAACTTATTGCTCAGAAAACAGCCCAATGTCACTAATTCATAAATGTTTAATGCCCCCCACAGCAGAGTGGCTGGGGCTTGTCGCTTTCAGGAAGGAGGAGGCTGGTTCTCCCCAGGATACCCTGCTGCCACTCGCCCAGCCTGGCCTGGTGGCCTTACCACCCGCTCCTCAGCCAGGCGCCTGCCTGAGTGCTGAGCAGGTGGTTTCGCTTCCTGGAGGTTTTTATTTTATCTGGCCCGCGGATGCTCGTGGTTGAGGCCTGGGTGGTGTCTTGAGGCAAGGAGGTAGCACTAAAGATGGTCCCCAGACCTGCTCAGTCAGCCAGCCCTCCACAGACACCCAAGCTCAGGGAGAGGCGCATGGAGGAGGGGACAGAGGAGGGTCAGACAGAAACCAGGAGGGGACTCACAGCTGTCGCCCCCGCACAGAGGGCCTGCCTTGGCTGGCTGCGCTGGTGAGGGGGACACAGAGACAGAAACAGAGAGAGAAACAGAGAGACACACACACCCAGAAACAGAAAGAAACAGAGAAAGAGTGGCAGAAACAGAGAAACGAGAAACAGGAAGAGAGAGGAAGGAAGCGAGACGAGGGAAGGAAGAAGCCAGCCCTTGAGCAGGAAGATGGCTTCAGGCCAGGGGCTCTCCTGGGTGGGGAAGGATTCATCTTCCCTGGAAGCCTTGGGGACTCGGGGATGAATGAGAGGCCCACTGACTGTCCCATCTTGTTTGGGACAGGCAGGAACAAAAGGAGACATGATCCACACCGATTCACTGCCCTCCCGTGGGTCCGGCCAACACCTCCATCTTTGCCACTTTGGTGGATGGCGTAACGTCCCACCCGCCTCGGGTCTCTGTGTGGCCAGGCTCTGCCTGTCCCTCCCCTCCCATTCTCCAGCCCCTGTGGACTGAGCTCCCTGAACCGCGATTCCTAGCTCCTTCGCCTGCTGGCTTCTGTTGGTTCGGCCATAGGGAGGCCCTAGCAGGAGATAAGGAGGAAGGAGAGAGACTGGGGGGTGTCTCTGGCACCCCTGTATCCTTCATGCCCACCCCTCCTCCTCCAGTGGTCCCGCTGTCACCAGGTTCTGGTAACCAGCCAGGGCTGGTAGCAGCTTCCACCCTCACCAGGCTCTGGAAGCTGCAGCATCTCTCCCTCACCCGCTCTGCCCTGCCCACCCCTCGGTAAGAAGTCCCTGCATTCAGTCCCCTCATTTGAGCCATCGGGTGGACCCGTTTCCTGCCAGGACCCTGAGAGGGGCTTGCTTCTCCTCTACCTCTCACTTCCTCCTCCTCTAGGCCCTAAGAGAAGAGGCAGAGAGGGCAGGGTGGGATGGGAAAGAGAGCCAGCTACGGGGCTCAGGCCAGGCTAGCACTGAGTCCTGGCTGTGTCATTTCATAGCTGTGAGAACTTGGGCCAATCCCTTAATTTCTGCAAGTCTTGGTTTCCTCATCTGTAAAACAGAGATCGCGAGAGCAGCTTCCTCTCAAGTTGAAAAGATGAAATGAGACCCCTCTTTACTTGGATTCCTCACTCCTCTGCTCAGCACGTGGCCAGTGAAGAGTAAGCAATGCCGAGAGCGGCCCAAAGGCCAGGGCTCCCCCGCCACCCTCATGGGTCCCACAGAGGCCCCTGCATCTCCTGGTCCCAGCAGGCTGAAGCCCTATGGGCCCCAAGGGTCTCAGGAACCCTCACCCTCCACCCCCAGACCTTGAAGCCACAAAGAAAGAGATGACTATCAAGGTTCCCGATGTTGCCCTCAGCCCACAGGGAGACAACTGACTCACCCCGATCCCCAGAAATTAGGCTGCCCTGAGTCAACTCTGGGCACCCTGACTTTCCCAGCCCAGGGAGCTCCCAGGATGGGAGGAAGATGACCATGAAAAGGGTGCTTCTGCCTGCCCCAGCGAGTGGCCTTTCTCCCTGTTTCTGCCGTGTCCCATCCCCAGGCTAAGAGTAATAAAAATAGCCTCCATGTAGATACCACCTCTGGGCCACGTGTGGTGCACAAATGCAGTAAGTGGGCGAGTGGGCAGAACACTACAGAGATGAAGAGATTGAGTCTCAGCTCAGGCTGCCTGGGTTCCATCGCAGAGAGAGGCTTATTAGAGCATCATCCTGCTTCGAAGAGTCTGCACTGCCGGTCCGAAGACAGCAACAGTCCCATGTCAGTGCCCAAGGGGCCCTGAACCAGCCTCAGTACCCAGGAAAGCCATCCCGCTACTCTGTCACTTTTTTTTTTTTTTTTTTGGAGACAGAGTCTTGCTGTGTCCCCCAGGCTGGAGTGCAGTGGCACCACCTCAGCTCACTGCAGTCTCCACCTCCCAGCAATTCGCGTGCCTCAACCCCGCAGGAAGCTAGGATTGCAGGCGTGCGCTACCACGCCCAGCTCATTTTTATATTCCTTCTAGAAACGGGGTTTCACCATGTTGGCCAGGCTGGTCTCAAACTCCTGACCTCAAGTAATCCGCCTGCTTCAGCCTCTCAGGGTGCTGGGATTATAGGAGTGAGCCACCATGCCCAGCCATCTGCTACTTTTTAATAGTCAAAATAATCTGACTGCCGGGCGCGGTGGCTCAAGCCTGTAATCCCAGCACTTTGGGAGGCTGAGGCGGGTGGATCACAAGGTCAAGAGATCGAGACCATCCTGGTCAACATGGTGAAACCCCGTCTCTACTAAAATACTAAAAATACAAAAAAATTAGCTGAGCATGGTGGCGCGTGCCTGTAATCCCAGCTACTCAGGAGGCTGAGGCAGGAGAATTGCCTGAACCCAGGAGGCGGAGGTTGCGGTGAGCCGAGATCAGGCCATTTGCACTCCAGCCTGGGTAACAAGAGCGAAACTCCGTCTCAAAAACAAAAACAAAAACAAAAATATAAATAAATAAATAATCTGACCAATTGGCCATTTCTCTCGTACCACATGTTTGTTCACTCACAAAGTATTTACCAGGTACCGACTATGTGCTAGGCACTGCAGTGAGTGTAACGCAAAGAAGCCAGCAGAGGCCTGACCATGCCTGCCTTGGACACCTTGCACAAGTTTTCTCTTTCTCCTAAGAGCAGTGACAAGACATTTTCTATTTTTTTTTTTTAAGATAAAATTTCACTCTGGTTGCCCAGGCTGGAGGGCAATGGCACGATCTCGGCTCACTGCAACCTCCACCTCCCAGGTTCAGACGATTCTCCTGCCTCAGCCTCCTGAGTAGCTGGGACTACAGGCACGCGCCACCACACCCAGCTAATTTTTTGTATTTTTAGTACAAATGAGGTTTCACTATGTCAGCCAGGCTGCTCTCAAACTCCTGACCTCAGGTGATCTACCTATCTCGGCCTCCCAAAGTGCTGGGATTATAGGTATGAGCCACCATCCATGCCCGGCCTTTTCTTTTCTTTTCTTCTTCTTCTTCTTCTTCTTTTTTTTTTTTTTTTTTTTTTTTTTTTGAGACAGAGTTTCACTCTTGTCACCCAATCTGGAGTGCAGTAACACAATCTCAGCTCACTGCCTCTGGGTTCAAGAGATTCTCCCACCTCAGCTTCCTGAGTGGCTGGGATTACAGGTGCCTGCCACCACACCCAGGTAATTTTTATATTTTTAGTAGAGGCAGGGTTTCACCATGTTAGCCAGGCTGGTCTCAAACTCCTGACCTCAGGTGATCCTCCCGCGTCGGCCTCCAGAAGTGCTGGGATTACAAGTATGAGCCACTGCACCCAGCCTGATATTCTTCTATAGTAGCCCACATCCAACTCAGTATTCCTCCTACAGACAACTCCCTCATAGTTGCACAAAAATAAACAAAGAAATAAGCTTTACCCATTGATCGAGGTTTGACCTCACAGCTGAGAAGGGTCTGTGGCACACGAGTGAGCTGCAGCCCTCTGGCTGGGAATCGCTGCTTGAGCAGATGGCCCAGGGATATAACAGAAGGAGGAGGTGCACCAGGGAGGAGCGGCTGAGAAGAAGAGAAAGGAAGAAGCATTAAGAAGAAAGATCATTGACAAAACTAACTAACTGGGAGCCTCCACACTGAAATATGCTTTCTCTGGCCAAGAAATAAAACTTCTCTCAGAAGGCAGGGGAGCTGGAAGAATGCAGGCTTTGTTATTGGGCTGACCTGGGTTCCAATCACGTCTCTTCCACTTAGTTCCTATAAGTTGGTCAAGGAATGAATGATCTCTCTAATCAGTAGTCCAGGTCCCATCATTTTCCTTCGCAAACTCTTGTCACAGCTCTGCAGCTCTCAAAGCAAAGCAAAACTGGAAAGCACATGACATGCAGGCTGTCGCTCCTGAGTCCCAGGCCAGTGGAAGACACCGCCCATGGATCACAGCACTTTTTCCTAAGACCAGATGCAGCCTCAGAATCTTTCTTAACACAGTGCTTCAAGCAGTCACCACCGATGCAACATGCTTAGTTTTTAAGACAAAATGTTTTTGCTCTCTTTAGCCTTCTACATGTCTGCAAGTGCTGTAATTTAGGTCCCATCTGCTCTCCCCACCTTAACTCCCAGAGATCTTCCTCACTTATTTTTGTTAAAATATGCACATTGAATGAAAAGACCCCCCCCAAACAGGCTTTGTGTGAGTGACTCGGCTGTTTATTCACCCGGGTGTGGGCGGGCTGAGTCTGAAAAGAGAGTCAGCACAGGGCGGTGGGACAGGAGTTGGTTTTATAGGTTTGGGGTGGGCAGTGGAAAGCTACAGAAGTTAGAGTTTAGGGTGGGTTTTTTGCAAGCTGGAAGGGGGTCGTAGGTTTGCAAGCTGGGAGAGGGTCATAAGGTGTGAAGTTAGGTTGACCAAGGTCAGTTACAAAGTCCAATGGCCTTATCAATTGGGGTGGGAATAAGGAACAACAGAGAAGGTCTTAAAGTTAAGTAGGCACCGCAGTGATCATTTCTTCCTCTTTTCATGGTCTTCCAGCTGCTTCAGATTTTCCAGGAACTCATCTGGAGTATCCGTGCAGGTCACAGAGGTTAACATGGCATCCATGGGACCATCAGTCAACGTAGAAGGACTTACAATTTCATATTCTAGTCACACTGAATTAACTGTCATTCCCTAAACAAAGCAGGTTCGCTTACCCCTCGTTGCCGTTGCTCATGTTGCTCTCTCCATCCTATTCCACTCCCTACCCTGAGCCCAGCTCATCCTCCTGGAGACCCTGTATAAGTGTCAGCTCAAGGATTCTTCACGCGCCCATTGCACCCTGTGTGTATCTCTGGTGGGGTCTGGTGCCACACTGGATGGCAGCTGTGCACTGCTGTGACAGTGACCCCCACCAGCCTGAGGTCCCCTGAGGGCAGAACCACACCTTTTTGTGTTCGGATCGTCCCTCCACCTCTCCCTAACGCTGCTGGAGAGTCCTCCCAGTGGGTACCAGATAAAGATGAAGACAGTAAATGAACGGTGAAAACGGCAGGATAAGGGCAAAGACTGCGGGGTGCTCACTCCTCTTCTGTACAGTGAGGGGAAGGACCTCTCTGTCAAGATGGGCATGAAAGTGAGGTGACATATGTAAAGCACAAGTGCCCAGGGCATGGGATGCCCTTCATAAGTATTGTGGAGGAAATGAAGGCATGAAGGAAGGATTAAATGATGAAAGACAAAGAGAGGAAGAATAAATTGGAGAAGGAAACTAAAGGCAGAAGGAGAGAAGACAAAGTCTCAACAAGCACCTGCTATGTGCGAGGCACATTTCTAGGCCCCAGGTATACTCAGGGGTGAAAAAAAAAAACCCAGATATATTGCAGCTCCGAGGAAGCTCACAGTCTGGAAGGAAGAAAGACCACCGTCTTAACGCAAGTGTTGGAGCTAGTCACTGTCACTCTTTCCAAAAACTTGAATCTCTTCCCAGTACCTTCAGAATCGAGGCCGATCTCCTTAGCTCAGTGTTGCAAAGTCAGGGTAGGTAGATTATGCCGCAGTGACAAACAGCCCTCCACATTTCAGTGACCGACACAAGTGTATTTGTCATTCAGACAAATCCACTGCAGTTCCGGGGGGATTCCAGAGCACTAGCCCCCCTGTGTTGACTCAAGATTTCGGGGAGCTTTGTTTCAATGACACCTCCATATGTCATATAACCCATTTCTCTTCTGCTCGAGTTGGTGAGATTAAAACCCCAAGCCTCATTACGGAGCCTTTGCTAGGCTGTCCCTGAGCCATTGCACAGCCTTGCCCCTGCAGAGAAGAGATATGGAATCAACCCAAGTGTCCCACGATAGAGAATTAGATAAAGATACCTTGATGTCTTTATCTGTGTGTGTGTGTGTGTGTATATATATATATATATATATATATACACACAATGCAATACCATTTAGCCATATAGAAACAATGGGATGCTGTCATTTGCAGCAACGTGGATGAACCTGGAGGACATTCAGTGAAATGAGTCAGGCGCAGAAAGATGGGTACCACACGATCTCACTCATATGTGGGATCCAAAAAAGTTGATCTATAGAAGTAGAGAGTAGAATGGTGGTTATTAGAGGATGGAAGGAGAAGGTGGAGGGGGCACAACGAGAATCTGGATAATAGGTACAAAGCTACAATCAGACAGGAGGAATAAGTTCTGCCGTTCTATTACACAGCAGGGCGACCATGGTTAACAATATTGTACATTTTACAGTAGCTAGAAGAGAGGATTGCGAATGTTCTCACCGCAAAAAAAATGATCATGCATGAGGTGACAGATGTACCAAATACCCTGATTTGACCGTTACAGAACATATACGTGTTTAAAAACACCACACTGTACCCCATAAATATGTACAATTATTGTGTGTCAATTTAACATTAAAAATGAATAAATAAATAAAGGCATGGATATTTAAAAAGAAGACACGGCCCACTCACTCCCCACCTTGCCCAGCTGGAACGGGTGGAAGGGCCCTGCGATTGTGACGTCATGAGCTCAGCTGCGCAGGAGCGGGTGGCAGAGAAGGGCGGAAGCAAGGTGCCCAGGAGCTTCCTTTAGGGCCTCGACCTCTCCACTGAAAAACGGGTAGCTCTGCCTCTGGGAAGGCTCTTAGAACTACAAGCAGCGGGAATCCTTACCCCTCCCTGCAGGTGGTTCCCACCCAGGGGCAGCTATGAGCCTGGGAAGTGGAGAGAGGGAAGAAATTCATCTTGAGGTTGGACATTGTCGGCCGATGGCCACCATGTGTCAGCTGAAGGGAAGCAACTCAGGGAGTTCAAAGAGAGAAAGAGGCAGAAAGCGAACCAACCCATCTCCCCGGTTCCCCCACGCCGCTGCAACGCGCTAGAGGACCAACCAGCTCGTTCTCTTCACTTCTTTTTCTCTTGGTGATAGTGGGCCAGGGGGTGAGTAAGCCAGAAGGTTCCCCAGTGTGGTCTCGGTTAAGGTCACTGGATACTTGCTTCAGTCCCCTGGGTGATGAGTTCAATGTCAACTCACACCCACCCCAGCCCACCCCACCCCTGGCGGCCCTCTCCTGGGCTTTTCTTTCCCCTCTCAAGTTCAAGTCAAAACGTGGTCAACCCCTACGCCTCCCTCACCCCTGGCCTGGCCCAACCAGCCCCTAACCAGAGCACAGGGCACAGTCCCTAACCACATCTTGCAACATGATTCACTGCGTCTGTGGCGGGACTGATGCAATTGTGGGTGAGGAGTCATTTCTACTGATGGAGAAACCGCAGCAACCCGGCCAGGGGTGGGAGGGCAATCCATGGGGACCCACCCTGAGACAGGCCACGACTGACAGCCCTCAGGCTCTCCAGGGCAAGCCAGCCACACTATGACTGAGGGCCAGAGAGCAAAGGCCCAGAACATGCTGACCTCCTGCAGAGAGGCAGTAGGCTAGGGGCCGGGAGGAAGGCAGGGGTCTTGGCAAGGGAGGGCCTATTTGAAGACAGCCCCCAGAGTGATCCCTCTTTCTCTGTGGGCAGCCTAGACATGGATGCGTGAAGTTCCTGGAGGAGGCCAGGCAACCACGAGCAGGAATATCACTTTCTCTGGGTGCTGGGTCTGTGGCCGGACCAAAGATTGAAGTCACCTTTCTGCTCACTGCACTGCATAGGAAATACAGGCAGCTGCCTGCAGAAGACACATTCCCACCACCAGAGCAGGTGCCAGTGAGACACACAGAACTGAATCTGAAATTCCAGGGCCCCAGCAGCCTGCATGCTCTGGCCTGGATCAGCTGGGCACACCTGCCTTTGGTGCCTGATCTACTGTTCATTTCCAACGCCCAGCTCGGCCACCTGCCCACTGGACCCTGTGCTTGTCCCTCTGGCAATATGAGCTCAAGCCAGCTAATTCCCCTCTCTGCGAATTCCCCTCCCTCATCCGAACCCTGGCGCTCACTTCTGCGACTTAGCAAGGGATTATATGATGCCCCGTGACAACAGCTGCCCTTTCCCCGTGTTTCTATCTTATTTCTCCATCTTCATCAGAAGCCACGCTAGACAGGGGCTGGGCTAGCCTAGAGAAGTCATCCCTGCCCCACCTCCACTCACCTGATCTTGACACATCCCTGCAGGGGAGGTATTTTTATCGTATTCCACTGAAGAAGAAACCTAGGCCCAGGAGGTAATAGAGCCAAACAAAGACACTAGAAGGTGGCATGCTTGAAGCTAAGACCCAAATGCTCTTCAAAACCCCTGCCCAGAGTTCTGTCCAAACCCCGGCCACCTAAACCAATCCTTCACGGGGTCTCCCGGTGAAGGGCCCAAGAGATCAGGATCCTACACAAGGTACCAAGCAAGATGTAAATACGAGAGAGAGTAACAGTTGACCTCCCAGATCTGCACGTCACGGACCTACAGCTCCAAGATCCACACTTTTAAAAAATGTATCACCCCCCACATCCTCACTGTCCCTCTGGCTCACAGACTGGAGACTCCCTGGAGCACCATAAAAGACAGAACTTAGCCATCAGTGTGCAAGCCTGACCCCTGGTGACCAGAACCTTGAACTGCATGGCCATCCAGGCCTGGTTAACTTCTGTTGAGACTTGGTTGGCATGCACTCACATGCCCAGCCAACTTCTGACCAGCACAGAGCCTATGGATTAAGCCACATCTCCCTGCCCTTCAGCCCAGGTGACTCTGGAACTCCAGGTGATGGGGCCTTATTCACCTAGCCCCTCACGTGGCTAACACATGAGTCCACCATGAGCATAACTCATGCATCATGAATCCCGCAGCCACATGGGAGGCAGATGGAGTCCTAGCCCCCCTCTAGAGAGAAATAAGCTGAGACCAGAGCAGCTAAAGAAACACTCCGAGATGTCACAGAATCGGTGACAGATGCTACACTCAAACCTAGATTTTTCTGACTTAAAATACCATCCTTTCAAATCGTCCTAACATCCCCATCCTCTGGTCACTAAGGGGCAAGAAAGAGATGAGGAAACATGGTTCCCAGGACACCCCACTTTTAAAAAGTGGAATTTTCCAAATAAAATTAATTACATAAAGTAAATAAACTTATTTAAAATAAATTTATTTATTTTAAATAAGTTTATTTACTTTATGTAATTAATTTTATTTATTACATAAAATTAATTATGTAAGGGAAGACAGCTTTCCCCCTTCCAATCCAATAGCCCAGAAGCACAAATCCTTGACCTGAGAGATACTAGGTCCAAAGCAGGTGAAACAGACTAGGGCTGCCAGCTTAGCAAGCAAGCATCCAGGATGCCCGGCTGCATGTGAATTGCAGGTGAGCAACGCCTGCTCCACTTGAGATACACTTATTCTTAAGTGCGGTTTACCTTGAAGTTCAAGTTTAACCGAGGATCCTGTATTTTGTCAGCCAACCCTAGACCAGACGCCACTGGGGAATGGGAGAGAGGGGCAGCTGGGCCAGGGGGGTGTGGGAAGAGCCTGAAGTTCCTGCCAAGCAGGGAGAGAGGTGGGAGATGAAGCGGGAGACCCACACAGGAAGGTGGGAGTCAGTGCAGGCCTTGAGTGGGATGAGTGTTTTCTTAAGGATTTTCTGACAAACATGTGAGGAATAAGCCAAGGGAGGGAGTGGGGACGTGAGCTGGTGAGGGAGGGATGCTGGGGTGCCTGTGGGTGGTGGTTTGTGCGTGGCTGTCTGGCGGAGGTTGGGGAAAGGCCTGGATTCTGGATCCATCCCGAAGGTGGAGCTGGCCAGATCGCTGCCTTCCCCTGCAGCGCCCTGTGAACCTCTGGCCTTGGCCCTTCCCAGTTCTGCCCCTCCAACACCTGGTGGGCTCGCGGACCCAGTTCTGACTTCCCCTCTTTCCCTTCTCCCCTGCGTCCTCCGCACCCCACTGCACTCTGACTGAGTCAACAAAGGGAAGGAGAAGGAAAGTAACTTTGCTCTTTCTTTTCCCAGTTCAAGGCCTCTGTGCCCCTCAGAGGATCCGGGACATGGCCCCAGACTCACTTTCCTGGCCGAAGCTCCCTCCACTTCCCCCCAGAACCCAGTGCCAGACCAGGAAGGAGCTACTGCCTGCCATCCCTGAAAGCAGGAGGCTGAGGCCCTCAAGGGACTATGGTTCAACCCCTCCTGCCTGGGGAGGACTGGGGTACAGTGCCCCAAGACGCTCAGCACCTACCAACCCCACTGCCGGGAAGTGCTCCCTGCTATCCAACCCCCGCTTCTGATGTGGCTCCTTCTTACACCACCCAGGGACCCGCCGCTGCCCTAACACCACATTAGGTGTGGATTATTGCCCCATTTTACAGAGGAGATCACTTAGGTCCAGAGATTGCAGAGCCTGAACTGGATCCTGGGGGTCTGGCTGTAGATGCTACTCCCACGTGGGCTCCTGCTGCATCCACAGCCCAAGCTGCCCACCAGGATATGGGCCCAGGGCTCAGGAATCCCCAAGGCTGAGGGTGGCCTGACCCCTGCTGGAGGAATCAGCCTCAGAGCTGGGAGCTCCCTGGGGGTCATTCTGTCACCAGTGGGGGCTAGACTGCCCAGCAGGGAAAAGAACAAGGTTTCTGGACTCTCACCCCTGGAGACTGATCCCCGGTGTGGCCTCCATCTTACACCACCCAGGGACCCACTTCTGCCCCTCACCTATTCCCTGATGAGGGAGAAATGCCCTCCGTGCTGGGAGACAGCTTCCGGCTGAGGAGGACGCTCCGTCAGCGCTGTGGCTCACCCACACATGCGGAGAGCAGCACAGCCCGGCTCGCAGCAGCTAGCGAGATCCCATGCGGCTGTCCCGTGCCAACCATCAGGGAGTCCAGAACCATCCAGTCCAGTGCTTCTCACCCTTCACTGGGTATCAGGATCAAAACCACGGAGGCTCAGAAGCACCCACAGAGGTTCCCTTGACCTAAGGTGAGGCTCGGGTCTCAGAACTGTTTAAAAGCCACCCTGGTGATTCTCCGGGCAGCCAGGGTTGAGAACAACAATCTGGTCAAAGCACCCATGTCACAGAGGAAGAAAGTGAGGCCCAGAGGGACGACCTGATGACACATCAGGATAGGGCCCGGGACCACTGGTCTGGATTCAGGAGTCTTTGCACCCCAAACCCATGTTCCCACGTATTCATTCAGCCCCGGGTTGTGAACGGTGTGGAGGGGAGGGGAGAATGGCCACCGCGGACCCAGCCTCTGAAGGAAAGTCTGGCCTTCCCGCCTTGTCCTCCAGCCAAGTCCTCTCTCTCGGATACTGCTCCGTGAGTCACACAGTGAGAAGGTGACTCTGTGTAGGCAACCACAGCTGTTTCTCTGCCTCAGTTCACAGTTCTAAGCATCTACTTCTTGCAGAAACTCTTGCTAAACGCTTTGCCAGCATTATCTCATCTAGAAGATCTGCTGTTTCCGGCCAGAACTGCTCCACTTTCACCAAGAGAAAAACATGAGCTGGCTTCACCCGACTCAGTAGCCATGCCCTGCTGAACACAACCCCAAAGGCCTTGCTCTCTGGGGAGTTCCGACAGCCGAGAGGAGCTACAATCCCTGCTCCAGGCAGGCAACATCTGGTCTGACTCCGAGCCCTGCCGTCTGCCTGCACAGAGCTCTGGAAGGTACAGAGCTGGGCATCGGGATTCCTGAGTTCCAGTCCCAGCTGTGCCATTGAGCAGCTATAGGGTCTTAGGCGGGTCATTTCCCTCTCTGGGCCACAGTTTTACCATTCAATAAATGGGAGCATTGAACTCGATCAGGGATATTGAAATGCATTTTGTGGGACAGCACTTTCTTCACATAAACCTGCAAGTGGAATGCACAGACCCCCAGGGGCCTGGTAGAGGAGCGGCCAGGGTTCCCAGAGCTGGTCACTTGGTCCCTCCCCGACACTTGCTCTCCGAAGACACTCCCGGGCACTCTCCAAAGCCTCCCAGTTTGGTCTATAAAATTTCCTTTGGTTCTGTCGTGTCTTCCTGGTGTTTGACCAGAGACAGGAGTTCGGAGGAGGGCAGTGGGGAACACACCGGGGTGCTGGTAGGGTAAGGAACAACTTAGAAAAAAAAAAAAAAAAGGTATCTGCCGTATAGCAGGGTCCAGAGTTCCTCTTTTCCAAAACAATCAGGAGAAGAAATTCCACGCTCATTTATCATGACTCTAACAGCTGCGGAGGCAGGACAGGAAGGGGACAAGGCCCCCGGTGCACCCAAGTAGGAGAGGCGTCCCTGGGGGACCCTGGGACAAGGTGGTGTCTGGCAGCACCCTCGGTTCACACCTGGAAGAGGTCCCTGATCTGTAATGTGTAGGCCAGGGCTGCCATCTTGGGTCCCCAGGAATACTCTGGTCTGTTTCCTACTCTGTGAGAGGGGCATACCGGGCTGCTGGCAGGCCATGGAAATCATGCAGAGGCCCAGAGCAGGGCCCAGCCCATCTCCAGCAGTTATGACTCTTTGGCTGTGGTTTTCCGTGTTGTTATTTTGCTCCCTTGTGGTTTGTAGGCACCTTTGATTGGGTGGGGGCCAGGCAGAGTCATATAATTCTTAGAGCCGGTGGAAACCTCACTTTAGAGATAAAGAAAGTGAGGCTCAGAGAAAGAAACCTGCCTGAGTTCACAAGCTGGGACTCGTGAACCCCAAGTGAGAACCGAGCTGGGGCTTGGGCCCCGGACTCCAGATGCCACGGGACCCTCCCCACAGGCCAAGCACAGGGCCACCAGCTTCCTCCCTGCTGCTCAGCCCCATGCCTGCCTGCGTGGACACGTCCTCCTACACACCCTCCTCCACCCACCCGGCCAGCAGTGAAACCACTGACCCCTGGAGCGGCCTTGGGTTCCCAGTCCCAATTCAGCCTTCCCCTGAGAACACGCCCCCCTGGCCTCCTGGTGACAGAGCCTGTAATTGCTCTAACTGCCCCCTGGGGAAGCAAGGCAGCCTGGTCTTTGTCCACATGAGTCAGGTTTCCAAAGCAGAAACCTCAGGCACAGCCACATCGCACAGCCCAGGCCCCGCCACCACTCCCCACAAACCACTTCCTGCCTCATTCCTGGCACCACCAGCCTGAGGCTCGTGGCAGCTGCACAGCCCTAGTGGCAGCTGCACAGCCCTAGTCTCTGCTGTTCCACTGGATGCAGCCCGCCCCAGCCCACTGCCACCCCACCCACCCACAGGCAGGGGAGGGGCAGGACTCTTGTCTGTCCAGGTGGACCGGCCATAGGCTGGGTCACCCAGGCAGTGGAAACGCTCAGCAGGAAAACCAGACCTGGCTGCTCATCAGTCCTGGCACTGTCTATAATTTGGTTGTCCACAGGTCCTCCACGTCTGTCTACAGCAGAAGAAGGAATTAAGATACTGGGCTGGCAGCTCCCAGCCCTCCACCCAGGGCTGGGGCCCAGCTGTGCCTGTCTTTCCGAAGGAAGCTTCAAGGAGAACGGAAGCATCACTGGATACAGAGTTAGACAGATCTGGGGTTCAACTCCAGCTACGTCATTGCCCCACTGTGCCCCTGATCAAGTGATTTCACCTTTCCAAGCTTCAGTTTCTCCACCTATAAAATGGGGAGCATAACATCACCCCTTCCAGATGTGTTAGAAAGAGTAACTGAGCTAATGCACAGCCTATACAGTATCTGGCACATAGTAGGTGCTCAATAAATATGAATGTCCTTCCTCCACAGCATGATGACAGTGGCCCTGGTGGAGCAGTGACAGGCATCAAAGTGTCGGGAAGAACCCTGCAGTGGCAGTCAAGAGGCTTGGGATCCAATCCTAGCACTGCCTCCACCTTGCTGTGTGGTGTTAGGCCAGTTGGAGCACCTCTCTGGTCCTTCATTTTCAAGCATAAGTGTAAAATACGGGAGCAGATGGTTTCCAAGCTCTCCCTCAGCTGTAATACTCTAGGAAAGGGCTTGGTGCAGATAGGATAGTGATGCTGCTCAGGGTGATGGGAATGGTGAGACAGATGTGGTCATGACCATTACCAAGGGTACAGCGAAGCTCGCCGGTGACAGTGAAGACAGCAAGGCCAGTGGTGGCCCGGGCCGGGGCCCGAGTTTGCTCAGGTAGGGTTCAGGAGGCAGCTGCAGGAACCCTACGCTGAACAGTGAGAGTGGCCTGCGCTCAGAACAGGTGGGCACCTTCCACCAGCCAACTTCACCCACCACTCCCAGGAATCAGGGCCTTGTTCCCACCCAACAGGTGGGCACCGAGAGTCCCACGGAAGACTGAGGCCTTTCTCTGCCTTCGGAGCGTTTCTGCTGGGGGAACACAGACTTCACAGGGCATGCTCAGTAATTTTTAACCATCATAACAACCCATCAGAACACGGATTTACTGCTTGAGGTCATGCCCTATGTTAAGCCTTTAATGAGCATTATCTCACGAATCCTCCCGACAACCCGGGATGAGGTCATCACCATCATCATTTCCATTCCAAAGTGGGAAGAAAATGAAATGCAGAGAGGTTATGCTCCCTGGCCCCGCTGGAGGCAGAATGAGGATTCCACGGAGGCTTGGGGGGATCCCTGGGGCCTCCAGTGGAGAGGATCTATCTGCTGGGGGATGAGGAAGATGTCCCAGAGGTGGGGACATGCGAGTCAGGTGATGATAATGCTGGTTCCCATTTGTCGACCACTCACTAATGTCACGCACTTCCAAACCTTTCGGCGAGATTCTCATTGAGTCCTGCTTCCACCCCTGTGGCGGATACTATGATTATTCCTGTTTTACTGAGGCACAGAGAGGTCAAACCCTACCCTAGGCAGGACAAAAGGAGGCCAGCAGAGGGCATGGCTTGGAAGGTACCACGTTCAGGAAATGGCAGGCAGTTGGTGTGGCTGGAGGCTTAGGTGCTGGGAAGAGAGGTTAGAAAGGTAGGCAGGTGGGGCCAGGCCACGATTCCCCCACCTGCCCCCACAACATCCCCTGGGAGGAAGGGACTCAGGTCCTAGCCTCACTCAAGAACTTGGCATTCAAAGTTAGGGGCCTCTCCCTGCCGCCCGGTTCCCAAGGAGGCAGCCTGTTAGTCACCCTGTGACTGATACATTCAGACTCAAGGTAAGCAAACAGATCGTAGGGGCCCCTAATCCCCTCACACCCAGAAAGCTGGGGAGAGGCTAAAGAGACAGGCTCGGAATCCATGGCCTCCGGGGGAGATAGGGAAACCTCATTCCGCCCTCCTTCCCCAAACCAGTAAAGCAAAATACCAGCATGATTCATTTTTTAAAGACAGAATAAACAAGTCCAGAGAGGAGATTAGGTCTTTGTCTCCCCCGACTCAAGACAGTTGGAAAAGCAGGGTTGGAAATGCTGCAACCCAGGGTTGGCAAACAGAAAATTAGTGGCAGATTAATTTCATTGTCTCGCTGGGGAATGGAATCCTGTACATTAAGTATAGGATTAAAGGGAGATTAATTTCCCATCTCACCAGGCTGGAGGGAGTCACCTGCAGGGAGTTCACTGGAGTTCTCTCCCTCTGGAGAGCTGGGAGACCAGTTTCAGTGGGGTAGAAGCAAGAATCCCCAGGGTAACTGACGGGGCTGAGGGGCTTGCTGGGTCCCAGGCCCCTCCTGTCTGCCCTGCTAGCAGGAGGGGAAGCTCTGAGCTTTCAGCAACCCAGGGGATTACATCACAGCCCCTCTTGGCCTTTCTGCGAAGGTGTGCGCAGACCCATTCCCTCTTACTCACAAGCCCTTGTGTGCCCATCCTGCCCTGCCTTCTAACAGTCTTCAGTGTTTTCTAAGCGCCAATGCTTCCCTTAGAATCATCTGGTTAACTCTTGCAGCAACACCAAGAGGCGTGATCGTTATTATTCCCACTTTACAGATGAGGAAACGGACACACAGAAAAGGGAGCTGAGCTGGTAAGTGGCGGAGCCAGGATTTGAGCCCAGGCCATCTGGAAACCAAATCTGGTCTCTTCACTTCAAGTTTCTGCCTCTCCAAATACAGGGTTCACCTAAAATGGAGCACGCCTCTACTACACGGTGTTTGTCTGGGCTACTGGCCCGTCTTGGGATGTCCCCCACCCTGCCCACAGGCTCTGCCCAAACTGGAGGCTTCTTGGGGCGAGCTTTGAAAGCGGTCACTGGGCCTAATGGGGTGGTCCCAGCTGCAGCTTCTACAGGTGGAGAGTAAGCCAGGCTGGGCCACGCCACACCTGCTCCTGGGAGGGGCCTGCCCACCCATCCAGTGCTGGCCAGGGATGGGTGTACCTCTGCCCTTGCTGTAGGGAGAGCAGGGTGGGACAGCCCAGGCCCGGCCAAACCTCAAATGGCAGGCTGCTCCTGCTGCCTCCCAGACCACGGTTAGGACGGATCCAGAGAAGGCCAGTGTAAGGAAAACAAAAATACCACGTCTGGCCAGCCAGCGGAAGCCAAACCACAGTGTGGCACAGACAGGAGGGGTTTATAGGACTCCCAGCTGGGTGCAAGGAGGTGTGTCTGGTCTCAAGAAGGACCAACATCTAGTTCTCTCCCAGAGAGGGCAACTAGCCATCAACTTACATGTCAATGCCCATCGGTCAGTGGTGGCTGCTGAGAACGATGCCGGAGTCACCTCCTGGCTCAGCAAGGACGCAGTCTGTCGTTAATTAGCAATATCCCCTCGGCTTCAGCATCAAAGTGGTGGCATGATGGCAGCTTACCAGCCACCCCTGTCAGCTCCGTACCATGACACTTCAGACCTCCCCAACAGCGCCGAAGCTTTGTCTCCCCCTCCCTCGCACCTCTAGCCCATTAAGCTCCAGCCACATCCAGCGGGTTAATGTTTTCTGGTAATATCCCTAAAGGCAATACCCTATGGACATGCTTTGGAGTGGCCTTTGTTGCTGCTGCCTTCAAAGCCCTTCCACCCTTACCTGCCTGGTGAAATCACGTCATCCTTCAAAACTCTGTCCTGGCATCACTGCCCTCAACCCCTACCTGGATGGAGCTCATCACTTTCTCTTCTGTCTATTATGATCGTCAGAGTCAACAGTACTGAGTGGGTCCCAGGCCCGGCAGCACCAACTTCATTACATGCCTTATCCTTATAACTCTGCATTACCTCCTAAAACGATGCCTGTTTTACAGATAAGGCTGTGACACTAAACGATGCGGAGAACTTGCTCCAGGGCCCCCAGCTGGGCTGTGATGGGACCAAGATCTGAAGCTGGCGTGTCTAACTCCGGAGCCGGGACTTTGATCACTGTGCTGTGACGTGGTGGCTGTCTTCTCTCACCCCATCCGCCTGAGCTGTAATTGCTTACGTAAGTATCTGTTTTCCTTTACACAGAGTTGTTTCCTAGACGGCAAGGGCCTTTTCTTCATCCCATAGCCTCAGCAGCCAGCCAAGAGCCCTGCACACAGTAGGCACTCAATAATTGCTGGCTGAACTGGCTTTGGCTGAGTGCAGAGAGCTATCTTATCCTGTCCCCTGCCTCACATTCCAACCCAGTCCTCCTCCCAAGGACTCCCCTGAGCCCCGCCTGTCTAATCTGGGTAGTGAAAGTTTACTAGTGCCTAGAGGGGCGGAGTGTTCTTGGGTTATCTCAGGATGAGTGAGGGCAGGAGCTTTTTCTATGGTGGGTAATTTATCCACCTAGAAAGATTACAAACTCACAGCACAAGAGGACAAAATCCAAACCTTCCCTTTTCCTTTTCTTTATTTTATTTTCTTCCTTGCTCTTGCTGCTTACGTATGGAACGCTTGCATTGCGTGAGGCACACTAGGGGAGCATGGCTCCCCGCTAAAGTAGTGTTAAACCAAGTGCCCTCTGTGGACAATCCACGAGTTTAAAACAGATTCCTTGACTTGCTATCAACCCTCCAGCTTCCAATTCTGCAGGGCCAGGCTGAAGCTCTGCCCTGCCTGGCTTTCACAAGCCATTTCTGATGCGAAGCCTTCAACAGCTGCTGAGCCATAGAAATCTCCAGGCTGGCATCTAAGCCATCAGTGACATGGCAGTTCACGGCATAGAGACAGAAGGTCTGACTGTATGGGGAAGGGGGAGCTTTGGGCACCCAGGGAACTAGGCCCTTCTATCTCCAACCAGTTCACTTGAAATGTCTCTTCCCCTAAGCCAGGTTCCATGCACCCTTCCTTGTCCATTCACAGGTCCCACTGCAATGGCCTGGTCATTTGTCTCATGCCTGCGCTGGACAGTGAGCTGCCGGAGGGCTCCGATTCATGAATGCCCCGTGTCTGGCCCATGATCTTTGTTTGTCCAATTAAACAAAACATTTTAACCTCCCAGTACGACCTGGCTTAAAAATACAGGAGCCACCCATCCCTCTGGGTTCCAGAGGGCAGTCAGGATGGGGGTGGAATCAGGGAAGACCAGCTCCCCAGGGGGAGCAGACAGGGAAGCCTGGCCGAGCTCCAGGAGGATCAGGTGAACCTGAGCAGGGACATGCTATGATCTGAAATGCAGCCCCAAATTCTGCCCCAGAGAATCCTGAACAGCCAACGCCGAAAGGCTCCTCAGGGAAGCCAGCCCCTCTGGTGGTCTTTTCCCCGTGAGCTCCATGCAGTAGCTGTCTTTGCCTGCCTGGGCTTTGTTGAATTGTCACCTGGCTTTTCCATGTTCATTACGGAGAGACGGCACTAGCTGGCAATTCCATTAGCAAGCACAGCCAGGACAGCAACATGCCCAGGACTCCATGGAGCTGCGGGAACAATGCAGGCCCCTGAACTAAACAGATCTGAGTTTTCCCCTACGGTTTTGCTCCTAGCTGTGTGACTTTGGGTCATAATGTGCCCTCTCTGTGCCTCTATTACCCCACTTGTATAATGGAAATCTTCTTTGACTCAAAGTTGGGGTGAAAAATAGATGATAAAGCAATTCTAGAGGGCCTGGGCATTCTTCCCTGCTGTGACTGTCCCGCCTCTTGTTTGAGGACTTTCCCTATACGGATCATCCGTCTGCTTGAATGTCCTCTCCCAGTGGGGTTTTCCACTGGTTTTTGGCCCAGTCTTCCATGATGTGGGTAACCTGTCACTGCAAAGCTCTGGTTAGAGCAGAGGGTATCTGCACACCCCTTAGATAATCATCACTTCTTCCAAGGCTGAAACATGTCTTTCCTAAGGGGTGGGGAGCACAGGGCACGATCCCAAGAGGTCCTGAGCTCCATACGCCTGCACTGGGCTCAGTGTCACTTCTGCGACCTGGTCGCAGTCTTAGTGATGTCTCCTCCTCAGACAGGCCTCAGGAGAAGGGTATCTTCCTGTTAGTATTTGCAGGGGAAGCTGAAGCCCCCAGATGCTTTGAGCCAGGGAGCTCCCGGAATCATTAGCACTCTGGGATGTGGAGGACTCTTCCATCACTGACATGCACACATCATCAAGTGGTGTGGACTCTCTCTGGGCACAGCAGAGGCCTCACAGTGGCCCAGGAAGACCCTGTCCCTGCCCCAACAATGCCCGGCAGGCCACTTCCCTTCCACAGAGCTGCGGTGGGCACAGAAGATCATTACAACAAACTGAGAGGCAGAGAGTTCAGGGGAGTGTCCTCTGGATGGGAATCCTAGAGAGGAGGAAATGATGTGTGTGTCACGAAAGCCTCCTGCGTGCCAGGGCCTGGGCTAAGGCTGTGTTTGCAGACATTATTGTCTGGCTGACCCTCACGCCAATCTTTAGCAGGAGGAGCTGCCACTTGTTTCATTTTGCAAATGAAGACACTGAGCTGTACAGAATGTAAGTTACATGGCCTACCGCAAGTTAGCGAACACTCACAATCCAAAGTCCTCAGGCCTGAGGCTTTCATCCTCCAAAGTGCAAATTCAGGGAGCTGGTTCTTGCAGGGTGGAATCTTCTTTTTCAGCTCCTCCCTAGACAAGCTTGACTTCACCTGACCTTGAGTGGGTCCCTATCCATATCTAAGGAGGAAACCTAACTCCCCAAGCCAGGAGGCCAGAAGCCAGCACTTTCAAACCTGGCACCGTCACCCAGCGGCTGTCAGCGCCTGCCACTCCTGCAGAAGCCACACAGCACGGTACTCACAGACCAAGCCCTAGTGCCCCCGGGACCCAGGCCTGAGTCCCGGCTCCACCAGGCCCCAGCTCTGTAACTGAAGGAAAGCAACTTCAAGTCTCTGAATGCCAGCTTCCCACCTGTGATATCTGGACAAGAATCCTTATCTTATATCCTTCCCAGACTTGGATAAACCAAATAAGATAAAGAATACTTGGGCCGGGTGTGGTGGCTCACAGCTGTAATCCCAGCACTTTAGGAGGCCGAGGCGGGCGGGTCACCGGAGGTCAGGAGTTCGAGACCAGCCTGGCCAACATGGCGAAACCCCGTGTCTACTAAAAATACAAAAAGTAGCCGGGCATGGTGGTACACGCCTGTAGCCCCAGCTAGTTGGGAGGCTGAGGCAGCAGAATCGCTTCAGTCTGGGAGGCGGAGGTTGCAGTGAGCTGAGATCGCACTACTGCACTCCAGCCTGGGCAACAAGAGCAAGACTCTGACTCATTTAAAAAAAAAAAAAAAAAAAAAAAATGCAGTGTCTGGCATGTAGCTCTTGCTCAGCTAATGCTAGTTACTCACATGAGTTCCCCGTAAGGCAACACCCTCCAGACAAAGCAAATCATTCCATCAGCTGCTTCTGATTTTTTCTGGTGCCCCTCTCCCTCACCAAGAGGGAGGTAACTACATTTTTCCAGGTAGGACTCAGGAAGTAACTAGGTAGGCCCCAGCTGCCTTCACGTATTACTTTAAATTTTTATGAAACGAGGAAATTCTCTCTCCCACCTCCAAGTTCCTGGGCTTAATGAACTCAGCCCAGGAGAAAACATTCGCTGCTACTCCCTGGTGGGTGTGTGGGTGGGAAAAGCAGATATTCCCTGATCCCACCACCCCCAAGCCCACCAAAGCAAAAGACGAGTCCTTTGTCTTCACTGATGCCCGGCAGGGAGGTGGGCACATCTTGAATTATCCTACAGTAGCGCTCGCACCAAATGCACTTCCAGGCTTCAGGAATACGCAGCGTATGAAAAGCCAAATGTGCAGAGGAATTCTATCAGGAAGCGGGTCGACCCAGCCCCACTTCAAGGGACCGGACACGGACATGCGTATAAAGACTTGGGAGAGTCCTCAGACGTCAGAGGCACCAGCAGCCTGCTCTGACTGGTCCTGTGACCGTTCCTCAGGCCAAATGTCTTGACAACATACATCAGAAAGCCTGAACCTGCCTGGGCACAGTGGTTCACTCCTATAATCCTGGCACTTTGGAAGGCTGAGACGGGAGGCTCGCTTGAGCCTAGGAGTTAGAGACCAGCCTGGGCCCCACAGTGAGACACTGTCATTAATGACATTTTTAGAAAAACAAAAAAGAATTTAAAAAGCTTGAAATTCATAGCCCCTGCCTGTGTAGATGTGGCTTCCACAGACAAACAGCCCTTTATAGAAACTTGTAAGAAATGGTTCCTTGTGGGGTGACGGGGTGAGGAGGAGGGTGGCAGAGTGTGGGGGCAGCACAGGCAAATAGAGGCACCCATCATCTCCTAAGAGGATGCCCAGGCTCCCACATGCCTGCCCTCTATGCCAAGAATCCGCCCCCACACCCAGTCTGGCCAATCAGAGTGGTTGTGCTCCCACAGGCTCCTCAGGCCTGGTGGTGCTGTATGATGTCTAGGAGTGGCAGGGTGGGGGTTGGGCAGGGGGAGGAGAAAGAGCCTCATTACTTTTTGGTCCTTCAAGAGTCCGAAGCTCCCACACATAAACAGAGTCACCCAAACCTGGCTCTGGAGCCAGACTGGTTTCAGGTCCCAGCTCTGCCATAGGCTGTGTGACCTCAAGCAAGTCACTCAACCTCTCTGAGCCATAGTTTCCTCTTCAAGAAAATAGGGACAATAAAATCACCTGACTTATTGTCAACATGGATTAAATAATAATGAATGTGCCTGAGGTATTGTTGGAGATCGATATCTGGAATCTATTATTATTTATCATGACGCTGCTGATCAAGGGGAAGAGGTTGGGCTGCCCCTCTACTTTCTCTCCCAGTACCCACAGTTGCTGCCCTCCAGGGGATTCTTCCCCTTTCTTGGCTGCCCTGTCTTCAATGCCCATTTCACCTCAATGCCACCTGCATCTCGGGTCATCTCTTGGCCTCAGTTCACCTGCAGAAAGCCCATGAAATGTCGCCGAACAAGACTCCTGGCTGCAGGAAAGGCTCAGATCTCTGTGAAGAAACCAAGAGGGCCTTGTATGAGAAGAGACACTGAAAACCAGAAAGCACCTGGGTATCGGGGAAGAGGAAGCCCCAGACTGGGGGTCAGGGCCCATGGGTGCCAGCCCCAGGTCTGCCACTAACCTGCTTAGTGGCCTTGGGCAAGCCACGTCTCTGCTCTGGGTCCAGGTCTTCTTTGAATAAAACCAGAAGGTTGGACCAGAGCTGTAGATTTCAAATCGTGCTGTCTGGTGACACGTCCACACCCACGGGCCCAGGAGGGCAGGGCTGAGATGGCATTGCAGCTCCATGGGTGTTCTCACTTTGAGGCAGAATCAGCTTTTGCAAACCACCACTCCACCAACTACCCTGGACATCTGCCTAGACCCCAGGCTGAGTCAGGAGGAGGTGGTCAGCTCAGTTGCTGAATGAACGACGGGAAGAGTGGGCCACTGACACGGGAAGAGTGAGTCCTGATGGAAGGGCATGGAAAAAGAAAAAAACTGGTATGCAAGAGGGTTGTCGAGAACAGGAAAGGGACTGAAGCGGAGGGGGCTTCAAGGGCCCCCATGCGCCAGCGCCCACACCAACCTCACGAGGGGCTGGCCAACCTGGACGCCAAGAGGGCCTGCTCTCTCTTGCCCAGCAGCTCCACCGTCTTCTGCTCGGAATATCTGACAGCCCCGCAGAATGGACGGTGCTTCCCAGATCTGGGGCAGTGGAGGCAGAGCCGGTAATGAGCCCCCCCAGGGTCCCCTCCTGCAGTAGCCATGCTGCATCTGGAAACCAGCTAGGCCCTCCCTCGCCACTGCCCCCCGACCCCATCCACACTCTGCTTGTTTGTTTCAACCTAAGTCCACAGTGTAGGAGCCACAGGCCTTGCTGATGGCTAACGGCCAGGGCTGGGGCATCCGGCCAGGTTCCCACAGAGGACCGGTCAGACCCCTACTCCACCCGTGTGCCCACACCAGTCCCTCTGCCTACTGCCTCCTCCACTTAGCATTTTTTCTGGGCAAAAGAACCTTCCAGGGAGGTCTCAATGCTCAATAATGGCAGCATTGGTACCTGCTACCTCTCATCATCCGAGAATAGGTAGGCCTATTTAACGGATGAGGAAAATCAGGTCCAAGGAACATGTCCAGGTCCACACAGCTACGTGGGTTTAAGCAGCACTTGAATCCTGGTCTTCTGATTCCAGATCCAGCACCCTTGCCAACAATGACAGCCCCTGCATGTCAGCCATGCTCCTGTCAGTCTTCCTGACACTCATTTGCATATTTACATCACAAGGTGAAAAAGAAACTAGTCAAAAGGAATAGGCGAGAAAGCTTGAAACACCAACTCTCACAAATTTCACATGGAAGGAGAGAAGGAGCCTTCTATCTCTCACCACTTTCAGGGTGGACCTTTACATCTCAGCATACAGATGGAGAAACTGAGGCCCAAGGGAGTTAAAGAACTGAAGTTGCCCCATGTTTCATGCAGCAAGACCATCAAAGGCCAGAAAATAAGCCCCTTCCACTCCCCGAACTGCCTCCCAAGCTGTGCGGAGCGCGCAGAGAGCACAGAGGGTGCACTGTGGCTTCTGTCTCAGGGGAGCTGAGGGTGTGAAGGAGGGGGTCAGAACAATGTCGCCTCCTGTAAGAAGCTTCCTCCAAGAGTCCCCTGGCTCCTCGGCCTGGGCCCAGGTCTTGGTCACAACCTTTCCTCACACCCTGTCCCTTTCCTTCACGGCACAAATCATAGCCCGTCTTTCTACATAGGTGGGATTAAGCAGGTGAAGTTTCTGTCCCTTTTCTAGAGTGTGCCAGGACCCAGTCTCCTCTTCCCAGCACAGGCCTGGCACAAGGAAACACCCATAAACACCTGAATGAATGAATGAATGAATGAATGAATGAACAAATGTTGAAGCAGGCAGTGAAGTGGGAGGGCAGAGAATAGAGAGAGGGATACCAACACAGCTGTCCAGGGACAGCATAGAAGAGAAAGGTTGCATTTATCTGTGGGTGGGGAAGGCAAGCCGTGGTGGGTATCCACAGCAGAGCTTGCCCAGGCACCAGCTCTTAGAGGGCAGTGCAAGGCAGGGGAGCCTGCTCAGTTTCCACAGCCTGCTGGGGACCTTGCTCTGGGTCTTTGCTCCTCTGGGCCTCCATGCTTCTGCTATAAACTGAGAGGGTGGGGTCCTCCTTGTCCACCTATGAAGACACTTCTATTTCTGAAACCTCACAGCTGGGTCCAGCCTGTAGCTCTCAGGGTTTCTTCCCTCAGCACCAAAAGCCCATCCCCTAAAGCCTTGAACCCCAACGGGGAACACTGCCTCCAGGACAGCTGGGATGGGGCTGACCCTCGAGTGTGGTTCCCAAAACTTAAAGACTTCCCCTAAATTCCCCCAGGCCTACTTGGGGCCCTGCGTCCAGCTGTGCCTTACTCACAGCCACAAGGCCTGGCTCTGCTGAATCTCAGCTCTGTGGCCTTGGGCAAGTGCCCACAAACCTCAGTGTTCCCATCTGTGAGACAGGAGAGGAGCCTTATGCCACCAGCGCCCCTCCCCAAAGTGACTGCGAGCTCCAGGTGGGATCAGTGAAGCTCTGCGTGCAGAGGGAGGATGTCAGGACCAGGGGGAAATGTGTCTTTGAGACGACCTCCCATCTCCACCCACTCTTGTTCCCGCGAATGCCACGCTGTGTCCTGGGGCCTGTATTCTTCCTAATCAGTGTCACTGAGGGCAGCTGAAGGGCTGCTGCTTCCCAGGGCTGTGTCAATGTGGGGGTGGGGGAATCTCGTGAAAGCCAGATCAGCACCCTCTAACCTCGAGGTTCCTGGCAGTCATCAAGGGAGCCCCTGGGGACAGGAAGCCCTGAGCTTCCTCCACCAGCTGCTCACTCAGCTTGCTCCTGAGAGCCTCTGGACTCAACAGAGCCCAATGTCCCATGTGACCTGTAGGAGCGCCTCCCACCACGCCAGCACCCGAACCTCTGCAGGCTGCCACAGTGAGGAGGGGGAAAGCTAAGACACCAGCTCCAGAATGTTCCTCAGGGATTCTCTCAGGGCACAGACGAGGGGTTGTGAACTGCCCAGTGACCCCCAGTGAGGCAGTCCCAAGCTCTGACTCTTCAGCTGCACATGGTGCGCTGCGGAGGGGAGCAGCCCGCCGGGCCCATCTGCCCACCTGCGGCATGGGGAGGTCTGAAGGGCACCCCCACAGGCACCCCAACATGGGGTCTCAGGGACTGCCATGCCTCCATTATGAGGGCTCAGATTTGTGGGCCAAATTCAAGACTGAAGCTTGTCTGTTATTTGGCTGCAAAAGAATTCCTGGTGGGGGTCAACACCACCCACCCCTCATAGGGTATCAGCCCTTCACCTTCTAGCTCCAGCTGCTCCCAAAACCCAGAAAAGCCCACTCTGATTTGGCCTTGAATGCCAGAACAGTGACCCCTGCTGGCGGCCAGACATTTGCACTGCAGGCTCTGATATCCAGACACCTTGGGGCCGCCTTAAGACAGTGGGCAGCAGACCAGAGGGGACTGAATGGCCCATGAAAGCAAAGTCCCTGAGAGACACCCCTCTCTCTCCCCGAATCTTCTGAGGCCCACCCTCCCCGAAGCCCTTCCATCTGCCCAGACAAGGGCTTCTGATGCTGGGTGCAGCTCTCTTCTTATCCTTTAGACTTGGCTGTTTGTGCAGACCACACAAAGATGAGTCATGCCGAAAGGCAGAACCTGCCCAGGGCTTCATGAGTAATTTAGGCACTCCACTTCTATTAAAATCCCCTTCCCTTGGGGAAATTAATGGGAAAGTAATCTGACTACAGTAATTCATACTCAGGGGTAGCTGACTAATAGTGCTACAGGGGCGGGGAGAGGTGTAAAGGAATACTTTTTAGGTGTCTTGCTCACCCCAAATAGAGGAAGAAATCTCAGGCAGTTGACCAACCCACGATATGAGCCCTAAAGGCAGTTAAAGAGAAAAAGCAGGGGGTTATACTAGTTCCCTGGACATCCCTGCCAGGAAAGGACCTCAAGATCCATCATGCATTTGTGAGGTTAATCACAGCGTCATAGCTGTCCAAAGTAGGAAAGACCTCACAGGCCAGGCAGACCCCTGGGGTATACAAATGTGTGCAAACTAACATGCAGATTGGCATTCATGACTCTGTGGTCACCAGCTGAGGGACTTCTGTGTGGAGCACAGCCATGCTGCTGGCAGGAGCCCTGATGTGAAGCCACAGTATCCTACTGGAAATGCCCAGGGTGGCCCTGGAGAAACTCCAGAGGCACACAGGGATTGCCCTGCTGGACCTAGCTCTGGAGGGCCAGCCAGAGATGCACACGCACGCACTCAAGGTGAAGTGCAGGTCTGTGTGTTTTAGTAAAAGGTAAATCTGAAACTGCCTTTGCAAAAATTGTAACTAAGGAAATTCCGACAGTGAGAGAAACCTGACAAGACTAACTCCATCTTGTCTTGAGCCTCACAGGTTGGCTGTTTTTGCTCATTCCTGGGCTTGGGCCAAGCTAACTTTGGGAGAAATTTATAGTTTAAACAATAGCTCTTCCCAAAAGCAAATCTGTTCTTGTAAAATGAATGAAAGGCCAGCAAGTTAGGATGTGAGGGGCTTGAATTCTAAATATTATCAGTTATTTTTTTTTTAGAGACAGAGTTTTCGCTCTTGTTACCCAGGCTGGAATGCAATGGCACGATCTCGGCTCACTGCAACCTCTGCCTCCTGGGTTCAGGCAATTCTCCTGCCTCAGCCTCCTGAGTAGCTGGGATTATAGGCACGCGCCACCATGCCCAGCTAATTTTTTGTATTTCTAGTAGAGACGGGGTTTCACCATTTTGACCAGGATGGTCTCGATCTCTTGACCTCGTGATCCACCCGCCTCGTGATCCACCCGCCTCGGCCTCCCAAAGTGCTGGGATTACAGGCTTGAGCCACCGCGCCCGGCCAATATTATCAGCTATTATTCTGGAGGTCATAAGATTTACAACTTCACCAATTACTCTTAAAGATAACATCACTACTGTAGAACCTAAGATAGGCCTGTTGAGATCTCTTTTGAGTTTTTTGCATGTCTGACAACCTGATGGCCCCGCCTGGACTTGCCAACCACTTCTGTGGCCCCCACCCAGAAACTGACTCAGCATAAGAGGACAGCTTTGACTCCCTATGATTTCATCCCCAAGCCAACCAATCAGCACTCCTGACTCACTGCCCTCCTACCCACTAAATTATTCTTAAAAACTCTGATCCTCGAATTCTCAGGGAGACTGATTTGAGTAATAATAAAACCCCAGTCTCCCATACAGCTGGCTCTGTGTGAATGGAACTCTCTCTCTCTATTGCAATTCCCCTGTCTTAATAAATTGGCTCTGTCTGGTCAGTGGGCAAGATGAACCAGTCGGGCAGTTACAAATCGTGCAAAGATGATATGAATCGAATTACAGGGGAACAACCACAAAAAACTGCCATCTCTGCCCACCTGGTAAGGGTCCTACAACACTGACAGAGGCAGTGCAGAGTGGCAAGTCGGTGGGAAAGGGCTGGCATCTCACCACACCCAAATGTCCTCCAGTACCATCCACCTTGGTCTGTTGCCCAGCAGTGCTTTGGGCCAGATATCTGTGCTCGGCACCAAGGGACACCCAGTGTGACTCCAGCAGAGTCTCTCCCCAAGAAGAGGCTACTGGAGCCACATGCCCAGCCCCGAGGTCAGATTGAGAACTGAAGCTCAGAATCTCCCCACCAGGATGGGTCTTCATCTGTCCATTATCCACTACTGTTGTGCAGACGGCACAAAGATGAGTATCAGGCGGGTGCAGTGGCTCACACCTGTAATCCCAACACTTTGGGAGGCCAAGGTGGGTGGATTGCTTGAGCCAGGGAGTTCAAGACCAGCCTGGGCAACAAACAGAAACATCACCTCTACAAAAAATACAGGCACACACACAAAATTAGCACGGTGTCGTGGCATGCACCTGTAGTCCCAGATACTCAGGAGGCTGAGGTGGGAGGGTCTACTGAGCCTGGGAAGTTGAAGTTGCAGTGAGGACAGTGAGGTTGCAGTGACCTGTGATCAGGCCACTGCACTCCAGTCTGGGTGACAAGATGAGACTCTGTCTCAAAGGAAAAAAATTAAAAAGATGAGTATCAGTTCTCGAAGGCAGGGCTCACCCAGGCCCTGGCAGGTAACCACTCATGTTGAACAAACCTTGCCTCACCAGGCTCTTAAAGGTGAATTTCAATAGAGGGACAGGTGAAGAGAACAAATAAATAAATATTTAGCATGTAGTGTGAGTCGGGAACAGCAAAGAGGGTATCTTGTTTATTCACAGCAGCCTTAGGAGCATGGTATTAACATCTCCAATGGACTCTTGAGGAACATGCCTCACCAACTCACACAGCTAGAAATTGACATGACCTCCACACTCATGGGGATGTGAGGGGAAGTGGAAGGAGCTGAGGTTAGTGCGGATGGTGTCAGGGGTAGTGCTGACTTGCAACTGCCCTCCCCCTCGTTCTGCCCCCTCCAACTTCCAGCACGCACTCTCACCCACCTCACCCCCCGCACTCACACGCAGTTCATGCTGCAGAACACAGCTGGGCCACGTAAGTGGCAGCTTTAAGCTCCCTCTGGAAAGGGCAGGGGAGGGGGAAATCATGCCCTTAGAGGCCCCTCCCCTCCCCCAATCTGCTGCAGCATCTGCCTCCCCAGCGCCTGCATCAAAGATTCATCAAAGCTGAAGCCCAGCAAAGTGTGTGCTTCACATCTCTAAATGCGCTTCTTCCCAATGAAAAATTCAGTGGGAAATGCAGGGAGTTAAAGAGAGGAGAAAAAAACAGAGTCGAGAAGGAAACAGGGAGGGAAGGAAAAGAGAGCTGCCTCTGCATGGTGTTTCCACTGAATCTACCCACACTGATTGAGAATCTGCCTCACTTAGGGCACTGGGCCAGGCACAAGGGTGTGACCACCAAATACAGCCTCACAGGCTGTGCACTGCACAACTTTGGGGGAAGCATTCCCACAGATGCATTCTGGCTCCTGTCCAAATGGCGTGGGAGTCAGGAGGCCTTGGTGTCTGAGACCACTTCGCCACTCGTTAGTCATCTAACATTCTTGAGTCTCAGATTTCTCGAGCCCAAGCCAGAGGTTACAATACCTACCCTTCTCATCTCCCAGTGTCTTGAGGAACATGGACATGTTGTAAACCGTTGAGATAAAGAGAAAGTAAATAACTGATCCTACAGAGAAGCCTAAACAGTGGGTTCTGGAATAAAGAGGAGGAAGGGACCATTTCCGGTGGGGACAGTAGGGTGGGCTGTGTCTTGGACATCTTTGATCCAGTTGTAAAGGATAAGGAGGCGTTCAGCAGACAAGCCGCTGTGAGAAATGAGCAGCCACTGCAGGTCCAGGCAGAGCAACAATGGGGGCAAAGGCCCAGAGAGAGGAATGAATAGCTTGGGTAGTGAAAAGGTCTGTCTGGTTTGGCCCAGGAGGAGCTGGCATAGGAAGTGCAACGGGGTGGACTCAGCTGATAATAAGATGAAAAAAGATTTCATCACTGCAGGGAAGGCCTGTGTGGCCTGCAGGTGTGGCGAGAAGTCAGGAGATTGCTCGCCTCCACCCCTCATCGGTTTTGTCACTTTAGATGAGTCACGGCTTCCCTCAAACCTCAGTTTCCTCATCCGTAAAATGAGGACATCAGAGCAAGTGATCTACAAGTTCCTCTTTTGTCTCATTTGGTCTGTACTTCCAGTTCTAAGAAGTTGTTCTGTTGGCCATGGGCTATCCCAAGAAGCTCAGGTTGACAAGATCTGCCCAGGGCTTCCTCATAGGTCACCCCCAACCCTACATCCTCATTTCAAATCAGTCTCCTGTTGCTGTGCTATGGACAGAGGAACCTCTGAGTATGTATGAGTGAACCTTCCTGGATATGAGTCTTCACCTTTCTCTACAGGGGAGACTCAGCACGGTTCCCACCCCACCCAGCAGATGAGCTAGGAGCACCCACACCTAGAGCAGCCCTGAGTAAGCAAGCATCCCTCACAGCCCTGGTGTCACTGGCTTAGGCCCAGGAACGTCCAGGGTGAGCAGTCATAGCAGGCTGCCCACTATGCCCTGCACTCCAGCATCCCCAGCCAGGTGTGACCTGAAGATAAGTCTCCACATCCTAGCCAGCCACATGCCTCTCAGTCAGAACCAGAGCAACATTGTGAAATAATAAGCCCCTGAGCAATCCACACATGGGCAGGACTCAGGAGCTTCCAGCTTCTGTGACTAAACCTTCCCATTCCTCCCCCGTGGGAAGTGAGGTACTTCCTCAGCCCAGCTCTGGGAGCAGCACAGAGGAGCGATCTGTGGCTTGGGCATTGAGGTTAGTTGTGTGAGTTGAGATTCTCAACTCCACTTCTTGCTAGCTAGATGATCTTGATCTTGAACAAGTACCTTATCCCTCCTAAGCCTCAATTTCCTCCACCTGTAAAATAGGAATAATAACATCCCTCTTGTAGGGTTAATGTGAAGACTAAATGTGATCCTGGTTTTAAGGCAGCCTACCCAGTGTCCTACTCAGTGACCTGCTCATAATGAGAATCCAACAGATGGTAGAATTTGCTGGTAGAAGAAAATCAAGCAGGACTCTTCCTTAACTCATTCTATGTATGAAGCCAGCATCATCCTGATGCCAAAATCTGGCAAAGACACAGTGAATACAGAAAACTACCGGCCAATATCCCTGATGAACATAAATGCAAACATCTTCAACAAAATACTAGCAAACCAAATCCAACAGCACACAAAAAGTCAATTCACCACCATCGAGTAAACTTTATTCCTGGAATGCAAGGTTGGTTCAACATACACAAATCAATAAATGTTATTTGCCCCTCATAAACAAAATTAAAAGCAAAAATCATATGATCATGTCAACAGAGGCAGAAAAAGCGTTCAATAAAATTCAAAATCCCTTTACGATAAAAACCCTCAACAAACTGAGCATCAAAGGAACATACTTCAACAGAAAAAGAGCCATCTACACCAAACCCACAGCCAGTATCATACAGAAGGGAGAAAAGCTGGAAGCATTTCCCTTAAGAACAAGAATAAGACAAGGATGCCCACGCTCACCACTCCTATTCAACATAGTACTGGAAGTCTTAGCCAGAGCAATTAGGCATGAGAAAGAAATAAAAAGCTTCCAAATAGGAAAATAAGTCAAATTATCTCTCTTTGCTGACGATATGATTCTATACCTAGAAAGCACTAAAGACTCTGCCAAAAGGCTCCTAGAACTGATAAACAACTTCAGTAAAGTTTCAGGATATAAAGTCAATATACAAAAACCATTTTTATGAACCAATAATATTTAAGCTGAGAGCCACATCAAGAACTCAAGTGCATTTACAATAGCCACATAAAAAAATACCTAGGAATACATCCAAACAAGGAGGTGAAAGATCTCTAAAAGGAGAACTACAATACACTACTGAAAGAAATCAATGATGACACAAACAAATGGGAAAATGTTCCATGCTCATGGATTGCAAGAATAAATATTGTTATAATGGTCATACTGCCCAAAGCAATCTGTAGATTTAATGCTATTCTTATCAAACTACCAACATCATTTTTCACAGAATTATAAAAAAATTCATATGGAACACTTGCAACCATTTGATCTTTTACAAAGTCAACAAAAATAAGCAATAGAAAAAGAACTCACTATTCATCAAATATTTGGTGCTGGGATGACTGGCTAGCTATATATAGAAGAGAGAAACTGGACCCCTACTTTTCACCATATACAAAAATTAACTCAAGATAGATTAAAGCCTTAAATGTAAGACCTAAAACTATAAAAATCCTAGAAGAAAACCTGGGAAATGCCATTCTGGACATCAGCCTTGGCAAAGAATTTATGACTAGGTCCTCAAAAGCAATTGCAAAAAAACCCAAAAATTGACAAATGAGACATAATTATAGAGCTTCTGCACAGCAAAAGAAACTATCGACAGAGTAAACAGACAACCTACAGAATGGGAGAAAACATTCATAAACAGACAACCCACAGAATGGGAGAAAATATTCACAAACTATGCATCCAACAAAGGTCTAATACCCAGAATCTATAAGAAACTTAAACGATTCAACAAGTAAAAAAAAAACCTCATTAAAAAGTGGGCAAAGGACATGAACAGACACTTCTCGAAAGAAGACATACCCAAAAGTATCTGACAAATATATGAAAAAATGTTCAATATCACTAATCATCCAAGAAATGCAAATTAAAACCACAATGAGACATCATCTCACACCAGTCAGTATGGCTATTATTTAAAAGTCAAAAAATAACAGATGCTGGCAAAGGTGTGGAGAGAAAGGAACGCTTATATACTGTTGGGGGGAATGTAAATTAGTTCAGCCACTGTGGAAAGCAGTTTGGAGATTTCTCAAAGAACTGAAAATAGAACTACCATTCAACCCCGCAAGCTCACTCGTGGATATATACCAAAAGGAATATAAATTTTTCTGCCAGAAAGACGCATGCACATGTATGTTCCTCACAGCACTGTTCACAATGGCAAAGACGTGAAATCAACCTAGGTGCCCGTCAGCAGT
This sequence comes from Saimiri boliviensis, assembly GCF_048565385.1. Classification (NCBI taxonomy): domain Eukaryota; kingdom Metazoa; phylum Chordata; class Mammalia; order Primates; family Cebidae; genus Saimiri; species Saimiri boliviensis. The sequence continues at coordinate 8,109,154 of NC_133450.1, read as the reverse complement.
GGATTGGATAAAGAAAACGTCTCACATATACACCATGGAATACTATGCAGTCATAAGAAAGAATGAAACCATGTCCTTTGCAGCAACACGGATGCAGCCAAAGGCCATCTTTCCAAGCAAATTAATGCAGAAACAAAAAACCAAATACTGCATGTCCTCACTTTTAAGTGACAGCTAAACATGGACACATAACACATGTCCATAAACACATGGACATAAAGATGAGAACAGACAGACAGACACTGGGGATCACCAGAGTGGGGAGAGAGGAGGAGGGGCAGGGGCTGAAAAACTACCTATTGGATACTATGTTTATTACCTGGGTGACGGGGTCATTCATACCCCAAGCCTTGGCAACACGCAATATACCCAGGCAACAAATCTGCACATGTACCCCCTGAATTCAAAATGATAGGTGAAATTTTTAAAAAGAATTTGCTGCTGGGGCACTCCTGGTAGTTGGCAGCAAACGAGGGGCTCATCCCAGGTGAATCCTTGAAGGCAGGGCTGGCCCTACCCAAAATTAGGTACTCCGTGCTTGGCTCCACAGCACCCTCTTCCTGCCAAGCCTGGCCACTACCACGGTCAGTGCAGCCCAGAAACTTGAGCGTCCCCCAGTGGCCACACCTCTGCTCGGCTAGCCCCAAGCAAATGGCACCCACAGCATAGTGGCTCCAGCCCTGTGAAGACTTCCTGGACACAGCAGCCCAGGACCCTTTGTCAAGCCACACAAAGACAGAGCAGCTCAACTGCAATACCCAGCAGGCTAATGCAAGCTTGTAGTCCAAATTAAAAGGGATCAGTGGGCATATATCAGTTATGCTAGAAAAAGAAACAAGATGACTTTTTTTTTGGCAGAAAAACAAAAATGACAGAGGTGCAGAATGGGGAGGGGGGTGGGAAGAATGAGAAAAAAAAAAATCGATTTTCCACAGACTACATTCCAGAGCACAAAGTGGAGAATGGGGAAATCAGTTTCCAGAGAGACTCCTGTCTACTTTGTCCAAAAAATAAGGTTGACCTAGGAAAGTCTAGTTGGGCAGAGAACTGCAAACTGTGATGGGATAGCAGCCTGATCAGGTCCTGTGCAAGCACGGGGGTGCACACCTCATCCAGCCTATGCTCTAAGGGATGCTCACCACCCAGCTGCCGCTCGGGAACCTTGACTGCCTCTGTCATTGGCTGCAATTGGCACAGGCCCTCCCTCTAGCAATGACAGAAAGTGCCTTTAAATACAGAGTTTTAGGGTAACCCCCAAATGATCAAGTAAGAAGGGCTGACACTCTTTGTGAAATGAGAACTGACAGATACATTCTTTACCTAAGTGCTCGTACAAGTAACCCAAATGCCTCCAGCCCTCTGGATTTCAAGGGTTTCCTTTCTTCTAATAACCCAATCACTGCCATCCAAGCAGCCATCTCATACGGCAACAGGGAGGCCAATGTCCCCTGGGATTTCTGGGCCTCCTCGTGGGCTCTGAACATGTTCAATGGGATCAAGGGGACATTGATTGTGGAAGTAATAAGCCTCCACCCCTGGGCATTTGGTCCCAGGCTGCAGCTGCGCCGCATGGGGTCACCTCCTGCCAACTCACAATCCAATTCTCCAGGCCACTGCAGACACTACTCTCTGACCATTTCATCTCAGTCCTGGATGTCAGCCTGTGTTTCCACCCCCAAACTCAGCTGAGACTCAGCCGCATGTTAACACAATTTTACTGAAGGTTTAGGCGTAATTTATGTACAACTTGGAGATTAATTTACAACTGCTACTAGAAGTTGCTATCTCAGAACTCATCGTTGAAAAACCCAGCCTCAAAATGCCCAGCTCCCAGCAGGTTCCATGTGGAGGGGAGCAGCTCTGCCTCTAGAAGCCGGCACACCCCACAGTCCACTCTGTTGACCCCCAAGGGAGGAAGAAAGCCTCCCCTCCCCAGCACAACACCTGCCTCCTTCCACGCCCCAGGACATCCCTTTCCTTCAGGAGAAATCCTAGGCCTCCACAAGGTGTGATCTGACCACCTGGACCCAGATCTGACGATCAAAATGACTCCTGGATTTAGGGGTCACCGTACTGAAGGGGGGAAGTCTAGGGGCCGCCCACGCCCAGTTCCATGCACAGTCATCCGAGAGGAAGACAGAATGCAGCTCGCTCACCTTTTCTGGCCTAGTTCAGTCTTGGCTTCAGATCTCCCCAGAGAAAATTCAAGAGAGGAGGATGAAAACAGCTGAGCATACAAACAGTAATTTCCCCCCAAGGAGTATTGTGAACCCAGATGTTGGAGTTAAGTGGGACTCTGATGCCACAAGATCAGGCTCTGCTAACACACCAGGTACCTTCTAAGCAGACACTGAACACCGCGGACTGCAGCCTCTGCTTCCAGGACACTTCACTGACAGTTCAGAGATTCCTCAAGAAAAATGGACAGGCATCTACTGCCTCTACTTAAAGACCTCACCAAGTGGGTCACTCCCAGACTGCCAAAATGAGGAATTCCAATCTCTATCCCAGATTGCTGCAAATGTTTGCAGGTCCCCAGGGGCAGATTTCCACCTCCAACTTGATTTTATAATCCAGGGTTTCATCAGACACTCCATTAAATACCTGGAAAATTGAGGACCCCTTTGTCAGATGTATCGAGGGGAAGAACGGCTGCAGTCCAGACTCCTATTCTTCATCTGGCTCCTTTTCATCCAGGATCTGCCTCTGGCTCCCATTCTGTCTATTCATCTAGCTTCCTTCTTTTTATCTCTGTATCTCCCTGTCATCTCTATCTACCTGTCATCTCTATCTATCTATATCTATCTACCTATCATCTGTATCTACCTCTGTATCATCTATATCTATCTGATATGGTTTGGCTGTGTCCCCACCCAAATCCCATCTTGAATTGTAGCTCCCATAATTCCCACATGTTGGGGGAGGGACCTGGTGGGAGATCACTGAATCACGGAGGTGGTTTCCCCCACACTGTTCTCGTGGTAGTAAGTCTCACAAGATCTGATGGTATTATAAGGGGTTTCCCCCTTTGCTTGGCTTTCATTCTCTTGCCTACCGTCATGTGAGATGTGCCTCTCGTCTTCTGCCGTGATAGTGAGGCCTCCCCAGCCATGTGGAACTGTGAGCCCATTAAACATCTTTTTCTTTATAAATTATCCAGTCTCGGGAATGTCCTTATCAGCAGTGTGAAAACAGACTAATACACCGTTCATATATAATCCCATGCTAATCTTAGCTGAAATGGTCACCTCTCTGCATCAAAGCATTCTCAGGCTCTGTCTGTGACTGCTCACAGGTTAGACTTAAAATTCTGAGCCTCACCCAGTGGATTCTGGAGCTCTGCTCCTAGCACTTCCAAAGACTCGACGAAAACCAAGAATTAAGATGGCTTGTTTCCCTTCTAAGTGTGCCTTCTGCAAAATGCCTGCTGCTTCCTCTTTATTTATATCGTCTTATTAAATTTATAAGTTTTTATCTCTAAAAATTTGAAAAATGCAGGAAAAAAATACCACCTTGAAAAGTATCTAGATTGTTTAGCAGCAATACAAAAATTGTTAAAAAAAAAAAAAAAAAAAGAAAGAATCCTATTCCCAAGACCCAGAATTACACACCGTTAACTCCTTGGTTTAGTTGTTTTCAGAGTTTTCAACTTTACAACAAACAAAAATCACTGTATAAATTTTATTTTAAAAACATAAGTTCATTATAAAGAACTTGGACAGGCCAGGCATGAAGGTTCACACCTATAATCCCAGCACTTTGGGAAGCCAAGGTGGGTGGGTCACTTCAGCCCAGGAGTTCAAGATCAGCCTGGGCAATATGGCAAAACCTCATCTCTTAAAAAAAAAAAAAAAAAAAAAAAAAAAAAAGTACAAAAATTAGCTGGGGATGGTGGTATGTGCCTGTAGTCTCAGCTGCTCAGGAGACTGAGGTGGGAGGATCAATTGAGTCTGGGAGGCAGAGGCTGCAGTGAGTTGAGATCATGCCCCAGCACTCTAGCCTGGGTGACAGAGCGAGACTCTGTCTCAAAACATAAATAAATATTAATAAGAAAATAAAGAGGGCTCTCCACCCAGTTTTGACCAATTATTGGCTTATGAGAAAGCTGCAGCCAACATTGCTAAATCTTTTAATTTTCAAGAGAAGCCAGAAATATGGGTTTTATACAGAATTTTCAAAAGTGGACAATGAACTCAACAATTTTAAAACATGCTGACCCCTCCAAAAAAATGGGGGACTCATTCCAACCCCCAGTCACATATTTGCAACTCAGTGGTAAATACTCAATTAAAGCAATGTGTTGGCACTCGTCATGCAGTGTGCACATTTTTTGAGGCTTTGGTGAATGTCACCTGAAAAATAATATGCTGTGTCCTTAAACAGCTGTCCTCTGTTCCAGTGAAACAGCTCACATTTCCACGCTGCATAAACCCCATGCAGTTCTCTTGGTTCCGACTCTGTTTACCCCAGCCCCTCATAGTCTTCCCCAAAGCCGGACTGTCTTGGCCATCCTCAGAACACCTGGAGTGAGCTCAGGCTGACAGTGGGAGCAGGAAGACATGGAAAGCCACCAAAGGCCAAGAGCTGCAGAGGCTCCATTGCCAACCCGTGGCTTCCCCCAAGGGAGCTGTGGAATGCTCAGACTCCCTGCTCTATCTACTCTTCTCTTGGGAAGCAACTTCTCCAACCATAAGTTGAAAAAGAGAAGAGGCCATACACAACTGAAGCAGCAAAAATCATTCAGGCTGTGTGACTTGGAGCAATAAGGCCAAGTCCCTAGCCATATCCATGAAAAAATACTGAGTTCCAACTCTCCCGTGGTGCGCACATGTGCGAACGCCCATACTCACAAAGACGCACTCGGGGACAGTCACACATGCACACACACACCCATAAATGCATGAGCACAGGAGCACACCCAGATTCCCACCCAGACGCTTCCACTGTGCCCGCTCTCGCCACCCCACCCCGCATGCCCACAGGCACAGAGCATGCACGTGCCTGTGTACACACGCCAGAGAGGAGAGGCTTCCTGGAAAGTCTGGTCTGCAGCACTGCCCTAACTTGGAACCAGCTTTACCAGCAAACCCTCTTTCCCCAGCCCTGCCCAGGAGGTCTGCCCCAGGCAGGGGCACTCATGGTGGGGCTGATGGCTCCAGGTTCATAGAGGAATTTCTCTGAGACATGATGAAAAGAGGCAGAGAAAAGGAGACAGGAACAGGGCGAGCATGAAAATGAGAATGCGTCCTCCATTCCCAGTTAGGCATCTCCTGTCTCCAACACAGGTTTCTCTCCTCCCTCACAGCTTCCCAGGGACTTCTGCTCCAGCCTGTCTTTCTCCCCCTACCCCCAGACCCCAATTAGCACCTTAACCAGTCCTTTCCAAGCCTAGTGTCTTACACTGAATCCAAGTTCCTTACGCTAGGCCCCCGCAGTTTGCGCATTCCTGCCAAAAGGTCTGCAAGAATTGTAATTGATGCACTTGCCCTCCAACTCTCCTGTACCCCTCAGTGCCTCCAGGAAAGAACACTACCTGTCCCTCCACTGCCGAAGTTCAAGAGCACTGAGGATCAGGGAGTCACCCAAGGATCATGTGCCCCCAACCACAAGCATCTTAACAACCACAGGTTTTTATCATTTCTTTCTTTTTTTTTTTTTTTTTGAGAAAGAGTCTCACTCTGTTGCCCAGGCTGGAGTGCAATGATGCGATCTCGGCTCACTGCAATCTCTGCCTCCCAGGTTCAAGCAATTCTCCTGCCTCAGCCTCCCGAGCAACTGGGATTACAGGCACCTGCTGCCATGTCCAGCTAATTTTTGTATTTTTAGTAGAGACAGGGTTTCACCATGTTGGCCAGGCTGGTCTCGAACTCCTGACCGACCTCAGATGATGCATCTGCTTTGGCCTCCTGAAGTGCCAAGATTATAAGTGTCAGCCGCCAGGCTTGGCTGAGTCTTTATCATTTCACAGGTCAGAATAGGAGCAGATGGCTTGTGAACACAAGCAGGAGAGGTCTCCTTGCTGGGAAGGTTTGCATTTCCTCACCTGCCAGCCTCTGTTCATGCCTGGACAGACCAGCCAGGCGAGACACAGGGGAGGCTGCCTTCAGCAAATGCGTCTCCGTGCCACCATCTCAGAGCAAACAGGGTTTTTGGGCTCCCCCCACCTCCTGGGAGATGTTCACCACACCCCAAGGAGCCATCAGAAGCCAGCTGCCAAGCAGAGCCCCAGAGTCCCAAGGCCTTCTCAGTTACTCATGGGTTCCTTCAGACTCCACTCAACTCCAGGAGTTCCCAGCCATGCCCTCTAGCCCTAAGTCATGTAAGTCACTTCTTCTCACTGAACAGTAATTATCTGCTGTGCAGTGAAGTGCTTTGAATCCATTCTCTTTCATCATCTCAACTACCCTGCAAAACAGATGTTTTCATGCCCATTTTCTGAATAGAAAACTGAAGTTAACAGGCTTGCTCTCAGCCGGGCTTGGTGGCTCAGGCCTGTAATCCCAGTACTTTGGGAGGCTGAGGCGGGTGGCTCACGAGGTCAGGAGTTCGAGACTAGCCTGACCAACATGATGAAACCCCGTCTCTACTAGAAATACAAAAATTATCTGGGTATGGTGGCATGTGCCTGTAATCCCAGCTACTCAGGGGGCAGGAGAATCGCTTGAACCCAGGAGGCGGAGGTTGCAGTGAGCTGAGATCATGCCACTGCATTCCAGCCTGAATGACAGAGCTAGACTCCGTCTCAAAACAAAACAAAAAAATGCTTATTCTCAGCCAGTCAATGGAACATCCGACATTCAAATGCAGTTAAGCTGCCTCTTGGAAGTCTTATCTCTCCAGTGGAGACCCTACATTCAGTGGAGTCAAGGTGTGGCTTTTCCTTTTGAGTCTGAGCAGTGAACAGTGTGCAGTACACTGAACATTACCCCTGTGCTCTGAGAAGGCTTATGTTTGTGCACCCCCCGCCCCTTGCCTTTCTCCCTTTAGAATGAAATCTTCCCATGAGGTCCTTGTTCATGCACATAGACCCCAGTGGCCTGAGCCCACAGCTCTGCAGGTCAACCCTCTTTCTGTGGCCCTGGCCAAGGCAGATGGGGATTCATTGGACCACCGGATCCTTTTCTATCACTTTCCATCCAGGTGTCAGCTGTGACCCGTAGGGAGTTGCCACCATGGACTCCCAATCACCCTTCTATACCCCTAAGCACTGTGTTGGTGCTAGAAAGGCAACAAAAGAGTGGCCCGCACAGCACAATTGCAGAGAACACACATACTCACACACACTGTGAGAAGTTGCATTCTAGAGGAATCAGTTGGGAATCTGTGCTCAGAGCCATGTGCATGATACAGGGAAAGAGAAACACAGAGGAAGGAGATAAAACTTAGCCCTTCCTTGGCTAACCAAGGAGGCTTCAAGGATGAGACGGGATTTGAACTGAGCGTGAGAAGTTTTGCCAGTCTTAGGTCGAGGTGAAAGTGAAAGGAGAATCACGCGGACCAAGGTGCCGTATTCTCAAGATGCTTGAAGCTGCAGCTTCCAGTTAGAGGATAGGAAGAGAAAGTGACGATGGCAGGGGGTGGTCAGGCTTATCCCCAGGGCTGCTCCTTCACTCCTCTAGATGTTCTTGCTCATTTCATCCCTGCCCAGCATCAGCCACTGAGGGACAGCGTCACCGGCACCAGTGGAGGGACTACCCCTGGACTCCCATTCTCTGGGAACAGCCCTTAATGGATACTGGGCCACAGCCAAGAATCGTGAAGATGCCCCAAGACCCTGCCCTGGGTAAGGATCACACACGCGCGCATGCACGCACACACACACACACGCACACACACACACCCCAATATGGGCCACTCAGACCCCCTTCCCTAGTAGATTAAAAAGCAAAACACAAGGTTGTCAGGTGATAGCTGGGGCAGAGGGAAGTCTTCTCACCAGCTGGAGACAGAACACAATTAATCTGCCTTCTGTCTCTATGGGTTTGCTCACTCTAGGCATTTCACACAAATGGAATCATATGACACGTGGACTTCTGTGCCTGGCTTCTTTCACTTAGAATAACGTGTTCGAGGTCTGTTCGTGTTACGGTGTGTACCAGTACTTCATTCCTTTTGAAGGCTGAATAATATTCTACTGCATGAAGCTTCCACACTTGTTTATCCATTCATCAGTTGATGGACATCTGGGCTGTTTCCAGCTTTCAACTGTTGGGAACAGCGCTGCTGTGTACATCACATACACATGATCTTTGAACACCTGCTTTCAATTCTTTTGAGTATATACATGAGTGGATTCCTGGGTCATATGGTAACTCTATGTTTAACTTAATGAGGAACCAATATAATTTTATATCTTTCTTCTCTTGAAAATGTCCACAACATTCCGTCACCATTAAGAGAGTTTAGCAAAGGACAATGAAACGCAATGTTCAGGAGACAAGAAAGACTATCCTTAAACATTTTTGAAAAGCAAACAGTTGCTACCCCTAGGTGAAATCTTATGATGTATAGGCGGAGCACTGAACACTTTATACAACTTATTTCTCATGCCCAGAACCTACAGGAACAGCGTAAACTGTTCCCCCAACCACCCACAGGGTCTGGGAAGGCCTGGCAGGGTGCTCTGGCCAGGGACACACAGCACCTGCTCTGATGTGCCTCCCTGCACTCCAGCAGAGCGTGAGGAGAAGGGGATGGTGGGTAATTGCAAATTTGCATTTCAATTCCCAGATACAAATTAAACCAAAAGTTGTCATCAAAGAAAAGATGAAGACGAGGATCAAAATGATTCCACACTCTTGGAAAAGCAGAGATTAAAGATAGTGAATTGAACACGATTTAAAGGAGGTTTTAAAAGGTGTTAATGCAGGCTAATGCAGTTAATGAAGGTTAAAAAAGTAAGTGGCTGCTCAATTAGCATTTTCAGCTAAAAGAAGGGGAGCTTTTTGCACCTTTCCTCATATCAAAGCCTGGATTCTTCCTCTTATGAAAAGACAGCCTCAATTATTTTAAAAGGAAGAAGAGATTAAAAATAGATTTTTGATAATTGCTTCATCCATAATAGCAACAATTTATTTCTCTGCTCCCCAAACTCAGGGCACATGGTCTTTGAATCAGCACCGCGGGGGTTGGAGGTGAGGCTTGCAAAACCATCGATTAAGATCAAACTTTCTGCAGACTCCCTTCGTCCCTTGATTTGGTAGAAAGGGACCCTAGACAGACCCAGTAAGCACTGGATTTGCATCTGTCTTCCAGCGTTCACTGTTGTATAGCAATGTACATGCAATAAACAAGAACCAAGCAATTGGCCCTCCAGCATCGCTGGAGGTCAGAAACTCCATGTGGCATCTTCTGGGAGAAGGTAAGGGTGAGTCTGGTTGTGGAGAGTCTCCTGGAAGCTCCTCCCAAGACAAAGTAAAGTCTGGGGAAGTAAAAGGAAGCAGCATACCCCAGCTGGGTAGGTTTTTGGTGGGGGTAGGGATGTGGAGTCAAGGTCAGTCAGGAGTATCAGGTGCTTGGGATGAAATTAGACGTTGGTAACAAGGGGCAGTGAACCAGGCAGGTGGTAGGGGCTTGTCACACACACACAGTTGAGTCAAGGAGGTAGGTGCCAGGGCAGGGGTGCCAGGAGCAGGTGGGATGCTAAGATCCCAGAAGACAGCATAGCAGAGGTGAAACAGCAGGTGTGGGCTCCAGGCAGGATTTGACCCCTGCAGGGGAGGTCTCGGGAGCCAGGAAAGCCCTGGTCTCAGAGGAGCTCAGGTACCAAGCAGACTGACAGGACACAAGGGAGTAACACAGTGTACTATGTTTCATCATTGTGGTCATCATCAACAGAATAGCTAATGTTACTTATTGAACACTTCTTACATGACAGACAGTATTCCAAGCACTTTACAAATATCTCAGTTAATCCTCACAGCAATGTTACGAGGCTGGTAGTTTTATTATTCCCATCTTACAGAGCAGAAGCTGGGACTCAGAGAGATAAGTAAGCAGCCCTCAGTCTGAGGAACAGAGAGTCTATTTCAGACCACTGCTTTTCATCACTCCCTGTCACAGGCACAAGGTCAGGGTAAGCCCCCGGTTACCATGGAGGGCTCCTTCAAGACCTCTCCCCACCCTACCAGCCAGTAGGGTGCTGGACCTAGAGGCTGGAGCCTGGAGGGAGTGAGTGGAGCAAAGCTTCGCTTGTGGAATGGGGGCAGGTTTTAGAGTCATGAGAGCACCGCCCTCTTAAGGCTCCTTCACTCTCTGAGCTCACAGCTCTTACACACAGGAGCCACCTGTGGGGATCCCAGGAGGGGCTGAAGGAGCTGTAGACAGGGAAAGGAGAAGGAGATGTGTGTGATCTTTCAGCGGCATTTGCTGTATACGTGCTTATTGGGCATGTAACTTTAGAAGATTCCGCATTCATTCATTCAGTCAGTCATTCAACAAACAATCACTGAATGCCAATTAAACACAGTTCCTGTCCTCAGAAACTCTCAGAAGAGAGACTGTGAAGTAAACAGAATAACATGTAACACAATGGGCTAAGTGGGATGGTGAAGGAGGACACATCGGCCCTCGATGAAGCACGGAGAAAGAGCGCCATGCCCAACAGGGGAGGGGAGTTTAGGGAAGACTTCCTGAAGGTGATGATGGGGTAATATTCATAGTAGGACTCACATGGGACCCTCAGCACCACGCACAGCCTGCAAATATAAAAAGTTGCTCATGCAATTTCCAGTGCATTAAATATTAGAAGAGCTTCCGGAGCTGGGCCATCCACTGGGGTACCAAGTAAAGGGAAGTGTACCAACTCCACCACAAAGTGCCTTAGGCCTCCTCTGGCATCAGAGACATAGGCATCAACCATGAGCAAACCCTTCTCACTGAGGCACCTGCTTCCACAATTTACTCCACTTGATAAAACTACCTTGAGTCCTGGAGAGGCAGTGGAGAAAGCAGCACACCAGTCCCTGTCCTCATGGGCCTTATCACCCAGGAAGCCTGAACTACCTCTTATTAGTGTATTAGTCTGTTTTCACAGGGCCATAAAGATACTACCTGAGACTGAGTAATTTATAAAGGAAAGAGGTGTAATTGACTCATATTTCCATATGGCTGAGGAGGCCTCAGGAAACTTACAAGCATGGCGGGTGAAGAAGCCCCAAGTACCTTCTTCACAAGGTGGCAGGAAAGAGAGAGAAAAGCCCAGGGGAAGCTGCCATTTAAAAATCCATCAGATCTCATGAGAACTCACTTAATCTCAGGAAAACAGCATGGAAGAGGCCACCCCCATGATGTCATCACCTCCTTCCAGGTCCCTCCCTCCATATGTGAGAATTACGGGGATTCTAATTCAAGATGAGATTTGGGTAGGACACAGCCAAGCCATGTCACTTAGTGTTTTGGGAGCTCAAGACTTTTGGTGAATAATCTTAGGTAGAAAAGAGGAAAATTTTCAGAAGTGATCACATGCACGGGGTAATTGGCTTTCCCCTATTGATAAGAACAGCCAACTTTGGAAAGTCAGTTCAGCTATTGGGCAGATGGCATTCAGAGGTCCTGATGATTGGATACACTTGGGCAGGGTTCCTGGATTAAACTAGGACAGTGATTCTTAAACTGTAATTCTTGGACGAGCAGCAGCAGCATCACCTGAGGACTCCTTTGAAATGCAAATGATCAGACCAGAGCCACCCAAATCTACTGAACCAGAAACCCTGCAAGTAGGGCAACGCCTGTGTTTTAACAAGTGCATCTGTTGATACCGCTCCATATTCAAGTTTGCAAGGCACTGAACTAAGAGAAAAACTGGTTCTAGGGCCAGTGTCTGTGTTGGGGCGAGAGTCCAGGAGCTGAGGAGTCCCTGTGGGGACCTCAGCCATCCTCCCCTCTACTCCTGACCCTCAGGGGTCAAGAATGATGATGATGAAGATGAAGATGGAGGCAGCAAGACGCTGCTGCCGGTAACTGTTTATTGAGCTCTCACTATGGGCTCAGAGTGCACGCACAATCTCGTTCACCCCTCACCTGTGAGGTGAGTGTTGTTAACACTCATTTTGCAGATGAACAAACTGAGACGTGAAGAAATTATGTTTCTTGCCCAAGTTCACACAGCTAGGCAGGGGCAGAACTTAGATTCTACCCAGGTTTGCTGACCTCCAGAGTTCACAGTGTCACTGGCCCCCAGCTTCTCCAGTTAGGTGACTGTCTGCAAAGGAAAAACTATCGCTCTGTCGCACCATCTGTATTTCCGAAGTATCCACAGTGCATAAGGTTCACTGGGCAGGGGCCAGATGGGGAAACATAAAACATCTCCACCCAGCCCCCTAGGAATTCACAGCATAAATATTGTGTGTCGCATAAGCAGATGCATGCTTAGAAGATAATTGACCTTTGTTATCTGCAGATTTACTATTTTTGATTTTGACTGTTTGCTAGCAACCCCCAGATCCCAAGGTCTGTAATCAGTTATAGTTCTGCCAAGTCGCACATTTAAATCCCAGGCTCTGAAAGGCTGGTGTGGGGGAAGAGAGCATTGAACGGGCGTGAGCAAGAGCCTGAGTCAGGTGCCTCTCAGTTCCCATTCCTTGTTCTCTTCTCATCAGTTGCAATGACAATTGGAAAGTGATCCAGAGTTTGCTTCCTTTTGGAAAATGACCCAGGAAAAAAGCCCCATTAGCGCTGTGGTGCTATTCGTGACTCTGGGGCTTTGCACAGATTCAAGACATATCTTTCCTATTTACAGGAGTTTTCTGCATTCTGTAGTGTGTCCTCACGACAGTAATATTAGAAGTTACTCTTCTCTTCAATTTCTCCCAGACATGGAAAGCTGCAATGCGTCTCCTGGCTTCTCCCACCTTCCATCAGAAGCATGCCCTGCCTTAAGTCTTCCGAGTCCCCCGCTCCTTCCACTTTAATGGATGTCACCTGCCACACTGTCCTATTGGCACATTCCTCCAATGTGAAGCTGCGGGCCACTCGAAGGCAAGCCTGGTCCCAGTTGCCTTTTCTTTCGTCAGCACTGAGCACAATGTCTGTCACCAAGGTGCCATAGAAAAGTGTTTGTTGGATGGAGACATGAATTAGTTACTTAATTAATTCATTGATTCATCATTTCATCACAGCCCTTTGAAGAGAGTAAGGGTAGGTGTTATTGTCATTTTGAGGCAGGAAAATAGGGTCTGGAGGCAGGGAACATCAGGCTGATTCACACTTCAGCTACGACAGGAAATATCCACTCCGTTTACATAGGGCATACACCAAGTAAATGACCTTGTTACTCTACTTCATCCTCTCCACTTACATGGGACATATGTCAAGTAACCAGTGGAAACCTCTAGAGGGTATTTAAACCCCTAGAAATTCTGTAATGGGGCCCTTGAGCCTCTATGCTCAGGTCCACTCCCACACCGTGGAGTGTACTTTCATTTTCAACAAATCTCTGCTTTTGTGACTTCATTCTTTCCTTCTTTGTTCATATGTTTGGTCCAGTTCTTTGGTCAAGACTCCAAGAACTTGGACACTCTCCACCAGTAACACTTTGACTGCTAAGGAAACTGGAGACCAGAGAGGGTAAGTGACTCACCCAAGGTAACACAGTCACTGAATCCCTAACTCCTAGTCCAGAGTTCTTATAAAAAATGTCGAGCCCCATACCTGCCATACATCATAAACTCAATGGATTCTAACCTTCCCACCTCCCTCCCTTTGCCTGTGCAGTCTCAGAGCAGAGCTGAGGCTCATTTCCTCTTTATCACTTATTCCTGCGCTTGAGGTGTTTGAGTTAAGAACCTACTTCTTAGGGCATCCACCCCAGTTGCAAGGAGAAGTCAGCACCCATTCCCTCTATTTCTTATCACAAATTGACGTTGAATCTATGCCTGGGGCATCAAGGGATGTTGGGTGGCTGGAAAAAAAAAGCCATGAATGAACAAATACATTCCTGCACAACTCCAGTAACAAGACACTGTAGGACACTGTCAGATAACAATAACGTTGAAAACATTCTCCCAACTCATCCTGCTTATGCCTTCTCCTCGTGGGTCCTAGCGCGGCCCTGAGAGACCCCTGAGAACCAGTTCAACGCGTCTGCCCACATGGCCTCCCCTTATCTGAAGACAAACACTGTCACTGCAACAATATCTCTCCAGAATGGAGGTTCTGTCTGTTGTTATTATCAGCCCTACTCTGGCTTGAAATGCCTAGCCTGGTGAGGGAAGACACGTTTATGTTCTTTATTTGTCTTCCAGGTTGGAGTTGGAACCCTTACTTTACGATAAGGCCACATCTCCTTTCCATTTCTGGTTCCCTAGGGCTGAGGTCTCTGCCTTCCCCTTAATGAAGCCCATATAGCATCCAGATCTCCCCAGATGGGGACCTGCCTGGAGGCAGCAGGCCAGGGCACACGCAGGGGAGCAGAGGAACCTCCCTTGGGGAACAATCCGCCTCTCCCTGTGCCACCCACACTTTGCGAATCACCCAAATACCTCTCTGCCCAGGAGCCACATCTTTGCTGGGGGAAGGGCAGCTTAAATTGGTAGCTTCCGCACATAACAAGCTCAAGACCAGACAAAGGCTGCCGAACAGCCCCTGTGGGAACCAGCGGTTTTATGAGCCCATCATATTTACTATTATCCAATGAGTCATCCGCTGCGTGCTTTCATTTCGAGGCTGCGGACGAAGAGGCCCTCATCGGAGCCACTCTTAATCTATTATTTATGCCCGCTCTTTGTCCTCTTAACTGTACCTTTGCAGACAGGAGCTTCAGTCCACGTCCACCAGCAGCGTTTGCCAGACTAATGCACATCCTTAGTTCCGAAGTCTGTGCCACTTAAAAATAGCAAATGAGGCAAACACTCCAATTATGAAATTTCTAGCTGATACTTCCCTTGCCTTTCTTTAGGGAGAAAGCTAGCATTAAGCCAACCCACAAGTCTAACGGGTAGAAATTAAGAACACTGCGTTTATGACTTCTGCTCAGACCCGTTTCCCAGGAAGCCTATGTTGGTATTGTGACAACTGGGATCAACAATGTGAATACGTGTCTTGCGCCTGAAGATCCCTTTGCTAATGCCCAGGAAGGACGAGTAATTAGCTAATTGGTAAATTGTCCTCAAGTTTGCATTTCTAGTATAAGAACCAGTCGCTGAGCTTTCCTATGCCTTTCATGCCACGGGAAAGAAAACATGAGGTTTGTGATTTAAAGTCACTCATGAAATCCCAAACCAAATTTGCTTTACGTATTGGTCACTGAAGACCTGTAATCTCGGCTAAGCAAGGCAACTGCTTACTTTCTACAATGGTGGGTAAGCAGAGGACAGTTCCCTTGGTGCCTAAGCGTTCCGCTGCTGCTCGTATCCCCTCTTGGAGGGCTGTGTTACCTGGGCTAGGCAGGAGTCCAGCACCCTGGTGGAGGCAACCCTGGGAGCCTCTTGCGGGGTGCTCTATGCATGCCTGGGTGACGGATGGGACTGTGAGGGATGAGCAAAAACCAGGAAAGAGTAACAGACAGAGCAGCAGATGGCAAAACAGAAGCACGTGGTAGGCCTGCTTGGATTCTCCCTGGAGTCTGAATCTGAAGCAGAGTGGTAAAAAGGCAAAATGGCTGACACTCATTAGCCCTGGCCGTGGCAGCAGCAATGGCAACCCCTTAAGAACCTGTTCTTTAGGCCAGCGCGGTGGTTCACACCTGTAATCCAGCACTTTGGGAGGCTGAGGCGGGTGGATCACCTGAAGTCAGGAGTTGGAGACCAGCCTGGCCAGCATGGTGAAACCCCATCTCTACTAAAAATACAAAAACTTAGCTATGCGTGGTGGTGTGCACCTGTAGTCGCAGCTACTCGGGAGGCTGAGGCAGGAAAATCGCTTGAACCCCAGAGGATGGAGGTTGTGGTGAGATTGTGCCACTGCACTCCAGCCTGCGTGACAGAGCAAGACTCCATCTCAGAAAAAGAAATAAAGAAACAAAGAAAATAACTTGTTCTTTTAGGCTTACAGTGCCTGACACCTGTAACCCCAGCACTTTGGGAGGCCGAGGTGAGAGGATCACTTGAGGCCGAGTTTCAGACCAGCCTGGCCAACATAGCAAAAACCCCTTCATCTCTACTAAAAGTACAAAAATCAGCCAGGCGTGGTAGTGCACACCTGTAATCGCAGCTACCTGGGAGGTTGAGGCATGAGAATTGCTTGAACCTGGGAGGCACAGCTTGCAGTGAGCTGAGACAAAGCCACTGCACTCCCGCCTGAACAACAGAGCAAGACTCTGTCTCAAAAAAAAAAAAAAAAAAAAAGAACCAGTTCTTTCATCAATAGCTCCTGTTTCTGACACCCATACCCCACCCTATTTGTGATTCCAATTCTAATTGCTGTGAGTTGGTTCACTGTCCTCCATTCTGCTCCCAATAAACTCCTTTATGCCTACATTAGCCACAGGACTTTCTGTTGCTTACACCCAAAGCACTCTAGCAGATAAGAGCTGGAAAATGAAAGCAAAACAGAATATAATCCAAGATCAGAGGCCCAGTCATCCAGGGGAAGCCTTGAATCAGAGAGGCAGACACAGACCCAGGGCACAGGGTGTATGAAGCCAGGGGTAAGCACCCAAAGGACAGGAGTGCATGCCTTGGAGCTCAGATGTCACCCCATCAGGCAGGTGATATTGTTGTTGACATCTTAGATCAGTGGAAGTCAACTGTGAGGCACCCCAACCTTGGTTCTTAATGGTGTCAGATACAATACGACAGCCCAGGTCTTAATCTGCAGAGTGTTTATTTTAATTTTGACCAATATAAGAGGCAATTTTGGAAAGTAAATAGACTTTCTTTTTTTTTGGCCTAGGGTGACTTGAATGTCACTATAAGAAAACAGGGCATTGGGTTAGAATTATGTGTTTATTCATTAAGCAAACATTTATTGAGCTCCTCTTCTGTGCAAATATCTACTGTGGGCGCTGGGGAGACCAAAGACTAAGTGAGAGGCCCTGCTTCTGAGCTGGAGGAAGGACGGCCACACAGCATGCCCCAGCAGCACGGTAAGGACCACGAGACTGGAACACGTGGAGTTCAGACGCAGGGAACCCTCTTTGAGCTGAGAGGCTCAGGAAAGTGATGTGGAGGAGTCAGCATTCCAGATGCTCCTTAAGGGAAAGAGAAGGTTTCACTGACAGCAATGCAGGGAACAAAAATAGCAGCTGAGTGCAGTGGCTCACGCCTGTAATCCCAGCACTTTGGGAGGCTGAGGCAGGCAGATCATGAGGTCAGGAGCTCGAGATCGGCCTGGCCAGCATGGTGAAACCCCATCTCTACTAAAAAATACAAAACAAATTAGCTGGGTGTGGTGGCGTGGGCCTGTAATCCCAGCTACTCGGGAGGCTGAGGCAGGAGAATCATTTCAACCTTGGAGGCGGAGGTTGCAGTGAGCCGAGATCACGCCATTGCACTCCAGCCTGGGCGGCAGAGTGAGTCCTGTCTCAAAAAAACAAACAAAAAAAAAGAAAGAAAAATGGCAAGTGGTCTGAATTGGCTGGCGTGCCTCCAGGCCCAGGGAGGATGAGGAGGTAGGTTGATGTCAGATTGTGGAAGACCAGGCTGAGAAGTCTGGATTTTACCTGTAGTTAGTGGGGAGCCAGGAACTGTCTGGAGCTGGAGACGGACCTCATCAAAGCAGCAAACTGCAGAGAATCTGTCAAAAATCTGCTGAGCAGATGGGGGAGGGGAGAGTCTGAGCAGAGTCCAGCTACTTGGAGGCTACTGCAACAGTCCAAGCAGAACCCTTCCCCTAAAGTGAGCAACAGGAACGCAGAGGAAGATGGAGATGAAAAACCCTGACATGAGAGCCTGGCATTGAAAACCAGATGGGCATGGCAGGAGGGGGCGAGCCAGGGGCCTCAGAGTTTGGGCTAGAATGACTGCTCATTTCCATTCAAATAACACACATTTTCTGAGCACCTACTATGTGCACAGCATGGGTTGGGGGGTAGAGAGATGGCCAGGGCTTTTCTAAATGTGCTCCGTGCATCTGTAGCTCACCCTCAGCATTAGTGAGGGGACACTGTGCCTTTCCATTTTTCCACTGCCATGTCATCTGAGAGGAGACTTGGAAGCAATAGAATGGAACTGCAAGCCAGAGGAAAATGCACAACTGTTGTCAGCCCAGGGGAATCAACCCAACTCCCAGCCAAGGCCTTCATCTGGCTAGTTTAGGCCCCGCCTTCTAGGCTGCCTCTGACTCTTCTCTAGGATTAACTTCACCCCAGAACAGCCAACAGGGCCAGCCTCTGTTTGCTTCAGAGCCACAGCTACACTCTACGGGGTTCTACTCCAGACAAGACACTCAGAAGAGTGCACTGTGCCTTGTCCCGAATCCCTTAATCCCTTCCACATGGCATCTCTCACAAGACGCTGGCAGCACAGGCAAAGCGGAGCTGTGCCAAGCCAGGCCACCCCACGAAGGGACGAAGACCAGCCCACACGCCCCTCCTACTTTGACAAGGTCTTCACCTCCTATTTTCTGGGAGCAAAAGTTTAGATAAGAACAGACACATACAAACACACACTCACACACTCTCTCTCATACAGACACACACATTCATGCAGACACACAATCACACACACTCACGCAGACACATTCACACACACACAGATACACATACTCACATACATACACAGACACTCTCACACATACACAGACACACACAGTCACACAGACACACAGTCACACAGACACACACCTCAGACACAGATACACACACAGAGACACACACTCACACACACACGCTCCATATACGCATCCAAACACCACCAAACACATCCCTAAGATCAATGATGACAGGCAGGGAACACAGTTCCTCACGTTTAGAGGGGATGGTTTTCTTTAACTCCACGGACAGAGGCTCCACGCCGAGGAACCACAGAAGAGAATGCTCGATGCCTGCGGGAAGCACCCTGTGCTTGCTGAGTGCAGACGTCCCTGGCTTAAAGCAGCCTGCACAGTGCCCACTCGGGGGGCAGATGACTGAGTGTCTCTAAAACGATAGTTTTTCCAGCTAAAAGTGTTTCCATTCAGTCCCAATGGACACCCAGTGATAAATAGGTGAGGGAACTGCTGCTCAGAAAGCTTGAATGCAAGTAAGGAGTCAAACACCAAATGCAGAGCTGAGACTCAAACTCAAGTGTGCTTGTCCCCACAGCCAGCGGACATGGGCCTCCCCACGTGAGGCACTGACGGGCCCGGTGAGCCGTGGACACTGAAGCAGAGCCTGGGAGAGACGAGCAGGCCTTGGGGAGCTCAGTCGTTAACCAGACAAAACAGGATGGAAAACGCTGAGCTCCCACCCTGTCCTGGGACTCAATGTGTTGTCAACACTGGACCTTGTAGTAGGCAGCCCTCACTCCCTGGACCTTGTGTGATCTGGCCCGAATGGAAGAAGCAACTTTATCCAGATCGGAGCACCAGCACTGCCATGAGGACCTGCCCGAGACACAAGAGACACAGCGGCTTTCTCATCTTCAGCAACTTCCCCTCTGCTTTTTCTCAGAGGGAAATTCCGACCTGGAGGGGTTAATTTCCCCTCCCTCCAAAAAGAAAGGAGGGAGGGAAGGAAGGAGGGCAGAAAGAAGTAACAAAAGAAGGAAGGGAGGGAGGGAGGAAGAAAGGGAAGGAGGGAGGGAAGGAGAGAGGGAGGAAAAGGGGAAGGGAAGGAGGGAGGGAAAGGAAGAGAGGGAAGGAGGGAGAAAGGAAGGGAGGGAGAAGGAAAAGGAGGGAGGGAGGGGAAGGGAAGGAGGGAGGGAGGGAGGAAGGAAGGGAGGGAGAGAGGAAAGGAGGGAGGGAGGGGGAGGGAGGGAGGGGAGGGAGAGGAAGGAGGAGGGAGAGAGGAGGGAGGGAGAGAGGGAGAGAGGGAGGGAGGGAGGGAGGAGGGAGGGAGGGAGGGAGGGAGGGAGGGAGGGAGGGAGAAACAGTCACTTTTGCTTTCCATTTTCTCTGATTAAGGTAAAGGTGAGGAACAGTCTGTTAAAAGAAAGGCTGATCAGAAGGCTGGCTGGTTTGTTTCCAGGCTGTAAACTCACTGTGGCCAAAATGGACCAAGTGCCTTGTCCAAGATCACACACCAAGTGGGACTGGAGTCCTGCCCCCTGACATTCAGTGACTCCTGCCTCCCTCCACTGCCTGTGTTTGTCATTACCTTGAAGACCACACACATGCACGAACACACACATACGTACAGCCTTTCAGAATGAATTAAATAGGCTCTGGGGTGACTTGTCAGAGCATCAGTCACATCATCACAGGTGGGGAGCTCTGGAGAGGTTGTTAGCAAACTAATGAATTATATAATGGCTGCTCAGTAATTCCCAGGGCTAAGGTAAGCTTCCTTCATTTGAGGAAGATTAAGTTAAACTCGTATGTGTATGTGTGATGCTCTCGACAAGCTCTGAGCACTGTCCTTTTTCCTGAGAACATCTGCACTATGAAGAACCCAGGGAGATGGAAAGTCAGGGATACTGGAGGAGGTAGATTGAGGAAAGCACCTGGATCCGGAGACTGAGGGGCAGGAGCATCTCCAATTCAGCAACAACCCTCGACAGTAAGCTCTGAGGATCTGCTGTGTGTGGGGATCAGTCCTGGACACTGGGAAACAATGAGAAATAAGGTGCCGGGACTCAATGGCACCTGCTTTGTTGGGAAGACACTGTCCTTATTTCAAGAAAACTCCCAGGGAAGAGAGTACTTCCTACCCTTGGGAAGCTCTCCAATTTGTTGAAGACATACGACCTTCTGAAGCTCCCGGTCTGGTGGAAAAACACTGACTGTGACCTTGGAAAAGCCCAACCCACTTGCAGGATAGAGGGAAGGGGGACAGACAGCACCTGCTCTTGGGGATCCTCCAGACTGATAAAGAAGATAGAGTCCTTGCTATGGTTGGGGCAGGGGATGGCCCTTGACCTCATGGGACGATACCATCCCTGGAGTCCCCACTCCAGGATGGAGTTAGATCCCAGGAGGTGACGCCCACACATGTACACGTCTGACATGGCACCTTGCCCTGGCATCATTCCTTTTTTGAATGGCTATGAATAGTTATGATTTTCTTAGAACTCTGTAACCCTGTAACTCAAAGCACACCTGTTGCCTACATGCCTCTGCCTGCACCTGGCACCTGATTCGGCCCAGCCCATGAAGACTTTGTGGGTGGGTCCACAGAAAAGCCAGTCTCTGGAGAACCGGATGCTGAGGGCCTCATACCCAGGCCCAGCACAACAACCCTCTTATCCCCGGCAAGTGGCACTGGTAGCTGACAAGTCTGGGGGAGGAGGGACCATGATCAGTTTCCCACGGGCAGCCGTGGAGACAGTGTCCAGCCCTCTGCTCAGGAGCCACAGAGCAGATGGTGGGGAGACGCCAAGGGGATAGATGGAGTTGGCTTCTGCTTCTCGCGATGCCAGGTTTCCAGCCGCAGCACCAGCAGTGACTTGGGTGAGAACCACAGGTTTCTGGATTTGTACCCCGCCCAGCCCCTTTCCTGGGCTCTAGGTCCCAGGTCCCACCTTTCCTGGAGGCCAGGGCCCTGCTGCCACCCACAGTATGACAGAAATCTGTTTCTCCGGCTCACGGCCCTTCCCAGGCCCTCTGCGATCGCCCTCCCAGGCAGCTGTGCCTCTTTCTACCACCCCAGACCAGCTGCTTCCAGGTGACTGCAGCTTACTTCCGGGCCCGGTGTCCTACTCCCCACGCGGCTTTCCTAGGAACTTGGGACAAGGGAGTCATGCAAGGCTCAAAGGGCCCTTTGAGAAATGCACCCACTGACTGGTGAGAAACCTAAAATGGGCACCCACGCAGGGCATCAGGGACTTGATTCTCCCCTACTTCTCAAGTCCTAAGCTTCAGGGGTCCCAGTCACAGTCTCCTGCACCCCTGGACATAGTCCGACTCCCCGCATTTGTTTGAAAGTCTCCATTCCAGAGTAGAAATGGGTGCTCCTGTGCCCCAGCATTCCTGAGAAGCGGTTTCCAGATTGGACCCCACACCTTGTCTGCACTACTTTTTTACTTAATTAGAAATTGACTTTATTAAGAACTACTGCCTGGAACAAAATCAATGAATAGTTTAATAAGCCAGACAATTTAGTCCAATCATCAGGAGTTAAAGATCATTTGGGGGATAAAGTTTGTCCGAGTTGTTGAATAATCTAAACCCCGGCCTAGTTCTAAGTACAAGCAGATGTGTAACAGGTGCAAACCTGAACCATCTCTCTGCTCCCAAAACAGCACAGCAGGGTCTTCCGGGGCAGCTTCCACAGAGAGCATGCGGCTTCCTGTTGCTCTTTTGCACCCAAATGCACACCAACCACTGACTCCAACCAGGCTTTCCTACCACTAGGAGCAGGTCAAAAGGTGTCTGGGATTTCAGAAAGGTGAAAGAAGAAGAAAAAGAAAGACTCAACTGGGACCCTGAAGACCTGATTCCAAGCTGATGGCTGCTCATTGTCTCCTTCCAAGGAAGTCTTTCAAACCCTCTGTTTCTTCATCCATAAAAAGCAGGAAATGATAACCCTCTTGTAGATTATGCTAAGGACTGTGAAAAGAGACACAAAAGAGCTTTGCGCGAGAGATTTAGAATGAGCATGGCCATGTCTTCCTCTTCCGACCAAAGTCTCCTGCAATTACTGCAACCATGCATTTTGAAGGAGGAGGAGGAACAACAACAAGAGGAAGAAGAGGAGGAGGAGGAAGAGGAGGAGAAGAAGAAAGAAAAAAAGAAAGAAGAAAGAAAGAAAAAGAAAGAAAAGAAAGAAAGGAAAGAAAGAAAAAAGAAAGGAAGGAAGGAAGGGGAAGGAAGGGGGAAGGAAGGAAAGAAGGAAGAAAGAAGAAAGAAAGAAAGAAAGAAAGAAAGAAAGAAAGAAAGAAAGAAAGAAAGAAAGAAAGAAAGAAAGAAATTTGTCTATGTCAGTACTGCAAAGAGGTAGGAAGCAGGGACGGGGGATGGGGAGGGACCAAGGGGCAGGGTGGGAGAGGAGGTGGAGTTACACAGACCAGAACGTTGAAGAATTCCTAGCAGATACAAAGCAGTAGGAACTGAGTTGACAGAGGAACAAAAGCAAAGAATAATCACTGCCCAAGACACGAGGAGTTGCAGGAGGAACAGAGATTCTCAGGTACAAATTGAAAAATGTGAACAGATGATCAAGAATCACTAAACATTAGAAAAACCAGCATTGTAACCCCTGAGCTCATGCAAACGATGAACACCTGACGGAAGAGCATCAACAGGGGAAACAGAGACAAAGTTAAAATAATAATGAGTATTCTCAGAAAGATTCACGACGATGGCACACAAAGAAAGAATCACAAGTTGCAATGCAAAGCCACAATGCTTGAACTTTAAAATATTCTTATAAAAATTACAATCGTAATGGAGAGATTACATATGTCCAAAATCATAATGTCCAAAATCATAATGGACGGAGACATTTCTTTATTCAGTATGTATAAAGAAATATATTTATTCAGTATAAAGAAATACATACTGAATAAAGAAATGTCTCCATCCATTATGATTTTGAATAAAGAAATGAGCACAGTGAGTATCCAGTTAGTGAGTTGGTCAGTGCAGCTCAGCAAAGTCTCCTAGGACAAAAAGGGAAAGGTCCGAGGGGGTCCAGGGGTTGTAGGGCCAGGGCGGTGCCTGGCAGGAAGAGGGAGCTCCATCTATGCTGCTTGAACCTGAAAGGCATTTGATGAGAGGCCGCCCCATGTCACGGAAATGATTCTTCCATCATCACAGCAACACTATTCATGCGTGTACCAAGTTTTTTGTATATGAATTATGCAAAAGTAGCCTTAAGCCTGGTCCAAGTCAAAAAAATTACAGGTTCAGAATCAATGGAGTCTGAATTAGCTACATTTGAGTGTTTAGGGACCTCACAGGACACACATAAACACACACACACACACACACACACACACACACACACACACGCACACAGAGCTAAACTGAGCTTGCTGAGCAGAAGAGTCTCCTTCTAGGGATTATACAGCCTAATGCTCTTGTTGCAGAGAAGAGGAAGCTGAAGCTCGCTCAGAAAGGCAGAGTTAGCCCGAGACTTTCTCTGATGCTCCAAGCCTGAAGGCTTGTTGGCGTCTCAGATTCCCCAAGCTGAGCACAGCCATCTCTCTGATGTCTGTCTTGCCCTGACCTCTCTTTGTTGTTGACCTCTCAGAGCAGCATCTGCCCCGATCTGCAGCTCTGGGGAGCAGAACTTGATCAGAGGAATCCAGAGGCCTCTTCGATTGGTTTGGGCCACAAAGGAGAAAGGAAGCCAGCTGTGGTCATTTCTGCTGCGTTCAGCTCCCGGGAGGGGCCCCAGAGTCTTTGTCGGATAGCATTCTGGATCTAGCGTGTCTTATTCTCACCCATTTACCCAACCACCCCATTTTTTTAGAAAGCACAACTTCCCTTCAGTTTTTAGCCCTGCTGGGGCACCATCAGAAGCCAGTTGCCTGTTCTCCCTGCCCTTTTATTCTGTGGGTTCTTCCAGAGGACAGAAAGAATTCAACATGGATCAAGCCCCTCCCACGTGCCAGACTCTGCAGGGCATTTGATGCACTTGACCTCTTTCCAATCTCACAGCAATGGTGTGATGCAGGCATTCTTATTCTCCTTTCCAGATGGAACTACTGAGTTCAGAGAAGTTACGTAACTGGGGGAGGGCCACACAGCCAGCAGCAGGGAAGGCTGGAATAAACTCAGGCCTCTCCGACACCTTGCTCCTCCTGTACCCAAGCCTCCCTCCAGCGAACTTTAGGTCTTCTGGGAAAAGGCATTCTATAATAATAATTGGGGCAATGAGGCTTGGGAAAGATATTAACTCCAGGTGGCAGGTAGGTCATGGCCAAATGGGGGCCTTACCGCAAGACTCAAAGCCACTCAGTCAAGGAAGCTGCCTAGAGGAGGAAGATTCTGAGCTCATTCCTAGAGGGAGGTAGGCAGAATTTGAGGAGCCAGGGAGAAAGAAAGAAGACCTTCCAGGCTTAGCAGGCAGGATTTTAAATTGCTTTAAAAAGTAAAAGACGGTAACTCCATCTGCCTTTAAAGGGGGCAGGGATGTGGAATAATTCATATCAGAGAAAGACTACATCGTAGCCTGGATGCCTTTCAGTAGGGGGGTCTGGTGCGGGAGGGGGGACGAAATTAGGAAACTGATCATTGTAAAGGGAAGACTGGCATGTCAGGCCTCTGCTGGGTCCAGCCCGCGCTTTTGACATACAGAAATAGGTCCCAGCCCAAGTAGTGGATGTGGAGAGCTAAAAGCTGCTCTGCTTAAGAAAGCAAAGGAAACCTGAGCTTCTGGAGGGCAGTCTGTGGGAGACGGGTAGAAGGACTGAGAAAACAAAGAAAGGGAGAAATGTGAGGTCCAGGAAGAGTGAGGGGCTGGGGGATCCAGAGGCCTGGGGAAAATTTTCCCAAGGAAAATGTGGCCAGGATGTTTAGAGACTGATGAGTGACATTTCATTTGAAGTTCCCTGTGCCATGCCATAACACAGATACATACTCCATGATCCACATGTCACCGGCAGAGCATGTGACACCGTAAAGCTGCAGTTGCTTCAAGGCCTCAGTGGTGGAGGGGATCAGGGTGTAGGTTTCCTGTTATTCATGAAACAGAGACCTGTAGCACTTTTGTTAAATAGGAAAGGGTGACTCCATGACAGGAGAGCTTGGGGACAGCCAAGTGGCTGACATGCAGGTTACAAAAGCAGAGAGAGTAGTGGAGACAACAAGTATAAATGAGGTTGGTGGCTTTGATTCACAGGCAAAAGCCCCATCCTCATGTTGGCTATTTCCATCTTAATCAAGGTAGTAGGTCTGGAGCACTTGGTCTGGCAGCAATTAAAGTTGTTTTTTAATAGTAACTGAAGCTCTTACATTGCAGAGTACCAGCTACATGCTGGCACTGTTCTGAGCACTTCGCAAGTATTAAGTCAATGAATCTTCACCATCACCCAGTCAGGTAGGTCACCATGCTTGCCTTCATTGTGCTGATGAAGAAACTGGGCCACAGAGAGGTTACCTGCCAAAATCATACAGTAAGGGGCAGAGGTGAGACTTCACTGCAGGCTGCCTGACTCCACAGTCTCACTCTGCATCTCTTCATTGTATCATAGAATCTCCCTACAGAATAGTTCAGCCTCTGCCTTGCTTCCTGAGACTGGACAGAAGGACTAGCTGCTTAGAGGGTGACAGCAGGAACCCTACAGACCCTCTTGATTCCATAAAGAGCCCTTGTTCTTGGTCAATCTAAAGAATAAAATCAGGATCAATGAGCGGAAGAAATGAGGAAATCGACTCCAGCTCTGCAGAAGACTTTGCTAACATGTTGAGGGATCCACATAAATGCATGGTCTCGGTAGGTAGTGAGCTCCTTGTCATCAGAGTGATGCAAGCAGATACTTTCCAATGACTTGCACACTAAGCTAAGGGATCCTGTAAGTGTCTCTCTCTAATTTGAGATTCTGACTCCAGGAAATGTTCCTGATCTAGAAGAAACTACTTAAAAGAGCAACACTGGGATCACAGGCTCCATGGATTTCGAGTTACCGAAGTCTGCTGTGTGGGCCATTTCTGAAATCCTCTTCCTCTCCTGTCTACTTGGTTAATTCTCAGTCCTTTCTTACTAGACATGGGGTCTCCCAGGCCTTCCCCACCTCCTGCTCCCTGGCTGACTTTTTCCAATCATCACATCTTTCTGATTATAGCTCACCCTCCCCGCCTGCCCAGCGAGAAACCAAGGGCAGAAATAAAGCCCCGTTTGTGGTTCTAAACCCACAGCACTCAGAATGGGGAAGGCGGTCAGTGGGATCAATATGTCTTCCCTCTCAGTCTATTATTCTCCACTACAATTATGTGTGCTTACCGGCAAGCTGTCTCCCTAGCACTCTCACTGCCCACTCTGAACATCAAGCTCTCTGCCCCATGCACATTCTGTAAATGATTCATGGCTGAATGATGTCAGGGATTCCCTCCCCTCTGAGGTGGCTTCCTTGTGGCTTAGTTTTCCAGGGTCCACACGAGGTGATATAGCCTAAAGTGGTCCGATTTCCAACAGCAGTGATCTTTGTCATTCTATAGCCATACTCATCTCTGCTCGGGGTGCAGACTTAAATGCAGAGTCTCCCTTAGGGGAAGGCCTTGCTGGCAGAGCTGAGAGCAGGCAGCGCTGTGGACAGCCCCTGCAGGGATGGTCTCGGCTGTACAGGACAGCCACATACAAAGGCACACCTCTCCCGAAGGAGGACCACATCCAGTGACCAACGATCAAGGCGGAGGAACGTGCAGAAGTGCATTAGTAAAGCCACATGAGACTGCTCTCCTTAGCAAGGCCTGCTTGCCAGGTTGGCCCTTGGCTGGCATCTGGAAACCTGGATTTGGAGAGGTTTCCCACCATTCCCTGATAAGAATGTCTCATGGTGCTTATACAGTCCAGACAATACCATGTGTGCCGAGCATCTGCTTTCCTTCTGGGAGCCTGGAATTTAGGCATGTGGCAGGCAGAGGATGCCTGTGTTACCGGCCCCTCCTTCTCTGTCGTGACAAAAGCCCTGAGCCCCGAGTCTCTAGTGACCTGGCAACATTCAACACGTGGGGTCACAGCGTGTTACTGGAGAAATGCTGCCTTCCTGCGTGACCCCGCTGGGATAGCGCTCCTGGGAGTCTGCGCCTGGTTTCCTGTGGACTTCCCTCGTGCCTTTTCCCTTGGCTGACTTTGTTTTGTAACCTCTCACTGTAACAAGTCATGGCCATGAGTGCCACTCTATGTTGAGTCCTGTGAGTCCTTTTAGCTAATCACTGAGCCCAGGTGTGGTCGTGGGGAGTTCCAGCATGGGGCGCGAAAGACCATTTTGGCTCCAGAGCTCCCTGGGGATCGGGCCAGGCTGTGACTGGACCCACCTCACAGATAACCTCCCCTCTGCCTGCTACAGCAGGTTCTCTCCTTCCCTTTCACTGCGGTTGACCCCAGGGGCCTCTCTAATTAACTCTACCTGAGTGTTAAACTCTCGCAGATTTAATTCCCTGAGAACCTAACCTGCAGCAGATACAAAACCAGCATTTCAGGACCTGAAATTCACAGGGCATTCTGTCATGTGTGAATTTCACCGTCACCACTTATCAGGTTTTTACAGAGGTGGAAAAACAGGAGCTGAGAGAAGTTAAGTGACATGCCCAAGGTCACAGAGCAAGTGAGAGTTGGAGCTGGGGCTGACCCCATGGCAGGATATTTCCGAAGTCTATGGCCTGTCTCAGAATCAGGCTGCCTCTTACCTGTGGCTCTGAGGCTCCACAGTTCTTCCAGGCTTGGGGACACTTATCAGAAATTTCCCACTAAGATATTCCAAGAGGCATCTGGGGACCAGGTCTAGGAAGCCCTGAGTAGGACAGAATTCCAGCACCAGGAAAGGAGGCCGGGTATTTTCTCTCTTCCTGAGGGATTCAGAGGAGAGGATGAGGAAAACGAACTTCTTGAAAGAGGAACACCTGTAATTCTCAACTCACTCCCCAGCAGATACAGGTCATGCCCATGCTCACACCTGCACGCTCCAGCTGGGACCTCTGGCTCCCAGGTCTCACTCCCAGGCCCTAAAGTCTGTGCAAAGAGGCCTGTCCCTCTGTGCAGAGGACAGGAGTTCTCCATGGTCTCATTAGCCATCCTGCACCCCCTTCCACTGCAGCCACAGGAATCCATCCAAGCAGGGATGGCATTGAGAGGGACTTGGCCTCAGGCACAGGAGAGCTTACCATGCCCCAGAGAGAGCCAGGCCAGCTGTCAGCTCCAAAGAAGCCGAGGTTGCTGGAGAAAGTGACAGACGACCTCCTGGAGAGCTCACGAACCCCATCTGCCCATGGCCAGGAGGAGCGACACCCTTTCCAGGACTTCCAGCTGAGGCATCTCAAGCCCCTAGCTGCACAGCTTGGTGAAGCCAGCAGCTCCTCCCAGGTTCTGGGAATTCCCAGAGCTTCCCCTACTGTGGGTTCCTGGGGCCATCATCACCTCACATTGAGTCAATGGAAACTCCCCCTTTCCCGTTTAATGCAAAATAAAGAAATAAGCCACACACACTCGACTGGTTCATCATACTAGCAGCTGAACTTACGGAAAACTCTGGGGTCCTGAAAGGAACCCACATCCACATCTTATTGCCAGCAAGTTCAAAAGCCTCTTAGTTCCTGCCACGCAGTGGGTGTTTCTCCCCAACCTCCATGGGTTCTTCTCTTTCACCTTTACTCAGCCTCTCTCTTCTCTCTCCTCCTGCCCCACCCTCAGGAGCTGTGGAAATGCCCCCCTGGCCACATTCCAGCCAAGTTCCTGCCACATGTCAGCAGGCCTGGTACATTCACGTCTCACTGTCAGGACCACCTTCGGGCTGCTCCTCCACCTCAATTACTTTATCAATCTATTTTCCCTCTTTTTTTTTAAACCTATAAACTCTAAGTTTGAAAGTCCCTGCCTTTTTCCCTTTTTTTTTTTTGAGATGAAGTCTGGCTCTGTCGCCCAGGCTGGAGTGCAGTGGCAGGATCTTGTCACACTGCAACCTCCATCTCCCGGGTTCAAGCGACTCTCTTGCCTCAGACTCCCAAGTAGCCGGGATTACAGGTGCTCGCTACTGCGCCCAGCTAATTTTTGTATTTTTGGTAAAGACAGGGTTTTGCCATGCTGGCCAGGCTGGTCTCAAACTCCTGACCTCAGATGATCTGCCCACCTCGGCCTCCCAAAGTGCTGGGATTACAGGTGTGAGCCACTGCTCCCAGCCTAACTGCCTTTTTCTAGTCAGCACAGGCGAGGCTGATAGTAGATTTTTTTAAATCCAGTTTTAGAAATGAGAATCCAGCAACTCAGAGAGGCTAAGTACCTTCCCCAAGGTCACACAGGCAGTCAGTGGAAGAGTCAGGACTCCCACTTGAGTGTGGTTGCCATTGTAGCCAAAGACCATGCAAATGAGCCTCTCCTTCTTGTCACCTCACCCCTCCTGAAACAGAGACAGTAATTTATCCAAAACTGTTCATTTTCTAAAAAAGATCAGACATTTCTATCAGCATTAACTTCTTTCATGTCCCATCTGTGATGAGGACGAGCAGAAATACCACACTGCTTATTGACATTCTCATGTGGCTTTAAGGCATCCTTGGGGCTAAGCTGCATGCTCACTAGGTTAGGGACAAATGACACTGCCCTGCACCTACAGTTTCAGAGTGAGAATAGAGGCCGGGCGTGGTGGCTCATGCCTGTAATCCCAGCACTTTGGAAGGCTGAGGTAGGCAGATCACGAGGTCTGACAAAAGTGAAACTCCATATCAAACAAACAGACAAACAAATAAACAAAAACAGAGTGAGAACAGAGACCAGAGGCTCAGAAACTCACAACCCCAAACTGCCACAGTGGGATCAGGTCGAGAGCACCTTCAGTCCAGCTCTGTGAATTTTAGAGATGAGGAAACTGCAGCTCACTGTTGTAGAACACAGGCAGGAGCCCGGGATTCCAGAAAGTTATGACATCCTGGGTGTCCTGGCCTGCTCTGGTTCTTTCTTGCACTTATTGCCAAGTATGGGGTAATGAGGAAGGCTGTCTTGCTCTCCAAACCTGATGGAGATGCCTGATTGTCTGAAGACCAAACCAGCCTCATCCACCACTCCCACCATTTCCACTACACCCCTAGCGTGGCTTTCTTTGTGGGCAAAAGTTTGCAAACATCCTTGATTACCGGTGATTACCCTAATCACCCTAATTACCTTTACCCAAGAAGTGAAGGGCAAGAGAGCATGTTTACATCAGCTTGACTTTAGTTCAAGCTCCTGTAGAAAATGGAGGGGAATGACAAGCATAGCTGAGACCTGTTTTCTGAGGCTAGAATAAGATTAGGAAGACTTCAACTCCAATCTTTGCACATTAACCTGCACATGCATGTGAGGAAACTGCCCAGAGCTGGGCAAGGAGTAGGTAAGACAATTCCCAGAGCTCACACAGAGCCTTGAGTAATTTTTAAAGTCAAACAGACCTCCTTAAATGCAGGGCATCAGGTAACATCCTCAGAAAAGTATTGCCTTAATAGTGGGGTGAAATTAGCCCTAGACCAAAGACTGTCAATGGACCCATGTCAAGGAAGTGTAAAAACAAGTTTTAAAGGAATCAAACTGATTTCAAGCAACCTAACTGCAACCCCAGAACAAAGCCCAGTGATATTTAAAGGAATGCAGCAAAATCCAACACCTGACACAGTAAAATCCAAGATGTCCAGTACATAGTCAAAAATGTCTGGGCATATCTGTTCTCTCCTCTCCTATTTAACATTATACTGGAGGTTCTGGGAAGTATAATTAGGCAAGCAAAAGAAATAAAGGCATCCAGATGATAAAGGAAGAAGTAAAAGTACCTCTATTTACAGAAAGCATGATATTATATGTAGAAAACTTTAAAGAATCTGTAAAAATATACTATCAGAGCTAATAAGCCAGTAAAGTTGCAGGACACAATAACAATATATGAAATTTATGTAAAAATGTAGTAATAAACAATTATAATATGAAATTAAGAAAACAATTTCATTTGCAATAGCATCAAAAAGAATAAAATACTTAAAAAATTTGACCAAAGAAGTGCAAGACTTGTACACTGAAAACTAAAAAACATTCTTGAAAGAAATTAAAGAGGATCTAAATAGGTGGAAAAACATCTTGTGTTCAGGAACTGGAAGTCTTAATATTTTAAGATGGCAATACAGGCTGAGTATCTCTAATTCAAAAATCCAAAATTTGAAACTACTTGAGCAGTGACATTATGTCACAAGTGGAAAATTTCGTACCTGTCTTTATGTGATGGGTCATAGTCAAAATGCAGACACAAAACACACAGTTTATTCAGTGTCACCAAGAGAAAAGACCCCTCAGCCTCCTTTGGCTGTGATAGATCTTTTCTGTACATGCATAATGGTAATGCCAAAAAACCATAGATTGTCCACATGGGTGGCTAAGATAGTGACACCTTCCTTTGCTTTCTTATGGTTCAGTGTACACAAACCTTGTTTCATGCACAATCTTATTTTAAAATATTGTAGAAGAATACCTTCAAGATGTATGTAATGTTTATATGTAACATAAATTTCATGTTCAGACTTGGGTCCCATCTCTGAGATATCTCATTATGCATATGCAAATATTCCAAAATTCCAAAGAATCTGAAATCTGAAACACTTCTGGTCCCAAGCATTTCAGATAAGGGATACTCAACCTGTACTGTCCAAATGGATTACAAATTTAGTACAGTCCCTATCAAAATTCCAACTATTTTTTTTTTTTTTTTTTGCAGAACTGGACAAGCTGATTCTAAAATTCATATGGAAATGCAAGGGACTGAGAATAGCCAAAACAAACTTTAAAAAGAAAAACAAAGTTGAGGTCTTACACATCTTGATTTCAAAACTTACTACAAAGTTATAGTAATTAGGACAGTGTGGTGCTGACATAAGGACGGACATATATAGATCAGTGGAATAAAATTCAGAGTCCAGAAATAAAGCTATACATCTATGGTCAACTGATTTCAACAAGGACACCAAGACAATTTAATAAAGACGGAATACTCATTTCTACACATGATACTAGGACACCTGAATATCCACATGCAAAAGAATGAATTTGAACCTTTACTTTACACCATACACAAAAACTAACTCAAAATGGATCAAACACCTAAATGTGAGAACCATAACTATAAAATACATAGTTGTAAAATTCTGCAATCTTGATTAGGCAATAGTTGCTTAGATGTGACACCTAAAGCATAATCAACAAACAATATAATAGATAAATTGAGCTTCTCAAGATTAAACACATTTTTGAGTCAAAGGACACTATTAAAAAGTGAAAAGCCAACACATAGAATGGGAGAAATTATTTGTATATTATATATCTGATAAGGGTCTAGTATCCAGAAATATAAAGAACTTTTATAAATCAATAATAAAAAGACAACTTGATTAAAAATTGGGCAAAGGATATGAATAGACATTCCTCTAAAGAGGATATACCAATGGCTAATAAGCACCTATGAAGATGTTCAACCTCATTAGTCGTCAGGGAAAATGCAAATCAAAACACGATGAGATACCATTACCATTTCACATCCACTAAAATGGCCACAATCAAAATGAAAATGACAAGTGCTGGTGAAGATGTGGGGAAATTGGAACCCTTACACTGCTGGTGGGAATCTAGAATGCTGCAGCTTCTTCAGAAAATAGTCCAGCAGTATTTCCTCAAAATGTTAAATATAAGTTACCATATGACTCCAGCAATTCTACTCCTAGGTATATACTCAAAAGAACTAAAAACGTATGTTCACACAAAAATGTATAGACAAATGTTCATAGCAGCATTATTTATAATAGCCAAAAAGTGGAAACAGCTCAAATGTTAATCCAATCTTACATGGATTTTAAAGATGTGGTATCACCATACAATGGAATGATTCAGCCATAATAAGGAAAGAAGTACTAATAATTCATACTACAACATGGATGAACCTGGAAAGCATTATGCTAAGTTAAAGAAACCAGACACCAAAGGCCACACATTGTATAATTCCATTTATATATTAAATGTCCAAAACAGACAAATCTCCAGAGACAAAAAGTAGATTAGTGGTCACTAGGGCATGAAATTGGGAGTACTGCTATCAAGTACAGAGTTTCTTTTTAGTGTGATGAAAGTGCTCTAAGTTGAATGGTAGTAATGATTGTACAACCTTGTGAATATACATACTAAAAACCACCAGATTGTACATTGTTAAGTGATGAATTTTATGTTATGTGAAATTTTATGGCATGTAAATTATATTGAAACTCATGCAATGCATAAAAAATTACTAGGCATTCAGTGAAACAAAAAAATATGACCCACAACCATGGGAAAAGTCAATCAATAGAAAGATACCCCAAAGTGACACTGATGATTGAGTTTTCAGACAAAGACATTAAAATACTCATTACAATTTTACTCCATATGTTCAAGAAGGTACAGAGGAGCATGACCTTCATGGGGAAAAAGGTGAAAGACTTATAAGAGAACCAAATTAAATTTCTAGAAGTGACAAATTTGGCATCTGAAACGAAAATACACAGATAGGTATACACTGATGAGCTTGGAGTAGCCAGGGTCTCTATATTGTATTGCTTCATTAAAGGTCCTGTACATATGACCAAAACGCATCTGGCTGTGGATCCAGAGACTCTGCTTGGGTTTAGTGCCCATTCCCCAGTAGCACCCGCTAGACATTTCTTTCTAGGTAGGCCTGAGGGTGATATGAACCCAGTTGGGGACTTTTCCCTTTGGAAGTCTAAGGGTGTGTTGCCCATCTGTCCTCTTGGAAGAAGGTATGATCCATGAGCTCCCAACAGATAGTCACGTTGGTGTGGTTTTAGGAGATGCCCAAGCCATAGCTGGTCAGGAACTGTGGGTAGCCAGCATTAGGTTGGCTTCTCAGAAGAGTCAATAGCAACCCCTATGAGAAGGAGAGGGAGGGGGTATGAGAGCAGGCATGGGGCTGAGATGGTTATATAAGGGGACAATGAGGAATGCTCTTCTAAAACAACAAATCCATTCACAGCTATTGCCACACACATACCCACACAGATGAAAGGGCAGATTTGACATTGTAGAAGAAAAGATAATTAAACTTGAAGACACAGTAATAAAAATGACACAAAAATGAAACACAGAGAAAAGAGACTGAAAAAAATGAACATAGCATCAGGGGCTAGTGGAACAATATTAAACAGTCTAATATATATATAATTAGAGCCTCATAAGGAGACAAGACAGAAAACATAAATAGTTCTGGAAATAATGGCCTGTAATTTTCCAAATTTGGTTTAAAAACTATAATATTACAAATCTAAGAATCTCAATGAATTCCAAGGAAAAGAAACATGAATAAAACCACAAGATACATCATAAATGAATTACTTCAAACTAGTGAAAATGAGAAATATCTTAGAATCAGTCAGGAAAGGAAAAAAAAAACGACCATTACATACAGAGAAGAAAAGATATGGTGATAAAAGAATCCTTGTCAGAAATCATGCAAGCAAGAAGATAATGGAGCAACATCTTTAAGTAACTGAAAGGAAAAAAAAGTCAACATCAAATTCTATACCCAGCTAAATATCTTTCAAAAGTAAAGGAAAAATAACTACTTTATTAAACAAACAGAAATAAAAGAATTTGTTGTCACCTGCTCTGGACTCAGGAAGTACTAAAGGAAGTTCTTTAGGCAAAAGGAACATGGTATTAGACAGAAAGCATAAGCTAAGTATCTCCCAAAATGTCTTCTCCAAACCATAAGAAAAGACAAGAAGAAAAAACTGAGTTTTACACAAAACCATACCATCAGCATAGCTGGAAGACAAAGAATGCTTAAACTGAAAGATAGTAATGAGTAAAAATGGAAAAAAATCTCCCAATTCTAGCATGTGATCTCTCATGCTGCCATTCCACCCCTCATAGTTGCAAGGCTCTGTGGAAAGAAAGGGAACATGGAGAAATATACAGGAAGTAGAGAAAAACACTAGAAAAGGTGCCTCAGGATTATCTGAATCACTGGCAAAATATTAAATTATTCTAACTTTGAAAACACTGGAAAAGTGATCAGGCAAATAATAGCAGACTACAGAAAAGGGAATTCCTCCTCTACCTCACCAATAATAATAAGCACAGCCAGCATCCAGATCTTAGATTCTGACATGGTTTGGCTTTATGTCCCCACCCAAATCTCACCTTGAATTGTAGTTCCAATAATCCCCACCTATCATGGGAAGGAGCTTGTGGGAGGTAATTTAATATGGAGGCAGTTACCATCATGCTGCTCTGGTGATAGTGAGTGAGTTCTCATGAGATCTAATGGTTTTATAAGGGGCTATTCCCCTTTTTGCTTGGCACTTTTCCTTGCTGCCACCATGTGAAGAGAGACATGTTTGCTTCCCCTTCCGCCATGATTGTAAGTTTCCTGAGGCCTTCCCAGCCATGCGGAGCTGTGAGTCAATTAAACCTCTTTCCTTTATAAATTACCCAGTCTCAGGCAGTCCTTTGTAGCAACGTGAGAATGGACTAACACAGATTCTCAACAACATTCTCTAATCGAAAACAAACAAACAAACAAAACAGGGCTCCTTGGAGAAGAGACTGATTCTAGGACTGGGCCAGGGAAAATGCAAGATAACCTTGGAACATCTTACGATGCCAGAAAAGGAGGAAGTGCTTGAAAAAGGATGGGAGCATGTCAAAAAGCACATGCCAACCAGAAGGAGCTCCCAGTAGCCAGAGCTGGGACAATATGAGCAACAGACAAATAATGATAGTATCTGTATTGTATTACAACCCTTAGAATAAAAAAAAATCCATGAGTCCATACTGGCATACACAGAAATGGTATACAGAATAATTCCAACTAATAAATGTAGAAAGAATGAGAGAAATGCTAATTCACAATTAGGGAAACACCACAGTAATAATTGTTAAAGACAAGATCCACTGACATATATTAAAATTAGTAAATGTAAGTTTGAAGATGAACAGGGTATTAGCATACTCTCAAAGTATCTCCCCAAAGATATTTATCAATTACAAAGAAGGAAAATAGTAACTACTATACAGTGGAGAAACTCAGAAGAAATCACATTAACCAAGTGATTAAGGTGACTATCACCAGTTATGAGACATTTCAGTGTTATGTGTTCACTGATACATTGATAAAATGCACTGAGAAATACCCATCAGCTCTGTGGTATTCCTACCAATGCATCATCTCAATCAAGTCATGAGAAGATATCAGACAAACTCAAATTGAGAGGCATTCTAAAAGTTAATTGACTAGTATTCATCAAAATACTGAGGTCATGGAAGACAAGGAAAGAAGGAAAATCTCCACGGATTAAGGAAGACTAAAGAAACACAACTCAGTGCCTTAGGATTCTGAAGCAGAAAAAAGAACGTTAGTGGGGAAACTGGTGACATTTGAATAAGATCTGTAGTTTGGTTCATAGTATTGCACCAATATTAATTTCCTGTTTTTGATGACTATACTATGATTACGTCAGCTAACAGTAGGAAAATCTGAATAAAGATTGTAGTGAATTCTCTAGTTTAAAACATATCATTTACTGCTTGGTCTTCTGGACATGCAGACTAACAACAACAACAAAAAATATAGTTTACTTTACTTTTTTTTCTTTTTTTTTTTATAGAGGGTCTGTCATTCAGGCTGGAGTGCAGCGGCACCATGCCCTCAACCTGCTGGTCTTAAGTTATACTTCCACCTCAGCCTCCCATGTAAATGGGACCACAGGCATGCAACACCATGCCTGGTTAATTTTTGTGCTTTTTGTAGAGACAGAATTGTACCATGTTGCTCAGGCTGTTCTCAAACTCCTGGGCTCAAGTGATCTGCCTGCTTCAGCCTCCCAAAGTGCTGGGATTATAGCTGTGAGCAACCACACCTGGCCTGGTTTACTATTTAAAGAAAAAATAAGGACAGTGTATTTCTAGGCTAATATATGTGGAAGTAAAATGTTAAAACCATTTTAACACAAAGGATGGGAGTGGGGAAATGAAAAAACAGTTGTATAAAATTCTTACAATACATGGGAAGTGCTATATTATTTGAAGATAGAGCATAATTAGTGAAGAGATATACATTTTGAGCCTGGGTCAACCATTAAAAAATGAAAAAGAAAAGCAGTGTAACTAGTAAACCAATAGTGGAGATAAAATGGAATCATTAATATAAAAATACTCATCCCAAAAGAAGGCATAAAAGGAGGGGAAAAAAGGATAAAGAACACACGGACACATAGAAAACAAGTAGCACTATCCTAGATTTTAAACCAACCATATCAATAATTACATTGCATGTAAATGGTCTAAACTTTCTAAATAAAAGAAAGAGGTTGTCAAGTTGGAGTTTAAAAAAGTATGGAAACTTAACTATCTGCGATCTACAAGAAACCCATTTAACCATAAAGATAGATGTGTTAGAAGTAGAATAGAAAAAATTATGCCATGCAAAAACTAATTCAAAGAAAGCTGGATTGTCTATAATAAGATCAGACAAAGTAGAATTTATAGCAAGGAATATTACTTGAGACAAAGAGAGGTATTATATAATGATAGATAAAGAGATTACCAAGACAAGACTATTCTCTATTTTTTCCTTTTTTACAATCCCTTCTACAGAAAAAATAAAAACTATTCTAAATGTATGTACATCTAACAACAGAGCTTCAAAATACATAAAAGAAAATCTGATAGAACTGAATGGAAAAATACCCAAATCCTTAATTATATTTGGAGAATTCAACACTTTTCTCTTAAAAATTGATATAACAAGCATACAGAAAACTAGTCAGAATATATTGAATAAGCAATCAACTTGGCCTAATTGACATTTTAAGGGCACTCTGCCCAGCAACAGAATACAGCCATTTATTACTTAACAATGGGAATACATTCTGAGAAATGTGTCTGTTAGGTGATTTCGTCATTGTGAGAACATCATAAAGTGTTTTTGCACAAACCTAGATGGTATAGCCTACTACATACCTAGGCTATATGGTATAACCTATTGCTCCTTGACCGTACCTGTACATCATATTACTGTACTGAATCCTACAGGCAATTATAACACAATGGTGTTTGTATATCTAAACATAGAAAATGTACAGTAAAAAAAAATGGTACAAAAGATTAAAAATGGTACACCTGTAGAGGACACTTACCATAATTGGAGCTTACAGGACTGGTAGTTGCTACGGGTGAGTGGTGAATGAACATGAAGGCCTAGGACAAGGCTGTACACTTATTTTATTTTAGACAGGGTCTCACTCTGTCATCCAGGCTGGAGTGCAGTGACACGATCTCACTGCAGCCTCAACCTTCCAGGCTCGGGTGATCCTCCCACCTCAGCCCCCTGAGCAGCTGGGATTACAGGCACATGCCACCACGCCTGGCTATTTTTTGTATTTTTTGTAGAGACAGGGTTTTTGCTGTGTTACCCAGGCTGGTCTTGAACTCCTAGGCTCAGGTGATCCACCCACCTCAGCCAAAGTGCTGGGATTACAGGCATGAGTCACCCACACCCAGCCTGCTGTACATTTTTACATTACTGGCAGTGTGAAAGGTTTGTTTATACCAGCGTGACACAAACACATGAGTAATGCAGTGTGCTACAGCATTACAATGGCTATGACATCACAACATGATGGGAGTTTTTCAGCTTTATTATAATTTTATGAGACCATCATCATATATGTGGCCTGTCATTTATCAAAACACTATTGCATGGTGCATGACTGTA
This sequence comes from Saimiri boliviensis, assembly GCF_048565385.1. Classification (NCBI taxonomy): domain Eukaryota; kingdom Metazoa; phylum Chordata; class Mammalia; order Primates; family Cebidae; genus Saimiri; species Saimiri boliviensis. The sequence goes on along the minus strand of NC_133450.1, from coordinate 8,069,768 downwards.
CACCTTTCCTTCAAGCACACGTGAGACATATACCAAGAAGAGGGATATTTAAAAGAATGGAGCTGATACAAAAATGTTCTGATTACAACAATTTAAACCAGAATAAACTTCTCAAATCAATAATCTAAGCTTCCACCTTAAGAAAGTATAAAAACAAAGAGCCAGTTAAACTCAACTGAAGCAGAAGGGAAGGGCTGCAGTACAGGAAGGGCCTGGCAGACACTACCTAACTCTTCCTAAGAAAGTAATATCTGAAATCACAAATAACATTACAGACCAGGCATGCTCCCACATCATTGCTGGTTTTCCGTGCAACTCGGATGAGCCATTTCATTCAATATCTACTGAACCCTAGAGAAAAAGTGGTGAACAAGACATTCCCTACTTTCATGGAGTTACAATCTATTAACAGAGAGAAATGTTAGCTAGTTGACAATTGCTTAATTACAGTTGTCTTAAAGGCTATTCAGTGAAGGTAGGCTGAGGTCTGGTAACAAAGAGACCCAACTTCTTAGAAAGTTTATTTCTTCTCCAAGATAAAGTCCTGTGCAAGATGTTCAGGTCAGTGAGGCAGCTCTCCTCCATGAGGTTATTCAGGGGCCCATGTGGATGGAGGCTCTGTCAATTTCAACATAAGGCTTTCCAGGTGCTCTTGGTATATTACCCCAGTAAGTTGGAAAGGGAAAGACCCAAAAGGAGCACTCTTGGAAGGATTCTATAAGCCAGATCTGGAAGGGGCAAACATTGCTTCCACTCATATCCTATAGTGGAGAATTTCGCCACATGACCCCACCAGATTGCAAGACAGTCTAGGAAATGCAGTTCCTCTATGTGCCCAAAGAAGAGAATAGATTTGGGTGAATACCCAATAGTTTCTATGAAAGCAAAGTGACTTGGGGAATCTAACCTAGCGACTGGGGCCAGGAAATGTTTCCCAAAGGGAGTGGCAGGCACTTAAGCTAAGTTTTGAAGGATGACTGAGAAAAGTTGTTGAGTATTTCAGGCAATAGGAACGAGATGATCAGGCCCAGAAGTGTGAAAGAGCAGGACAGTAAGGAACACTTGAAAGATGATCCGTATTATCAGAGCTTGGTAAGCAAAGGAAAGGGTGACATGAGGCAAGATTACAGAAACAGGCAGAGGCCAGGGAACATAGTATCTCATGGAGTATGTCAAGGATTTGGGTCTTTATCCCATGAACAACTACTGAAGGGTTTTCAGTTGGGAAAGAAGTGTGACATGACCCAACTTGTATTTTTAAAGCACAGTACACAGTGACTACTAAGTATAAATGGACTGAAGATGAAAGAGTGGATGTGGGTAAACTAGTCTGGAAGCTGTCTTAGCTTGTTTCCTATTGCTATAACAGAATACCAAAGACTTGGTAATTTATAAAGAAATTTATTTCATATTGTTCTGGAGGCTGGGAAATCCAAGGTCAAGGGGCCATACCTGGTTAGGACCATCTGCTGGTCGGGATCTGCACAGTCTAAATATGGTACAGGGCATCACATGGTGAGGGGGAAGAACAGGGTCAAGCTGGCTTTTATAACTGACCCACTTTCATGGTAACTAACCCTTTCCTATGATAACCTATTAATCCATTAGCCACTGGATTTAATCCATTCATGAGAGCAGAGCCCTCATGACCCAATTGCCTTGTAAAAGCTCTGTATCTTAATACTATTACATTGAATTTCAGCAGGGACAAACACACAAATGATAGCAGAAGCCACTGTAGCTATCCTTTGAGAGACACAAGTGGCTTGGAATAAGATGAGATCAGTGGAAATAATCAAAAAGGCTTACACTGAGGTATATTTTAGAGGTAGAATTTGATGATGGATGGATTGATCGATTGAGGAGGGTGAGGGTTACTACTATGTGAATTATGATCCCATGCTTGGGGCAGGCTGATTTGGGGTGAGGAGAGAACATGAGTTTAGTTTTGAATATGCTCATTTAGAAATAGATGCCTCTGAGATAAAAAGAAATGCTGACATAAGTGCCATGTAGAATTGACAGTACAGCATTGAGAGAAAAGGTCTGGGGTAGTATAAGCGTAGGATCCATTGGCAAGTGAATGGAACTGGAAACCATGGCAGGGGGTAAGATCATTTAGAAAGAAAGTGTAAAATGAGAAGGAAGATGGTTCCGAAGCAGGCCCAGAGGGTTCCAACCATTAAAAGTAGTTGGAAGAAGAGAATCCCTAGAGGAGGCTAAGAAGAATTGATCAGATGTGAAGAAGGTAAAGCAAAAGAGTACAAGGAGAAAGAAGGCAGTGCTTGCTGATGTGGAATGCTGCTGAGATATCAAGAAAGTTGAAGACCGAGTATTGCTCCTTGGATTAAATGAAGCGATTCATAGCACTGGTAATGAAGATTGAATCCAATTGAAGAGGTCAGTCAGTCTGTCAGTCAGAAAGTCAAATATTACTAAACATAAGCCTGTGGCAAGCAGATTTTTGGGTACAACAAATGCAACAGGAATGAGATAGACAGGGCCTTGCTCTCCAGAAGCCTACATTCTCATGGAAAGGAGGGAAGAAAGAGCAAGCATGGCTGCCGAAGGGAAGGATCTGTAAGAGAGATGAACTTAGCTACAGAGGAAAGGGAGTAGGCAATGAAGTGGGTTTCTAAGATGAAGCTGAGCCTGTGTGGAAGATGTGGCCATTGCCAGAAAGAGGGGACACTTTCTCCATTCCAGAAAGATGGAAGAAGAAAGCGATGAATGCAGACAGACCTTTGCCAAGATGGCTCAGGAAGCTGGGAGGGTTTCCTTCTTGCCACCTTTTATCTATCTGTAAAAGAGGGGGGTGTCCATTTGCTGAGGGTATAGGGGGTGGAATTTGAGGATGAGTGGTGAAGGAATGCAATGGCTGTTTTGGAGAAGAGGGTGCAATGAGCTAACTGAAATACATCATGAGATTTCCAGGAAGTGTTGAGAATTCCAGATGCATTGGTGATTCGTGAATTTATTGCAGTGCCAACAGGACCAGTGGTGAGAGTTTCTGCAGCAACTCTCGGCCACCCAAAGGCAGCCTCAGAACAGGAGTGTTGGTCAGCTTCATCTGGAACTGAAGTATAGCCAGGCACGTGCATTAGGACAAAGAGGGCTAGGACACGCAGGATATTTGTCAGAGAGTCATCACAAGAGAGAAACAAAAAAATCTAGTGTGGATCAGGAGAGATGGGCAGCATAGAGTCAACAGAATGACATTTGGGAGAGGGTCTGTAGGTCAGAGGTCTTGATGAAGCTGAAGAACAGTAGCACTGGAAAAGCCTGAGCAGGTAAACGGGAAGACTAGTCGAGGTTGGCTAGAGCACCTGAACTAGTGATTTTGGAGATCACGTGGTTTGGGATGATGACACTGACTCCTCTATGACCTGATTCTAGCAATGGCTGGAGAAGGTGGGAGTGAGAAGAAGATCACTGGTGTCCAAGAATGAGCAAGTCAGAGTGCTGGCTGGGCCACCCATGTCGAGGCTACAATAACCTATGATAGCAGGAGCTGAGGGCGAGAGACAGATCCAGGACCTGCTGGGCAATCTCAGGAAACAGCTGGTGGGCTGGTGGGCAATCCCCACACACAGAAAGACAGCTGCATGGCAGAAGTCTTAAAGGAGGGGGGCTTTTTACAAGACACAAGGAGGTACAGTGGAGACAAAGAGAAGCCAGCACCGCTGGATCGGGGAGAATGCCCACACTTCACTCCAGGGCTGCAGGGAGATGGTGTCCTTGAGAACAGCCCAGGCGCAGTTAAGGATAGGGGCCATAGGCTGGATTCTCTGGGCAGCAGACTCTGGGAAAGGGTGTAGTGTTCAGGGTGTTTATTAAGAGATCTTTTTGAGATTAACACCTAAGGATGTGATGGGGAGGAAGCAGCATCAGGCAGAGAGAGAAGTAGAGCTGGCATGCCGGCCCTTGGCTAACCCCATGGGGAGCCCTGGAAGGAAAATGGTCCATCCATCAGAGTTGCCCTGCACTGGACCAAAATGGCCAGATATTTATACCCTCACATGGATCAGATATCAGACATGGCACGCCCGTGGGCAAGGCAGCTTTCTGCAGCTAAGGCAGTCTCCAATGGGGCTAACAGCTGAAGGCAGGCCACTGGCCACCCTGCCAGCTGCTGGCATAAGAAGTCCCTCCTTGATGGAGGATCTGGGTGTGCATCTGCATGTCCCCCAGAAAGGAATGAAAGGAGCCTGCCGTCCACTGAGCAGAAGCCCTGTGGCCCAGTGGAAGGCTGTGAGACTTGGGAAGGAGAAGATTGGGTACTGTCCTGCGTGGGCAGTTGAACACAGTTCTAGAGCATTCCAGAAGCACAGCCCCCAGAGCTAGCAGAGCCGGGGGTGCTGGAGCATGGCTGGCGGGAAGTGAACAGACTCAGACTGCAGCTCACATTCTGCCACTAATTAGTTGTGTGACCTTGGGCAAGTCCCCTGACCTTTCTGGTCTTAGACTCCTCAACAGATAAACGAGAGGAAGAGAGAAACTAGATAATCTCTTAAGGTGTATTTGGAGCTAATCTGCAGGACTCTCTCAACCTAGAAGGAAACCACTGGAGTGGGGAAGATTCCGAGGCCTGTGCTCCCCTCCCAAAAGGTCCTAAAAAGCAATCCAGGGCCACCCAGGGTGATCATGTGCCCAAGCCTGCCTCTCCTTGCTGCTCCCACTCTCTCAGGCTCTAGCTGCAAATTGGTTCACATGATGAATGCAAGCTGCCTGAATCACTCATAGGATGGCTTGAGAAAAAGCAATTAAATGCTTTCTTAATTGTAGGATGGCAAGAGGTTAATGAGTTACTATAAAAACCAGTCCCTACCATCTGGTGGCTGTCACCAAAGCCCACATGCAGGGAGAGATCCCAATTTGTAAGACAGAACGACAGGATCACTCCAAGTCAAGAGAAGGGATGCAGGCACGAGGGGCTGAGGCTGGGGGCGCCGAGCTCCAGAGCCCAGTTAGCATGTCCCTGCCAGTCCCCAGACGTCGCCTAGCTGCAAGGCGGCTCAAAACCAAGGTGCAGGGAAACACAGACAGGGAGCCAACTATTCATCAGTTCAGACCCTGTTTTCTCTAAGATCCTGCTTTTGCAAGGGATAGCCCTGACAGCCACTTTGCTCAGCAGGAGCCAGGAGGAGGAGAAAGAAAAGTGGCAGACTGAGGGAGAACCCGGCCAAGCTGAGAGAGGGACGGACAGAGGCAGGGACAGGCAGAGCGGACAAAGACAAAAGACAAAACAGGTAGAAAGACAAACAGAAAGGATGAAAATGGAAATGCTCAGACATGAAAACAGACGGTGACATAGGCAGGTTGTGAGCTTGTGAAGCAGATGAAAGGACAGGTCATTTTCTAGAATCAGACAGGAAGACTCTGAGGGCTTTGCTTTTTCTGTGCAAACGTGCCTTCGGTATTCCTCAGTCCTCTGTGTCATCAAGAGAAATGGCCCTTCTCCCTTGGTGGGCATGAAGAGGAAACAGAGAGGTCAGCCCCTGCTCTGCACACAACCTCCATATGCACACATACACACAACACATGCATGTACATATGCATATGCATGCACACCAGCACCACACACAACACACATGTATGCCACACATACACACATGTACATACACATACATATGCATGCACGCCAGCACCACACACAACACCCATACATACCACACACATATACATGCAACACACACATGCATGCACACACATGCATAGCACACATACCACACACAACACAGACACACATGCACACAAGCACACATACACAGACACACACACAGCACACATACCACACACATGCACACACAGACACACATGCATAGACACATACACAGCACATATACCACACACATGCACACACAGACACACACGCATACAGACACATACACAGCACATATACCACATACAACACACACGTTCATGCAGACACATGCACACAGATTCACAGGCATACACATACAGACAGCACACACACCACACACGACACACACATGCACACACAACACACACAGACACACATATACGGATACACATCACACACATACACACACCACACAACATACCTATACAAACACAGACACATGCACATACACAGAAATACACAAACACACAAAAGGCATACATATGCACACATCCATATATGCACAAACGCACACAGACACACTCTGAAAAGATCTCGCTTCCTGCTAAGATCCCTGAAACAACTTCTTTCTCACCCAACCCCAAACACAAGCAGTTCTCACCAGCCATGGCGGAATCATATGTACAGAAAGCCCCATGCTATGCGCCATTTCTCCCTTGGCTCCATTCCCCAAGGCCCACCTTCAGTCCTAAGTCTGGCGGAGGCAGGGCTGGGTCTCTGGACAGAGAGAAAGGAGCCAGAAAGTCCACGCATTCCAGGGGCTCCGCAGGCTGCGGCTCTATGTGGCTAATCCCTGCTGGCCTCTCTGCCATCTTCCAGGAAGCGGCTAGGAAATGCAGAGGTCAGCCCTCATCTGCTGTGCCAGAGTCTGGCCGTGCATTTCTTCTGGGATGGGATGAGGCCTCGATATACTCACTTCCCAAGACTCTGGAAGCTTCCTCCCCTGCCTCTCCCCCACAGGCTCTAACTGGCCCCAGCAGAAATACAACAGGCTGCGGCTCACAATCAGAGGGCGGGGCCCCTCTTCCTACATTGCTTTCCCTCTTAGAGGATAATGGGAGCTTGCTCCTGCTAGGTCTCATTTTTTTTTTTTTTTAAATCTATGGCCCAGAGTGAACAAACAAACAAAAAACAGGGATCTACAGCTGGAAGATTCCAGTCTCTCCATTTCCCACATTATCTTGAGTCTTCAATTTTCCTTCTCCTCCCTCCTACTGCTGTCCATCTGGCCAACTGCCTTCTCAGGAGACTGCCCCCGTGGAACTGGAGAGAGAAGTTGTACCAGTAATCCATTCATTTCACTAGAGGTTAGAAATTCCTCTAAAATCTGCATGAGAATTTAGGAACAGGGTTGCTGGTGTTGCAGAATAAAAGGAGAGTTTGAAATTCCTGATCTGCACTCTGTATTCAACCAGCCTAAGAGTTGACCCTAATTGTCTCTTACTTCCAACAATAATCCAGAATCCCAGGGCTGTGGTGGGCTGGCCTTACCTATCCAGCTGGGTTCTCTGGGGACTCATGTCACCTCTCAGCCTCCCAGAAGAGGTATGCCAGGTCTTTGAAAAGCTGCCTGATTCTGGTAGCGGCAGCAGCCAGGGTCCAGCAGCTGCACAGCAGCAGTGCCAGTGGGCGGCATCCAGGACGCAGCAGGGTGCCAGCAACGGTGTCCTCACTGGCCTATTCTGGGATATGATTCTGCCTTTTGTTCCTGTACTTTTGAAGGCCTGAGTGCTCCTCTTTCTGGTGATTCTGTGAGCCACTCAATAGCTTTTCTGCTTCAAAACAAAAAGAGCCAGCACGCACACACATGCACCCATGCCAAGAGCGAGAGAGACAGGGACTAGGGGAGAGGGAGAAGCTGAGACAGAGAGATGGAGAGACGCAGAGATGCAGAGAGACAGAAACAAATGGAGAGAGACAGAGACAGAGACAGATGGAGAGAGATAGAGACAGAGTCACATGGGTGAAGAGAGATGGGGAGAGACAAGAAAGAGGCAGAGACAGAGAGAAAAAGACTAGTTCCTAAAACTCAAGTCATTAAGTCATGGGCACTGGTCTCAACCCCTCATCTGCTTCCTCTGGACTGAGCCTCCTCTCTTTGGAGGCCCCACCAGGTCCGACCTCCGGTTTTGTCCCCTGCGTTTACATCTCACTTCTCAGGCTGGAACCAATACCAATACCCCCTGCTCCTCTACCAGCCACCCTCCTGCTGCTGCCCCGTACCTCTCCTGACATAGCATGCCTGTGTACACATACATACGCCACAGCACACACAACTCACACACACCCACCACAGCACACACAACAGCTCACACATATACTACAGCACACACAACTCACATACACACCACAGCACACACACAACAGCTCACACACACACCACAGCACACACATACACCACAAAACACATGACTCATATACACACCACAGCACACATACAATAGCTCACACACACCACAGCACACATACAACAGCTCACACACATACCACAGCTCATACACACCACAGCACACACACCACAGCACACACACAACAGCTCACACACACCACAGCACGCACATACCACAGCACACACAGCACAGCACACACACACTACAAAAAAACACAACCACACACCACAGCACACACACACACCATAGCACACACACAACAGTTCATATACACAACAGTACACATATACCCCACAGCTCACACACACCACCACACACATCACAAAACATACGCACACTTCACACACACACACCCCAAAACACACACACAACACTCACATGTGACCACAACAGCCACACAAACCACAACACACACCACAGCACACACAACACACACACCGCAGCACATACAACTACAACACAAATACACACCACAACACACACATACTCCTCACCCCCCCCACACACACACTCTTATTTTTGCCCTGGTTCCATCTGGAATTTTCTGGAAGTCATTGCTGGAAGTTAACACAATCCACCCTCGAGTCCCTGCTGCCTGTGTTCCATCCTCCACAGCAAGCCTGCGGGTTCGGGAAAGGGATAGGCCACAGGGGCGTGGGCCGGAGACAGGAGGGGAGGGAGAGAAAAGCAGGCAGCAGTCCAAGCCTGAGCTGTCACATGAAGACAAATCAAATGCCACAGCACAGTTTACTCCGCGAGTTTATACCATGGGAAATGAGCATCCCAAACACTGGATGCAAAGATTTCCCTCTCCGTTTTGAGGAGTAATTTCCACCCAGGTGTGGCGCATGCACAGCCAGGTGTCACTGCCAAGCCATTTGATGCCCCCAAGCTCCTTCCGAGGCACCACCTGCCTTTCTTCTTCGGAGCAAGCTGAGCGCTGCTTTGTGAAGAAGGCGGCTCAGATGTCTCTTGGAATGAATACATCAGAGGAAAGAGTTCAGTTAGAGGACTGATCCTGAACATTTCAGTGAATTTCAATAAGCTCAGCCCCGTGAGAAAACAAACAGAACAAGCCACCCGAAGATGAGTCTAAAACAAAATATAAACAAATGCAAGATGCCAGGGAATACTCTGTGTACACCAGAGTCAGGGAGCTCAAGGTAAAAGGCAGAGGGCTGCCGAGAGGTGACGTTAAAATGCGTGTGTCCCCTAGATGCAGCTCCCTCAGTGACTTGCATGGGTGCCTGCTACCACCCCTCTCACCCCCGATCCTAAGCAGCCAACCACAAGTTCACACCAGTCAGATACCCAGGGCTGGCCGCTGTTGACACCACTACCTCTGACATACCCCGGCATGGCAAGTGAGGACCGGGACCCTGGAGTACAAAGGCTTAAGGTTTGAATCCTGTCACCATTTCCTGGGGACCTGCCTGCCTTCTCTGTAAGTCTACTTAAATGGGGATAGGAATCGTAACTCTTGCTGTGTTCTTAAAGGGATTAGGTAAGTTGATCCATATGACGGTTTATCAGCCCGGGTTCAACTAAAGAAGCAGAACTAGTAGGAGATATAGATTAAGAGATTTATCTCAGGGGATTGGCTTAGGCAATGTGGGTCTGGCTAAGCAAGTCTGGAATCTGTAGGGCAACCCATGTGGAAGGGCAGGCTAGAACCCTCAGGCATGGGCCAAAGCACCATCCACAAGCAGAATTTCTTCTCCTTCATGGAAGCCTTGGTTCTGCTCTTAAGGCCTTTCCATTGATTGAATCAAGCCCACTCGGAGTGTCCAGAATAATCCCTTTTATGTAAAGTCACTGATTTTGGACTTTAATGGCTTCTATAAAAGCCCTTCGCAGCAACACCTAGACGAGTGTCTGAATAACTGGAACCATGGCCAGGGCAAGGTGACATGCAAGACTGACTGTCACAGAAGGATTAGCACAATGGCTGACTCACGGTAATTATTCACTCAGTAAAGCTCAGCTGTGATTTTTTTTGAGGACTGTAAAGCATTCACTGATGAAGTTAACAAGGAAGTCAAGCATTTCCCCTTTTGAGTTCTCATTCTTACATGGCCAATAGCACCTTCTTCCTCGCTTCCAAAATCTTCTTCCAAAGAAGGCTGAGGGTTCATCCCAAGGAGCCAAAAGGAATGTGATTTATTTTTCAGACATCCTCAGCACGATTCCTGAACACACTGCCACGCTAGCACCAGGGTTATAGATACAATGCAGGTACGTGTTGGTCCTCACCCTCCTGGATCCTGGGTACAGAGTGTCACTCTCCTCCTGTTCTCTTCTGTGACCACTTGCCTACGCTGGGCCCACTGCAGGACCCAGGGCCTCCTCCTACAGCTGTCCCACAAAGGCTCTGGACCAAAGGGGACAGGGAGGCAGAAATCCAGCCCATGCTTTGATTGGTGTACCTGCCCAGAGGGCCATCTTTTCTCATCACTCAGAGAAGCCATGAAAGCTAGTGAGAGCCGGCACACCACCTGCTTGGCATAGCTGAATTTCTACCCTGTCCTGACTCTGCTTGTCTTTGAGAAAGAGGATCCCTGCACTAATACAACTGCAGACCAACCTGAGACTGGTGAGAACTAAGAGAGGCCACCCTCAGGCTTCATTCTAATCTCACCTCCAGGCTAAATGATGCTCCCACCAGTGCCATGACAGGTTGGCAATCGCCATGGCAATGACTGGAAGAAGCCAGAGAAGGACAAAAAGGAAGGCGGCACTTCGGCTCCAAGGAAGTTCACCACCCATTTCCAGAAAACACAGGAATATCCCTCCCCTGGCTGCTTTTTTCCTTTATTTATTTATTTTGAGACTGAGTCTCGCTCTGTCGCCAGGCTGGAGTGCAGTGTCGTAATCTCTGCTCGCTGCAACCCCCAGCTCCCGGGTTCAAGCGATTCTCCGGTCTCAGTCTCCCCAGTAGCTGGGATTACAGGCATGCGCCACCACACCCAGCTAATTTTTCTATTTTTAGTAGAGACAGGCTTTCATCATGTTGGCCAGGATGGTCTCTTCTGGCTTTTAACATCCAACTCCTTCACGAGAAAAATCCTATATTCTCACCCCTTCACCCCTCACTTGTTGAGAAGCCGATCTGTGAGCCAGGTTCCTGCTTCTCAAGTCCATGGCCCTCGAATCAGCCCTGCACTGCCTGACACTCACATTCGGTTTTGTGTATTGGCTTCATGACACCAAGCAGGAAAAGACCCCATCTTTTGGAGGACCAGCTTTGTCCCCTGGCAGCACATATCACCACAGACCATTCTCCTACTGACAGAAGGTGGCTCCTCCAGGAGGCCACATTCTCTTTAAAAGTGAACGTCCCATGTCCAGCCACAGGGCTCACATGTGATGCGGTCAAGAGTAGCTCTCTCAGCCTCCTGACGCAATTCTCACTTCTCATCTACAGGGCCTTCTCAGCAGCCATCTCTGCAGCCACCGCCCTTCCTTGCTCATCCCCAGTTCCCCCATCCTACTTTTTTCCAAGTCTCAGAGAAGTGAGGCTCTGCCCAGCTGCCACTGTCATCCCACACCTGCACCTGAGCCTGAAGCTGGTCCGCTCACTGGCATGGGGACAGTGTCCACTAACCTACGATAAACCAGTCCTCAGACCCATGCTGAGCCTCCCAGTCTACCCTCGTTCCATTCACATTTGCCCCTGATGAATCCATACGGCCCCAGGAAGTCCCCCATGCCCTTTCTGGAAGCCCAACAGGCTCCCAAAGAGCCTGACTTGGGTTGTGGCAAACCTGGGGGCCAGTCCAAGTTCGCCTAACTTACTTGTTATATGAGCTTGGCTAAGTCCATTAACCCTTCTGAGCTTGAATTCCTCCTCTAAAAAACAAGGATGATCACTGGGCGCGGTGGCGCATGCCTGTAGTCCCAGCTACTCAGGAGGCTGAGATGGGAGGATCGTTTGAGCCCAGGAGTTCTGGGCTGTGGTGCGGTATGCCGATCAGGTATCCGCACTAAGTTTAGCATCAATATGGTGACCTCCCGGGAGCGGGGAACCACCAGGTTGCCTAAGGAGGGGTGAACCGGCCCACGTTGGAAACGGATCAGGTCAAAACTCCCATGCTAATCAGTAGTGGGATCATGCCTGTGAATAGCCACTGCACTTCAGCCTGGGCAGCATAGTGAGACCCCATCTCAAAAAAAAAAAAAAAAGGATGATCATAAAATTCACTCAAAGGAGTTTCCATGAGAAACAAGTAAAATATTGCATAAGAACTGCCTGACAGTCAGGCATGGTGGTGCACGCCTGTCATCTCAGCACTTTGAGAGACTGAGGCAGGAAGATCACCTGAGGTCAGGAGTTCAAGATCAGGCTGGCCAACACAGTGGAACCCCACCTCTACTAAAAACACAAAAAATAGCCCGGCATGGTGGCACATGCCTATAGTCCCAGCTACTCAGGAGGCTGAGGTGGGAGAATCACTAAAACCCAGGAGGCAGAGGTTAGAGTGAGCCGAGACCACATCACTGCACTCCAGCCTGGGCAACAGAGTAAGACTTTATCTCAAAAAAAAAAAAAAAAAGCAGCTGCCTGACACATGGTATCCAGTCTACCTCTTGCCTGCCCAGCCTCTTTGGGTGATCTCACTGCCCACCCTTCCTCCAACCTTCTCTCTATCAGGTATGTGAAACCCACACTGAACCCATCTAACTTCATGATATCCTAGCTCCAGCCAAGTTAACCCCCCTGCCACTGTTGCTTCACCATGGCATTGGGAAAAAGAATGTGTTTGGCTTGGCATCTGGTGGGGAGGGCTTCCAAAAAGCAAATCTTGAATTCAGTTAGGATCAAAGTGGGGAACGTGGAGTTTTATCACAGGAACTCACTTCATGGGTGAATGAGCAGCAGGTGTTATCTCCTCCCCACCACTCTTCTCCTGCCCCCAACGATATGGGGGTGGTATAGAGGACCCCAATCTGTAGGGAACCCAAGCACGGGAGGAAGCACTTTGCCACCTGCCAAGCACCCTATCAATGTTCGTCATGATTAGAACTTAATTCCTGCCAGCTCCTTGGAAACACAGCCCTCTAGGGAGGATGGAGCTGGCTCTTCCCTCCTGGACTTGGAGAAATCTGCTGCTCCCCAGAATCTAAGCACAGCAGCTAAAGAACTTCCAGATGTGGAACCCTCAGGCCCCTCACCTCTCCAGCTGCAGAAAAGGTTTAATCTAGGCAGGTTTGGAAATCTCAGCACTACTGAGGTCAGGGGCTGGATGATTGTTTGTGATGGGGGGACTTTGTGTGCATTGTCGAATGTTAGCAGAATCCCTGGCCTCTGCTCACTAGGCAGTAGCACTCCTTCCCCAGTTGTGACAACCAAAAGCATCTCTAGACATTATCAAATGGGGGAACAATCACCCCTGACTGAGAACCACTGGCCTAGGCCTGTCCAAGCTGCTTTACATGGCTTTCATGGTGGCCCGTGCCTTCCAGCTTCAGCACTTACGTCTGTGGCCAGGTCGTGCTGAGGTGCTCTGGACTTCCAGTAGCTTGTACCGGACGGCACACAGAGCCCCAAGCACCTGCCATGCCCAGAGCACCCCTCTGTGTCAAGCAGCTATAGATCTTGTGGCCACCAGCAAATGGACCAGGATCTCTACCCTGGATTAGCCACCTATGACATCACCTGATCGAGTCAGGACATTTCAATTGTATGGTGACTCCCCGTCCCTGACCACAGTTGCTCTCTGGGTTTACAGGATACTGGGAAGAAAACCAGGAGAGAAGCAGATGCCACATGGATGGTATAGGAGGCAGCGGCTTTCTGGAGTCAGCAAGATGGCCAGTCCACCCCATCAGCTTCTTCCACATTTCCTACAGTGGCAATAGACCACCTTTTCAGTCATGGGTTTTTGGTTTTAAGTCAGGGTCTCACTCTGTTCACCTGGCTGGAGTACAGTGGCATGATCATAACTCACTGCAGCCTTGTTAATTTACCTACCACTGTGTAGTAACTTAGCTGTGCTTCCAAACTGAGATTTTTATTCCTGGCATACACTGGATGTTCGTTTTCAAGGATATATTCTTTTTTTTTTTTTTTTTAAACAAGTCTCCCTCTATTGCCCAGGCTGGAGTGCAGTGGCACAATCTCAGCTCATAGCAACCTCTGCCTCCTGGGTTCAAGTAATTCTCCTGCCGCAGCCTCCTGAGGCACGCAACACCACACATGGCTAGCTTTTTTCACCATATTGGCCAGGCTGGTCTCGAACTCCTGACTTTATGATCCAACTGCCTCGACCTCCCAAAGTGCTGGGATTACAGGCATGAGCCACCATGCCCAGCCTCAAGGATGTATTCTTATGACCAGATGGGGTCATTTTTTATTTCATTCATGTCAATTATGAAAAATTAATAAAAACATTAAGGACTGAAATGGCAATTTTATCTTTTTAATCTCACCACTTTTTTGGAAGAAAACAAAGAAATCTATTCCCACTTCCCCTTCATCACCACCAAATTAACCTTTTCATTTTTCTGATAATGCAAACATACATATAAATAATATAGGTTATATATATGTTCACGTATATCTTAACCCAAATGCAGTTATGCTACATCTTGCTGCAATTTGCTGTTTTATCACTTAACATTTAAACTTTATCTGTGACCCCTTCCAAGATGGTGCATCGGGAAACCCACTGCCTCATTCTAATGCCAGCTCTGACTTCTCACGGCTGTGTGACCTTGTGCAGGCTCGTAACCTGTCTGTGCCTCTTAGGCAACATGCGGATCACAGCATTGCCTACTTCATAAAGCTGTTGAGAGGGTTAAATGAGGTCACTTACATAAAACACTCAGAGTAGTGCCTAGCACATGACAAATGCTCAAATCACATTTTATTTGACTCTTATTACACGGGTCCACCTCGTTCTTTCAGAGACTAGAATTCCATTGCCTAGGTATTCCTTAATTAATCTGACTCATGTTCTTTGATAGTAATTTAAACTTTTACAAACTTTGCTCTTATAATAAGCAGTAATACAGTAAACATCCTTGGACGTATATCTTTACACATTCATGCTATGACTTTTGGAGGTTACATATCTGGAGGGGAGACTGCTGGATTATTCTATAAGCACATTTTAAGTTTATATGTCTCTTGCTAAATTTCCCTTAGAGAGTGTGGGTGGCTCTTTACCAGCAGCGTGTGTGTGTTCATTTCTTCACTCCCACCAATTCTTTTTAACTGGACAAGCAAAAACCAGTGCTACGTTTTCATTTAAATTTCTTTAGATATTAGTGAGGCTATCTTTTAATTGTTTCTTTTTTTTTTTTTTTTTTTTTTTTTTTTTTTTTTTTTGAGGGAGCCTTGCTCTGTTGCCCAGGCTGTAGTGCAGTGGTGCAATCTCAGCTCACTGCAACCTCCACCTCCCTGGTTCAAGCGATTCTCCTGCCTCAGCCTCCCTTTTAGCAGGGACTACAGGTGCATGCCACTACATCCAGCTAATTTTTTGTATTTTTAGTAGAGATGAGTTTTCACTGTGTTAGCCAGGATGGTCTCAATCTCCTGACCTCATGATCCGCCTGCTTTGCCTTACAGGTGTGGGAAGCGGTTATACACACACACACACACACACACACACACACACACATATATACAGTTTGTTAATATTTTTATATTTAATGTGCAGATCTTTAATTTATCTGGGACTTGTTGCTGTGCATAGTACAAGGTAGATGCCTGATTTTATCCTCTTGCAGGTAGACAGCGATCTGTGCCATGGCTCAAGGTGTCTCTGGCTCCCCTATAGGACTAAGGCTCTCTGAACTTGAGTCAGTCTAGCCTGCGCAGGAAGGTGGGCTGCCCAGGAAGCATTGCTCCCTCCCGCGGTCCTCCCTCCCTTTCCATTTATTGTATCCAGCCACAGCCGGTGTTGGAGGCTCCTCCACTCAGACAGCAGGGGAGCAAGAGGGCCGCCAGGGGAGCCCTGAGCACTACATCACTTGAACACAGCATTACAGGAATGGTCAGAGCCTGAGCTACAGTTGTCCTGGGACCGCAGTAACTTATTGTGCCCAGAGAAATCATTTTCCTGGAAGACGCATTTTAGGTAGCACAGAGACTCAGGTGACCCTTATATCATCTGGTCCAGGTTTCTGTGGATTTATACATGCTGGCTTCCCACAACAAAAAGAAATCTAATTACTGGTGGAATAACTTACAGGTAAGGGAACCTCCCGTGGACGCCCAGCCTGGCTGTAAATCCTCAGAGCTAGATCCTGAGGGCAGCCAGCCATCACCTCAAACCCGGGGCTGGGTGGGAGAGCGAGTGGGCTGCAGAGCACACGTGGGTTTCCAGGGCCTGGAAGGGGAAAGAAATCAGACTGGGTCTCCGAATGCCTGGGCTCTTCTCTCTGCTACTCACTGCCAGTATGACCATTGCTTCTCATTTGACATCTTGCCTCCATTTCCCTCTGCTAGATTATTGGTTAGCAGCTGTTAAGCCACACCCCAGGGACCATGTGATCTACTTTAAATAGGCATCCCCCGTGTGCACGACAGCCCTGGAAAATGAGAATTAGGATTCCTGTTTGACATACAAAGAAACAAGATCCGAGAGGTCAAGTGGATTCGTTCAGAGTAACATTGGAAGAAAGTGGCAGAGCTAAAATCCCAGCCCTCTCACCCAAGCCCCACACCGCAGCGTGCTCCACAGGGTCCAAGTCTGTGGGCGCAGTGGGCAGGCTCTGTGCTGCCGGGGGATCTCAGCGTATGCATGATGAAGCTTCCCTGGGCCTCTCACCAAGACCTTGGGGTAACTCCCAGGGCTTCTCCCTCCCTTGGCCCTGGCGTGGCCTTTGCTCTGGTGGCGTGTACACGCGGCTGCCGTGGTCCCGTTCGCACGGCTGCCCGGTATCCTCCTCCCAAGGCCTTCTGCCACACCAAGCACCACGTCCTTCTCTGACTCTGCGTAAAGAAGAGAGGACGCAGGCTTGCCCACACGTGACAGGGGCCAGGGCAAGAGACCAATGGGGGCCACGTACCGCACGTCTACATGTGTGAAAGGTACAACTCAGGCTTTCATCTGATAACATATGAAGTTCCGCTTCTCCCTTGACCCATAAATACCCTCATAACCATTTTAAAGGATAAAGTTGTGGTTTTTATATACAACTGACAGTCTTAGCAATATTAAAGATGGACTCAATTATTGTACACAGCTGTGCAGCCCATAGACGGGCTGTTGATATTTGGATGAGTAAGAAAATAGAGACATAATGCATGCATTATTTTATATTAATATCATAAAATTTTTTCCTTTATTTTAGCAGTCTGCAAGTACCTTCATCCTTAGGAAACTTTGTTCCATTGATAATAATTGTCTAAGGATTTAAAAATAAAGTAGAATTGTATTCAAAGAGAATACGCTGTGATTATACTTTCATCTTTTAAATATCTTAGTTATGTATGAATTGAATATTTTTCAAATAAGATTTCAGCAAAAGTTATTTTTCTTCTAAAATATTCAAAATTGCTATAAAAAGCAAAATACAAATCATAATTAACGAATATCAAAATTTTAGCCAAAGGTACTTAAATAAAGCTGAAATTTTTAAACTTAAATGCTTAAAAATTAGATATTAAATATTTTTATGCAAATAAAATAATTCACAATTCTAGTATTTAATATATGTTTGCCAACGTGAAGAATCAATGTTTCAGTTTACATGTCATGTCTTGAGGTGCATATACAGTAATTTAGGAACAATATGAATCACTTATTATTGCAAAATACTCCTCAGCATCTATGTACAAGTGTTGGGAATTCTGTGTTCATTCTTATCTCCAGAACCAGGAATCAGAACACGCAGAGAAGCAAGAAAATGAATGTTTGCTTGCAGAAAACAATAATTTGCTACACAAGAATCTATTGCATTCAAGCTGAGAAGAAGGATTTGACAAGCTGATTCGCTTGCCTTTTCTCTTACCCAAGACCTTCTGCTCAAATTCTCCCTGCTCTCTGAAGCAGTATCTCTGAGGCCGCTGGAGTGGACAACACACAGTCTTCATGGTGTTCGATGAAGGTTTCCGGGACCCAAGGCAAGAAAGGTGCAGAAGGGTTTCCCTGGGGTCTAAATGGTGACAGACAGGAGGGCCGGTCCTTAGAGCTGCAGGTTGTGCTGGGCCAGCCCTGAGCTTAAGATTCCAAGTGCGGAGGAAGCCATGCATTCTTTAGTGGGTGCGTGCGTGCGGGTGCGTGCGTGCGGGTGCGTGTGTGCGTGCCTGTGCGTGCGTGCGTGCGTGTGCGTGTGTGCGTGCGTGCGTGCGAGTGTTAGTTATGCAGCGGCCTTCAAAGTATGAAGCCTGAAGCAGAGGCTTCTCTATTCAGGGGCTCATGGTGTAGAAAAACAGAGGGTTCAGAGGAGGGCTGAGGTCCCCAAGACCACACCCAGGTCTGATTTCATTGGAGGACTCAGGAGACTCGGCATCGAGTCACGCTCATGGCTATGATTTACAATCGCGAAAAGATACAGCGCCAAATCCACAAAGGGAAGGGCCCTTGGGGCAAAGTCCAGAGGAAACCAGGAATACGTTTCCAAGAATCCTCTCCCAGGGAGTTGCAGAAGACAAGTTTAATTCCTCTAGCAAGGAGTAGTGAGAACACATGTCAAATGTTGTCTACCAGGGACACTTATTAGAGACTCTGCGCCCAGGGTTTCTGTTGCCGCTGGAGAGGGAGCTGGTCACATAGGCACCCCTGTGTCCAGCGCATACCGCAATTCCAGACCCTCAGAAGGACAGTGCTGTTCACATAAAGCCTGTTGTTGGGACAGCTCAGGCACAGTGAGCCATCCTTATTAGAGAATGGTGGGAACCCTCCTGAAATCCAAGTTCCCAGATGCCAGCCAAGGGCCAACCTTGCAAGCAGTCCTTTCCAAGGAGATCAGTCTCGGGCAGCTATGGTGACTCTCTGAACAGGAATTAACTGGGGTTAAAGGTGGAGGAGGCGAGACCTTTTAATTTCATCCACCTTTTAAATTCCATTTGCTGGGGTGGAGGTGAAAGCCATTGGCCTGAGCAGAATGAGAGTTGGAGACCAGCTTCCAGCCTCACACAGATTGATCCGAGCTGTCATGTGCAGTCTGCATGCGTTCATTTTTACCTGGAAGAACACCTACTGTGTACAACGTAGACCATAATTTATTTATCTAGCCTCCTAGAAGATACTAACAGTATGACAGCATTTTTACCAAGCAAACGTAAACAATATGCTGTTTAAGAATGTCATAGGTATTTTTAAATGCAAGGAAATTCAGAGTAACTCTCGTCTGAGGAAGCTAGGGAGCCATGGGGCTGAGATCAGAGGAGCACACAGTTATCAGTAATGTTCTTAAGGTGGGCAGTGGGTTCACAGGTCGGCTTTGTAATTATAGTTCAGGCTGGGCGTGGTGGCTCACACCTATAATCCCAGTACTTTGGGAGGCCGAGGTGGGTGGATCACCTGAGATCAGGAGTTCGAGATGAGCCTGGGCAACATGGTAAAACCCCATCTCTACTAAAAATACAAAAATTAACTGGACATGGTGGGGTGCATCTGTAGTCCCAGCTACTTGGGAGGCTGAGGAAAGATAATCCTTGAATCTAGGAGGTGGAAGTTGCAGTGAGCCAAGATCGAAACACTGCACTACACCCTGGGCAATTTTAAAGGGAAGCCATCTCAAAAAATATAAAATAAAATAATTATAGTTTACAACTTCACATAAATGATGAATACATATGTTCTTTCACATGTACTAAAAATATGCATTAAAGCATTTTAACTTTCTAAAATTTACCATCTGAGTAATGATGAGGTGCCCTGCCTGACTATGGAATTCTCAGGGCTGGCTACCAGCAAAACTAACAAACATTATAATTTAATTGACAGAGACTTATCATCATCTCCAATCAAATGACATCAAGCTTCAAATTTTATATTACTAGCTGCTTATTTTTCTCACTGAGGATCTCATTTTGTGAATGAGTTCAATTTTGTGAATCCATTCAATATTATCCCTCAACATTTTATTATTTTAATTCTTAAGGGAACATTATTTCATGTTCAGTATATTTCTTCTTACAGTTATGCTTTATTTATGACCAGTGACACTGGTCTTCTATTTATGGTTGAGATGCAAATGCTTTCTTTTAAAATAAGTTTATGCAAGCTAAAGGTTGAGACAAATTAAATACAAACATTAATCAAACGACAGCATAAGCAATGATGATAGTTGTCAAAGAGTTGAACGAAAGCGCTGGGCGACACTGGCTGGAATGCAACTATCTAACACCCAAGTTCTCTTTGCTAAGTCCGATGGGGGGCCAGAGAGTTATGGAATGTGTATGTGTATGCTTGTGTGTATATAACATTATCTTTCTCCTCAGAGAGCTTCCACCTAAAAAAGCAACACACTGACCAATAAGGAAATAGGCAGTGGTGAGGCCTTGAAGCCAGTCCCTGCAGGAGGTACATGTCAAACTGAGATCAGGAAAGGGTCAGGCTGTTAAGAAGACAGGTGTGAAGCTATGAGTCACACTGCCTTTCAAAACTCTTCCTAGATATTAGGCTGCACCCAATCCTAACACTTCCAAGAGTACAAACTTAACGGATCTCCTGCTGGCATCACTGGTTTGTGGTACTGTATAGGCCTTTTTAATTTTAAAATAATAAACGAGCAACATCCAGCAGGATGTAGTAGGGGTCATCCCACCTCTGTACTGTGTATGTCAGGACTTGCAGAGAAAGGCCCTACCCAGAGCATCCATCCTACCTGCCTGTAGAAACGAAGAGCACCATTCACCAGCTATGAACCGAATGAGCTGGCAATTGGCAAACACACAGTCACACGTAGCATGTGCCAATCATGCTATGTAATGATACCAAGCTCTAAAAGGTAAGGAGCCTAAGAAAGGGATAGTTCACCCTGCAGGAGACTGAATCTGAAAAGGTTCATTAGTCATTATGACTCCTATCTCCTAGAACAGACGCTAGCGCATAGTAGATGTTCAATTGATACTTATAGTAGTGAGTAGGGACGTAGAGAAATTAAGCTAGCCACAATGAGAGGCTGAATAATGGTCCCCCCAAAGAGCCATGTGCCTATCCCTTTCATGGAACCTATGACTATTACTTTACATGGGGAAATGGGACTTTGCTGATGTGATTAAGGTTAAGGATTCTGAGATAGGGAGATTACCCTGGATTATCCAGATAGGTTCCTAATGTAATTATACATATCTTATAAGAGGGAGGCAGAGGAACATTTCATTACAGAGAGAAGAAAAGGCAATATGACCACTGAGGCAGAGACTGAAGTGATGTGGCCACAAGCCAAGAAATGCCTGCAGCCACCAGAGGCTGAAAGAGGCCAGGAAAGAGAATTCTTCCTGGGAACCTCCCAAGGAATCACAGCCTTGCTGCCACCCTGATCTGGGCCTGTAAGACTCCGTGTGGATTTCTGGCCACCAGAACTGTAAGAGAATAAGTTTCTGTTGTCTTAAGTCACCAAGTTCGTGGGGATTTGTTACAACAGCCACAGGAAGCAAACGCAGCCACGATCTGGAAAGAAGACACAGGGAGAGGGAACTGTGAAAGCTGTCTGAATGCCAAGGACATTGGAGAGCCTAGGGGTTTTGAGCTGAGGCCTCCTAAGATGCTAAAAGAGCTTGAGAAAAATTAACCTGTCTTGGCTGTGCAGAATGGATCGAAGGTGGAGAGGCCAGAAGCAGGGAGCTCTGTCAGGAGGTTCTTGAGGCAACTCAGACACACAGGGGTAAGAGGCAGGCCCCCCCGGGATTAACAGTAGAAAGGAGAGAAGGAGACCAGTACAAAAAAATTTCAAAGGCAAAATTGATGGAGCTTAGTGAAAGGCTGATCATAGCGATGAAGGAGAAATTTCTTCCAGCTGTTAGAGCAGACACAGGCGGAGAGGGGGGAATTGCGGCAAAGAGGGAGACATTTCTAAATGTTTCTAACAATGTTGAGCAGTTAGTCTACACTACAGCCGTGCCATGAAGTAAGCTGCTCAAAGAGTCAGAGAAACAGCTCGTGGATCAACCCTTTCTATGGCTGGCCGCTGGTGGCAGGAGAAACATGCTATTGCCTGGGCTCCTTGTTATAAGGTGTGGAAGAATTCTTCCCCCCTTGACCTCTCCTCCCAAGGCCTAGATTTTCAGTGTGGAGGTAGGCAGGGGAATGGAGTGGAAGAGCAGGAGAGGAGTGCAGGTGGAAAGTAAAAAGAGAGGAGAAAACAGCAGCAGTGTCAAACACAGCAGACATATCCCAGCCACCCTCTTGCCGGAGCACTGACCGGAGTCTCAGCAAGTCCATCAGAATGAGGGTGACACCTTCACAGCTACACTGGCAGAGCCCTCTTGCCGGCTGCCACTTCCATCCCTGCAGACCTTGAGAGTAAACAACCTTCCTGCCAGAAATGCAAGAGGATTCTGGCACGGTTGGGGACCACAGAGCAAGGAGAAGTCAGTGCATTGAGCAGGAATTGGACTTGAAATATCTGATTTAGGGTGTACCCTAAAACCAAGCACTACCCAGAGCAGGGAGCACTGCCCCAGAATAGGAATCCATTGACCATAGAAGCCATCTCCCCAGATTTGGGCTACAGATTGGGAGAATGTAAATCCCAACAGTGTCCTGCCCCAAGCCCTCAGTGACCACCGGTCCCCACTGGGGAATTCTGTCACAATGCCTCCACCAATTGTACTGAGAAATTGTCTAAGAAGGCCACAGCTCTGAAGTCTGCCTTTGTACGGGTGCTGTCAAGTCTCAGGGTTCAGCTTGGCTTGGTAAGTCAGAGAGAAAAGGGAAAGAGGTTCCTGCATTTACCACTAATTATTTACTGTGCATCTCCTGTGTGTCAGGCACCTGCTGGATGCTTAGAATACTCAGTAAATAAGACAAGCCCAGCCCCTGTCCCCATGATGCTGATAAATATTATCAAAAGCAGCCTTTGAAAAAAGCCTGAGTGGAAGCTTGAATCAGAACCAAATCTCTGTTTTCCAAAATGATTGAACTGGCAAACGTGCAAATGTTCTCAGGACCAAAACAGGATTTTGTTCCATTTGAGTCTCTCCTCTCTTTGGGGGCCTCAAACAACCTGCTGAACAACAGAAACTCATATGGCCCCATCTTCTGACAAAGTCCCCAGAGGAATTGCTGAGATTACTGAGAAATCAATTTGATCCCACCATTTTCCAGCGATATTAACCCTCTTCCTTGTCCAAGCCCCTTCATGGGTTCATCTGCTCATTCAACAATGATTTATTGATTGCCCAGCCTATGCCAGGTGTGGACAAAGAGCGTGGCCCTGCCCAGTGGGGCTGCTAGTGCAGGTGCACACCATTTGTATTAGTCTGTTTTCACGCTGCTGATAAAGACATACCTGAGACTGGGTAATTTATACAGGAAAAGGGGTTTAATGGACTTACAGTTCCACGTAGCTGGGGAGACCTCACAATCATGGCGGAAGGCAAGGAGAAGCAAGTCACGTCTTACATGGATGGCAGCAAACAAAAAGAGAGAGCTTGTGCAGGGAAACTCCAGTTTTTAAAACCAGCAGATCTTGTGAGACTTATTCACTGTCATGAGAACAGCACGGGAAAGACCTGCCCCCATGATTCAATTACCCCCCACCAGGTTCCTCCCAAAACACATGGGAATTTAAGATGAGATTTGGGTGGAGACACGGCCAAACCATACCATCATTCATCAGCTCTTGGCTGGGGGACATGGTAGGAGGGGCAGCTCTGATCAGACAGGCGGAGAGCTAATGGTCAACCTGGAAAGGAGATAAGCCCAGGGTTGGAAAGTGGCAGAGCTGGGAGAAAAAAGCCAAGATCTCTAATTCCTACTCTAACACCTTCCTCCAACACTCTGTCCAGTTCAGCCACTGAGAAACTTTCATGGATGGGCTGTTAGTACTTACCAAGTGCGTTCACATCCATGGTCTCACTTGAGCCCCACAGCAACCCTGGGGTGGGCTTTTTCACCCCCTTTTTACAGACAAGTAAATGGAGGCACAATAAATCTCAGGATTTGTTCCAAGTTAACCAGCTGGTGGGTTGCCAAATTGAGACACGAATACAGAGCTTGGGATTTCAACATTAGTTTTCTTTTCATTTGACATCAAACTCCAACTCTTTGTTCCTGGTATCTTGTCCTCCCCACCAAACCACCAAAAATCACACAGACACACCCCAACCCACAAAATAATTAAATTAAAAACAGAAATGTCTTTCTCCACTGTAAGATCTGGCAGCAGGCAGCAGGCAGCAGGCAATTCTCCCGGGAACACTTAGTGATTTCCAGGGGAAATCTGACCATCGCTAACATCCAAAGACTCTGCTGTGCTTTCAATTAGGGGTCGGAACGCTCTGGTACCAGAGGCAAAGGAACAATGGACCGTGCTCCGGGAGAGAAGGCTGACCTCTCTCAGAACCCCGTCTGTTCCTGGCTAATATGTCAATAGCCTCTTAAATGGAACGTCATGTGTCTGGGATTTTACTGTCAGACCCATCCCTTTTTGGTAGGGTTTAGTTTTTTTAATCTAAAGTTGATTGCCTCTCTCATTATCAAAGCCACCATCCATCTGTTTCCACTTTCTCAAGGGCTGTAGCAAGGAATAGAGCTGGAAATGTGTTTTTACTTGAGGTTTCAGGATTCCCCCTCCTCCCCGCTTGTTGAGGGTTGTTCAAGTTTTAATGTTGTCACTGCAATATGATCTTCCAGTAGTGGGTGGCCCGGCTGTGCCATTTGAAACTAATTTACAGCTTCATCTGAGACTATCGTCACTTGAAATTAATTAACCAGAGCAGACCAAAAGTTTATATGATGAGGGGAGGAGGAGAGAACTTTTACCTGGTAAGAAGAGACTCCCCAGACCTTGCAAGATACTGTCCTCGGGCACAAAGAGCAGTCTTTACTTTCCTATCCACCCACTTTTTTGAAACTAAAACACACACATAAACCATAAAAAATTCAAGATGTTGTTTTCCGAAAGGTTTCTTTGGAAAGATAAGAACTCTAGGGCAGTTTTCACAGCCCCAAGCCACAGCTGTTACCAGGCAGAAAGGTGGGTAGACTCATCACCAGCTGACAGGGATTTCTGCATCCCATCATGAATGCTAGAGATGAGATGCTGAGACAAGCGGGAGAGAGTTACGTGGGCTGGGCAGGTCTGGGGGCATTGACCACAGTCCCATTCAAAACAGATTCTTCCCAGGCTGCATCGGGGAGATCATCCATTCCTCTCACATTTGATAAGTATGTAGTGACCATTTGTTTTATGCCAAGCACTGTGGGTGAAGGAAACACCTTTCAGAGGCTTGCAAGTTTCATCAAAATGACAACCAACACTCATATGGCTCTCGGCAGTCTATGAAGCACTCCTACATACATTTCCACTTAATCCTCACCATGACCCCGTGAAGCACACAGTACTATCATTCCATTCGATGAGGAAAGAAGCCAAGGTTCAGAGAGGGCAAGAGCTTTTCCCTGGGCCACACAGCTAGGAAGTGACGGAGCATAAATCCAAACCAAGATCAGTGACCAAAATCAAACCCTCTTTCCACCAAACCTATAGCTAGGGATTATAAACACAGAAATGACAGGGACAAATGGAGCATTAACTCTTGAGGTGCCCCACGTGAATGTGATTAGGGGTCAGCAGACAACTTATTTTTCTACAGTAACAGGTTCCAGTCACAGCCATCTTGATACTTGAGCTAGTGATGTGGTCAGAAGAGGCAGCTCCCTGACCAGCTTTAGGGAGTTCTGGGCCCTCAACCAGACATAAATCTGTGGGTGACAAAACCATGCACGTCGTTCCTGGGCTCGATTTGACTTTTAAAACTGAAACATGCAGAGTGTTTGGGCGGCAACAGATTATAATCTCTCTGCTCTTCAACGCCAACGAGGATGTGAAAGTAATTTGAGAGCCATTAACTGATGCTTGCATAATGCCTGGCTCCTGCTAAATACTGACACCACAACGGCTGTGACTGCTATTCCCCAAATCCTCTGCCTCCTCGAGTCTCAGAGTTGGAAGGAAAGGGCCTTATACACAAAGGTTGGTCCCTGATCCAACCAAAAATATGGATATCTATTATAGAATTGTATAATCCATCATTAACAGCTAACAGTGGGCACTTACGGTGTGGTAACTGGTAAGGTCTAGTACTTTGAGCAAATTCATTCTCAGGACAACCCTATGAGATCTTTGATTACCTCACTGGACAGATGAGAAATCTGCAATAGAGATCAATGAGACATCCTCTTGCCCAGTCAGGATTCAAATCCAGGCAGCTTGCCTCCCAGGAAGGCACTTAGCCACAGTGCTATTCAACCTTTACAGGTCCTCCCTAATGTGCTGAATAGTGAGTGGTAGCCTTTGCTTGCCCATCAGAGTGATGGGTGCTCACCACCCACAGAAGCAGCCTCCCGTTGCAAGACTGAGGATCTAAAGTGGAAAATTTGTCTTTATGTTGAGAAGAAGTTTTGGGTTTTTCTGTTTGCTTGTTTTTAAGATGAAATCTCGCTCAGTCACCCAAGCAGGCATGCAATGGAGAGATCTCAGCTCACTGTAACCTTTGCCTCCCGGGTTCAAGTGATTCTCATGCATCAGCCTCCCAAGTAGCTGGGATTATGGGCACACACCACCACACCCAGCTAATTTTTTTTTTTTGTAGTTTTAGTAGAGATGGGGTTTCACCATGGTGGTAAGGCTAGTTTCAAACCCCTGACCTCAAGTGATGCACTTGTCTAGACCTCCCAAAGTGCTGAGATTACAAGTATGAGCCGCCGCGCCTGACCAGGCCTGAGATTTTGCATTTCTCACCTGCCTCCAAGTGATGCTAATGCTGTTGGTCCAAGGACCACGTTGTGAGGAGCAAGGGTCTAGTTCGGGAGTAGAGCTGAACATGCCTGTCACCTACCTCTGTAAATGGGGTTTTACTGGCACACGTCTACACACATTGGCTGCCATATATATTGTGGCTGCTTCTGTGCCACAACTCAGTTGAGTGGTCGCCACAGAAACCATGAGGCCTGCAGAGCCTAAAATATCTGCCCCTTTATAGAAAAGGCTTGTCTGCCCTTGCTATAGATGACTACCCTTCAAATTTGGAAAAGCTCTACCCTGTCCTCCACCCACAGCCTCTGAGCCATCTCTTCGCAGGCTGAACATTCCACGCTTCATTACTCCTCCCATCAAGTGCCCTGGGCATCCTGCTGTCTAACCGTGAGCATCAGGATGGCAGGACCCCCTCTTAAGAAGGAGCCTCATCTCCCAGTCTCTAGTAAACATAAAAATTAGCCGGGCATGGTGGTGCATGCCTGTAGTCCTGGCTACTTGAAAGGCTGAGGCAGGAGAATCGCCTGAACCCAGGAGGTGGAGGTTACAGTGAGCCGAGATCATGCCATCGCACTCCAGCCTGGACAACAAGGATGAAAATCCATCTCAAAACACACACACACACACACACACACACACACACACACACACACACACAGAGCAAACAACTCTGCCAACCTGGGGACCCCTCTAGAACCTTGGAGGTGGCCGATCCAGATGGAAGGCATCAATTTCTACTTGATACATGGAAGGAAGGGAAGGCAGAAGGAAGAGAAGGAAAGGAGGATGGAGGGGAGAGAGCCATTTGTCATTGTCCTGACCCTCAAGGAATTTGTAATCTAGTTTGAGAAACAAAATCACAATAGCTGAAACCACAGGAGAACTATGAGGTGCTAAGCTGTAGCACTGCCCTGTCTAAAGCAGAAATCCCAGGACTGGGACATGGGTGTGGGCTGAAGCACACTGAAGACATGGGGGTGGGCTTGGGCTGGAAAACAATCAGATTTCATTTGAACTAAAGGGAAAGAGAAGACACCCTGGGCAGGAGGAAACCTGGCACAAATGCAAAAGGAGGAGGCATGAGGGCTCAGTGGCAGCAGACCCCATTCCCCTGAGTAGGGTGAAGGGCCAGGGTGGGGGACAGACAGGATGAGGGTGGGGTGCCAAGGTGAAGGTGGGCATGGGGGTCCTGGACAGCACAAGGGCAGGAGTTTGGGCTTCAGTCATTTACTAGCTCTCTGAGAAGGAAAAAGAAGCCCAGGGCTCCTGCAGATGCTCCTGCAAAGTCCATGCAAGCAATGCCAAGGGTCAAGGGGAAAGAGGAGCCAGTGGTTGAGCTGGTGGGTCCTAGCACTCTTTTGCAGGACGCAGCTCCTGTGGCTGCTCTGAAAGCAAGCAGCCCGGCTAAAACGTCTTTGGAACCACTCTGCACTGTGGTGAGCCTTCTGGTGCAAGCTCCCTCCCTTCCCTCTCTCTTTTCAAAGGTGTCAGACCCCAGCCAGCTCCTGCTCCTTGCCCTGAACCCTGCACCGCCGTTTCCCTTTCAGCACATCTAATCCTATGGTGGAGACTGCTTCTCATAGGACCCAAACTAACATAAGAGGGATAGAGAATTCTCTTTTCTCCTAAGAGATTACATCCTTCTTGAGGGTTGACGGCTCTCCAGGACCAGAGCAGCCCCTGACAATGTCTGTCTCTGAAACACTGGAAGTGCTCAAAGCACAGGAATCAGGGCTCAGGCCACCAGGAGCAGGGGGTGGCAGAGGCAAGCTTCACATTTTGCCAGGGCAAATCCCAGTGTCCCAGTGATAGCCCCTGTGAGCAGTTCTGGGCCCCTCACTTTCTGGTAGTGACGCCCACCACCCCAGTTTTGAGCAATCAGCATGCTCATCAAAGGTCCCTGGAGAAAGTGAGACCAGTATGCTCACACCCGAGACTTACCCCCACACTACTCGAATATGGGCACCAAATGTTGCAAACTTTTGATCCTGAGGCAGTAACAGAAGCGTGAGGAATGGAGAGGAGCAGAAGGAGACTCCAGAGAGGAACCAAGGCCCCTGTCATGCTTCTGGGGAGCCGGGGAGGAAGGGGAAGTGGAGGGGGCATCTGTCAGCCCCCAACCCCTCCTCTGTCACAGCCTCTGTTGCTGAAGAGGAGTCAAAGGGCATCGGGGAAGAAACTTCCACAAACCTCACTCACCCACTGGGCTCACCTGCTCCATCTTTCCAATCCAGGATTCTCAACCTCAGCACCAATGACACTTGGGCTGGAGAGCCCTCTGCTATGGGGCTGCTGTCTGTGTGCACTGTACCACGTTTAGTAGCATACTTGGACACTACTGACCAGGTGCCAAGAACACTCCCCAACTCCACTTGTGACACCCACAATGTCTTCAGATATTGCCAAATGTCTCCTAAGGGCCAAAATCATCCCAGCTGAGAAGCACTGACTTAAATCATCAGCAGAAATCCCACTTCAGACAGAATAAAATAAATGCGGCTACGGACTGTGTCTCTCCACCAACCTCCCGACATTCAGTGCTTTCTGGATCTCTGCTAACCTGAAACTCCCAAGAGAGCTCTTTCCTGGGCTAGGCCTGGAGGTTCCCAGCTCCTCCCAGATCCAGCAACAGTCTCACTGTTCCCAGCCCCATTTTATCAAATCCCACCAGCCAGGCAGCCCAGGCAGCCCAGCAGACAGTCCCAGTGGTGCTGCCTGGACAGTCTTCGGATTGTCTCACTTATACATGCCAGTGGTTTCTGACATGGATCAATACTACAGCTCTGCTTCCCCTCACTGCATTTTTTATTTTTACAGCTTTAGGGGGTACAAGTGCAGTTTTGTCACAGGGATATATTGCATAGCCCTCACTGCATTTAAAGGAAACCAATCCAAGTGGGTATCATTCTTGCTGCCCATTCCTGAGCACCTCTTGATTTATTTATTCGTTCAACAAATAGTTATTGAGTTTCTCCTAGGGGGTAGGCACTGTACTAGGAGCTAGGGATGTAAGTGTGAGTCCAACAGACACAGCCCTACCCTTCCCAGTGGGTAGAGGTGCAGGCTCTGAGCTCAGACTCTGGACTCCAGGAAAAGCGAGAACAGTTAATACAAGGCATAAAATGTCCTTAGCATGGTGCCTGGCACATGGTAAGGTAAAAAAGAGCTCCCCCTGCTGTAGGGGTTGGCATTATTGTTATTATTCAAGATGTTGCAGCCCCAAGGGAGAGCCAGACAAATTTAACATGCAATTCTATAAAGGGTGATAAATGCCCTGGGAGGCAGGTGCATGGATCTCATTTGGGGGTAACCTATGAGGTTCAGGGATGTTTCTGCTAGGAAAAAGTGCTACTAAATTCAGACCTGAAGCTTAAGTAGGAGTTATCCCCTTCCCCACAAAAAATGAGGGGGTCGGGAGGATATTGCAGACAGAGGGAAAAGCATGTGTTAAGGCTGAGATCAGAGCATCGCAGCATGGCAGGGGTGGGCTGAGAGTGTTCGGTGTGGCTGGAGCATGGATGCTGATAATGTGAGCAGGGGTCACACCAGCGACTCCTATGAGCCCTATTAAGGCATTTGGATGTGACGCCAGAGCAATTGGAAGCCATTGAGAGTTTAACAAAGGAGGAGTGTGATCAGATTTCATTTGGACATTCACTCTGGCTGGAGAGGGAAGAAACACTAGAGAGACAAAGTTGGCCAGTGCTGTAGTCTCCCAGTGAGAGGGGTAGTGGCCTGGGCCAAGGAGTAACTGCAGGAACAAGAAGAGGTGGACAGAGCAACAGATTGGTGAGTGACACAATTCCAGTCACACAGCAGATGACCAATGAATAGCTGGAGAACAAGCACACAGTGGAGAGTGACAATCAGGTCTTTGGAGGACCATGCAGAGCCTCAGAAGAACTCCCAGCAAATTCCTGTAGCATCCAGCCTGGGGCTGGCATCTCTGGCCTCAGAAGATGAACTGAATGCTAGGCAGCTTCAGGAAACTGATTAGAAACAAAATAGAAAATGCCTTCCTCCCTACATAGGCAGCCTCCCCACTGGCAGTCGTGATCTGTACTGCCAGAGAGAGAGGATGAATGATGAATGTCAGAGCAGAACAAGAAAGCATGCCGCGGCTTCAGGAGCTGCCACGTGTGGAGAGGCTCAAGAAACCAGGTCCAGAGTCTGGAAAGGCAAGAGCCAAGAGGGACCGGATCAAAGGCTCCCAAAAGTCCTGCTGCAGTCAGCTACAGCTGGCCGGTGACGGATGAGCTCGTGCAAGTAAAGCTGGCATAGAAGGTGTTCTGCACATGTTTTGGGGTCTCCAGGATGGACTGAGAAAAAGCACATTCCCCAGAGCACAGAACATCAGTTTGGAACTTAAAACAGGAGGTTTGGGGGCAACCGAAGAAAGACCAAATTTTTTAAAATATTAATTTTAATGATGTAACAAATTCTCATAAACAATTTAAACATTACAAATAAGGCTAAAGTTCCTCAGGACCCACCCGAATTCTAGCCCCTTCTTTGCCTCTCCCCAGAAGTTCCTACGTTTCCATGTTTCCAACATTTTTTTTTTTTTTTTTTTTTTTTTTGAGACAGAGTCTTGCTCTGTCACCCAGGCTGGAGTACAGTGGCATGATCATGGCTCACTATGACCTCCTCCTCCCGGGTGCAAGCGATTCTCCTGCCTCAGCCTCCCAAGTAGCTGGGATTACAGGTACCCACCAGCATGCCTGGCCAATTTTTGTATTTTTAGTAGAGATGGCGTTTCACTATGTTGGCCAGGCTGGTCTCAAACTCCTGACCTCAGGTGATCCACCCACCTCGGCCTCCCAAAGTGGCTGGGATCACAAGCATGAGCCACTGCACCCAGCCCTTTTCTATTTATTCATGGGTGCATATATATGTGCCCAAAGAAAGTGTGTTGTCTTGTAGGGAGTGTGCTTGCTTGATAATTGCTGTTGCTGTGAATTAACCTGCCTTCTGAAATTTACTATTTTTCATTCCACAGTATTTCTGGAGGTCGGCCCACGTGGGTTTACAGGGATCTATGTCATCCTTCCTAACCATAGCACAGGATTTATAGTATACTATGTTGAATTTGGCCATTCCTCCATCATGGGCACTTTATATAATGTGCAGAAAATCCAAAATATCTTATCCTCTAAGGATACTCAGGGCCAAAAACAGAAGTATCTTCAAAAAGCTCAACATAATGGTAGAGTCAGGAAGGGCCTTGGAGTGAGCGGCAGGGGGTAGGGGGTAGTCCTCCAGCCTCAGCAGAAAGGACCCCGGTCTGGGCAATAGTTACTAATAAACTGGAAGGTTGAGAAGAGTTGCAGTGGGTGAGGCAGGGCAGACAAGCTGCTTCATGTTTGTTCATACTTGGCTTGACCGATACCACATGCTGAGTGGTAAAAGGAGGTTCTCCTGGCCTTCCCTTGGGGTGGAATTACAACCCAACACCGGAGCTAA
Source organism: Saimiri boliviensis (assembly GCF_048565385.1). Lineage (NCBI taxonomy): Eukaryota > Metazoa > Chordata > Mammalia > Primates > Cebidae > Saimiri > Saimiri boliviensis. The sequence goes on along the minus strand of NC_133450.1, from coordinate 8,037,389 downwards.
ACCTGATTTCAGAGC